>NC_089766.1:7723507-7743507 GCF_040412425.1 Macrobrachium rosenbergii
TCCTCGAATTCAGCCAAGTCAGCTACGTCCAATTAACATTGCGACAAGTACGAGAATTGTCTTCAAGTCGATATTCTCTTTAACAGAATAAAGTTGACTGTGTGTATGCATAGGTTGAGTGTGTGTGTGTATGCATACACGAGTTCAAAAAGTATCGCTACGTATGGAGTGAATTTTGTGTATTACTTTGATATGTTTCTCATTTTGGTATTAAATGAAGTAAATACCATTATCTAAATTGTAATTATGTCCAAGCGCTGATACCAAGATAACCCCCGTCACTGAATATTCCTGAATTGGAAATATTTTTGTCGCATTCCAAAATATTGACAGAAAAAAAATTTCGTGGAAATCAACAAGTTAGATTTAAATTGAAAACAGTGAACCATTATAGAGGCATAGTCAGCCATGCCATATCGTTTATGACTACTGTAACGAGAACCGGATACGAAGCAATGTTATTTCGATTTCATTTCAATCCATTGTTTATATATTTTGGAAGCCGGGGTTATCCGACCATGTTTTTTGTCTGCCTGTGAAAATTCGCACTTTCCGTTTGAAGTGTCGCCAATGTTTATTTCCGTAAAATTTGTGTATTTTCTTCTTAAATGCTTTTTTTTGTTGTTTTGTTTTGTCTGCATGTGAAAATTCGCACTTTCCGTTTGAAGTGTCGCGAATATTTATTTCCTTAAAATTTGTTTTCTCGTCTTAAATTTTTTTTTTTTTTTTTTTTTTTGTCTGCCTGTGAAAGTTCGACCTTCCCGTTTGAAGTGTCGCGAATGTTTATTTCTGTAAAATTTGTTTTCGTCTTAAATGCTTTTATTTATTTATTTTTTTTTCTCTGTCTGCCTGTGAAAGCTCGCACTTTCCGTTTGAAGCGTCGCGAATGTTTATTTCTGTGAAATTTTCATTTTTTTAGCTCAACTGTCTTCTCAAGGCTTTGCGGCATTTTACTTTTGCGAATTTTAGTTGAATAATCTAAGTGTATTTTACATCTATGCGTTCACGCGTGGTCATAGGTATAATTAAGGCTTAATGAGGGTTAATGACTCGTGAAATTCTCTTGAATATTTTGTGAAAATTTGTAACTATAATTTATTAAATCTTTTGTTCATTTGTGTTTCTGGAATGTGACCATGGGACCATTGCTTTCGCATGTTTGTGAACGTCACGCTTGCATGTTTCAGGCCTTCATAATGGCGTGTTTGTATCCGTTGCATTTCCAAGTGTGCAACCTTCAAACCTGCATGTTTTGTAACTTGAATACAAGCATGTTTGCATTATATTACATGCATGTTTGCTGACACTCTAAGAATATGCTTTCTACTATTACATTTGCGTCTTTGCAACCATCATGATTGTACGTTTGCAATCTTGTGTTTGCACGTTTGAGACCTTTGTTTTCACATGTTTGCGGCTATTATAATAGTGTGTTTATGAATAAAATTGTAATTTTGCAAACATTATAGTTACATGTTTGCAATTATTAAGGTTTCATGTTTGCAACCATTAAGGTCTCATGTTTGCGACCATTAAGGTTTCATTTTTGTAACCATCAAGGTTTCATGATTGCAATCATAAAATTGTACTTCTACAACCGTTATAGTTGCATGTTTGCAACCATTATAGTTTCATGTTTACAGCCATCAAACTTACATGTTTGCAATAATAAAACTTGCATGTTTGCACTCATCAAAATTTAATGTTTACAACCACTGTAGATGCATGTTTGCAACCATGAAACTTACTAGTGTACAACCATTTAGCTGGCATGTTTGCAACCATCAGTTTTCATGCTTTCAGCCAATATAGTTGCACGTTTACAACCATTATAGTTACGTGTTTGTAATAATTAAAGTAGGGTGTTAGTGGTCATCAAAGTTGCATGTTTGCAATCATCAAACTTGCATTTGTGCAGCCATTATAGTTGCATGCTTACAACCAATAAAGTTACATGCTAACAATAATTTTATTTGCATGTTTGCAACAATTAAAGGGACGTGTTTTGCAATCGAAGTTGCATGTTTGCAACCATTATGGTTGCATGCCTGCAACCATCAAACTTCCATGTTAACAACCATTATAGCTGCATGTTTTCAATCATCAAACTTAGCCTATATGTTAACAACCATTATAGCTGCATGTTTACAAAATTACACTCGCGTGTTTAGCAAGAATTAAATGAACGGGTTCGCATCATGTTCTCTCTCTCTCTCTCTCTTCGCTAGCTTATTTCATATCTATTCCCGCTAAATATTTCCCGAAATCTTCCGACCGCCCCGTGTCGATTTCATTTCCGCCACCCCGCCCCCACCCCCTCTCTCTCTCTCTCTCTCTCTCTCTCTCTCTCTCTCACATCACACCGAAATACGGACATAACCTCCTACGACGATGATGATCAAGGAATTGCTGGCGACATCACAAAATTGAAATCCTCCTCCTCCTCCTCCTCCTCCTCCTCCTCCTCCTCCTCCTCCTTCCTCTTCCCGATAGCTTTTTTTCTTTCTTTTTTCGTTTTTTTCTTTTTTCTTTTTTCGAATGTTTCTTGGGTTTTTTGTTTTCGGTTTTTTGTTTCTTTTTTGTTATTTCTCTTTTCCGTGGTTTCGCGTCTTTCTCACAGTCTTCTGAGAGAGAGAGAGAGAGAGGAACTTTCATTTTTTATTTTTTATTTTTTCTCGTGGTTTCATACCATTCTCACTGTCTTCTGAGTGATGGAGAGAGTTTGTGTGTGTAAGGAGGTTGTAATGGGAAATCATGATTGCTGAGGAGAGAGAGAGAGAGAGAGAGAGAGAGAGAGAGAGAGAGAGAGAGAGAGAGAGAGAGAGAGAGGAACTTGCAATAAAAAAGTGATACATGCAGAGGCAATAAGGAGAGAAAGAAGAGGAATTTGTAATAAGTAATGAGTGCAAGACAGTAAGGAAGGAGAGAGAGAGAGAGAGAGAGAGAGAGAGAGAGAGAGAGAGAGAGAGAGAGAGAGACTTGTAATGAAAATTAAGTACGCGGAGGCAATAACTATAGAGGGAAAGAGAGAGAGAACGAACCTCAGTAACAAAGAACGATAATTGCAGAGGCAATTAGGAGAGAGAGAGAGAGAGAGAGAGAGAGAGAGAGAGACAATTACTCGTTCATTTACGAATTTTTTTCAAGCCTAATGTTAATGAGAATCGCCTTTTGATATTGCAGACTAGATTCTGTTGAAGAGAATGAAAGTTAACATTGAAATATTAATATAGTCTTTTATTATTATTACTATTATTCAGATGGCACCTATTCAATTGGAATAAGGCCACAGGGGCCGTTGACTTGAAATTCTAGCTTCCAAAGTTTATGGCGTTCGTATGAAAGAAGCAACAGAAGGAATAGGAAGCATCGAAAGAAAAGGTCAGTTATTAAAAAAGAAATAAATCTACAGATTAATAAACAGATAAAAATATAAGCAAATTATGAAGATACCAGAATTGTTGTAGGGTAGCAGTACATTGCGTCCTCAATTTTAATGACACGGTTTATAGGTATTTCATAATGACAAAGACCAGTGTCCAAAAAATGTTTAGGGCCAGCGTCAATGGAAACTCAAAATTGCCCTTTCTAGTATTGGTCTGTCGAGCGGCGTGCATTGAAACGCTGCCCGCCACTTGATTTTTGTAAATGATTTCCATCCCGCTTTTTAACAGATATTTTGGCGCGCCAAGTTCTCTTTTCACAGTGTTTAATGGTTTTCCTGTCCAAAACCGGTATGCAACAGCGCTGATACCCATTTTCAAAAGCAGTGGTAAGATGTTTATTCCTGTTATTTTGATGAGTTTCGGCTGCAGGTATTTTGATATATTAAAATGGGAAATTTACCCGGGTAATTTTCGACTTTATTTTGGCGGTTTGAAATTGCCTACTAATTCTGTTTGAGAGCTGACTTTAACCGAGTTGAAATAATAGTCGACCCCCGGTATTCGCGGGGGTGTGTACCACAAACCCCCGCGAATAGCTGAAATCCACGAATACTCAAAACCCTTCTAAAATCGCCTAGAACTGCCTATTTTGATAGTTCAGACGCAAAACAAACCTCTATAAAATGCTTATACCGACTGTTTTAATAGTTTTATCACAAAAAGTGCATTTAGTCATGAAAATTATATGAAAATACAGGAGTCCAGTGAATATTTCTCAGTGAAAAATACGTACCGCGAATAGGCGAATTTTCCGCGAAAAATGTGCATATATGTTCCATAGAGAAATCTGCGAATCGGTGAGTCCACGAATCCTGAACCGCGAATCGGTGAGTCCACGAATCATGAACCGCGAATCGTTGAGTCCACGAATCATGAACCGCGAATCGGTGAGTCCACGAATCCTGAACCGCGAATCGTTGAGTCCACGAATCCTGAACCGCGAATCGGTGAGTCCACGAATCCTGAACCGCAAATCGTTGAGTCTACGAATCCCAAACTGCGAATCGTTGAGTCCACGAATCCTGAACCACGAATCATTGAGCCCACGAATCCCGAACCGTGAATCGTTGAGCCCACGAACCCTGAACCGCGAATCATTGAGTCCACAGTCCTGAACCGCGAATCGTTGAGTCCGCGAATCCTGAACCGCGAATAGGCGTGGATCAACTGTAGTAATAGATAATAGTTCAGACGTAAAGCTAGCATCATTTTGGCCCTAGAGCTGGCACGTACATGTCAGCTCCCGTCTCCTTTGGTCACTTACCCCTAAACTAAACTCACCCTAGTCAGTTATTTCACAAACACGTTCCTGTCTTTCTTTGTTGACCTGGCTAGAAGACTGGGATGAAACAGCACTTATATCCATATTCAGATGTTTGTACATGTTATTTTAAGAAGTTTTAGTTGCGGGTATTGTAACCATGCAATTAGTAAGTTTACATGACTGTAACATTATTTTTGGGGTTTGAAACTACTCACTAACTCTGTTTCCTTACCGTAACTAATTGTGTCAAGACAGATCAGAATAATAGTTCAGACGTAAAACTGGAATCATTTTGAGCAACATATTGCACAGAACTAGCACTTACATGCCATCTTCCGTCCCTTGTGCTCACCTGCCACTAAATTTAACCCATCCTAGACATTTATTAATCTGTTTCTTAATTTATTTTTTTCTTTTTCAATACGTGAGTTCTTTCTGTATTTCCCTTTACTTCTTACTTCTTCCTAATGAACCCCATATTCTTTGGAAGCTTGAATTTAAAGTCAATGGCCCCTGTGGGCTTGTTCCATATGAATAGGGTTCATCCTCAGAATAATAATAATTATTATTTCATAAAAACATGTGTCTTTCAGTCTCTTGATTAAGTGCCGGTTTTAATGCTTCCCTGTCCTTACCTAGAGATGCTGATACTGGCCCAGCAGTCACTGGGGTCCAGCCTCAGGAAAGCAGAGCTGTAAGGCAGGTTGAGAAATTTCATAGTGTACCCTTTGCGTTATCAATATTAATTATTATTAAGTAACCGCTTTTTTTTTTTTTGGATATGTCTACTTCCTTAAGACAGAGGAGAGATAGTCACATCTTCTTTGCTTACATACTTAACAAGGGTCATTATCGGGTATCCAGTATATACATTGTTTCGTTTCAGGCCAAATGACGAAATTTCACAGAAAGATGGTTCGAAGAAATAAATTGCCTGGAGAATCTTGTAAGAAATTGTATAACCTTTTAAATAACTATTAAAAGTAGTTCATTTACACGTAAAAAACATACGAGATGTGATTCCGGTGCATAAAGGTATAGCAACTGTATAATTAAAAGAGTTATAATTATAAGCCACACTTTCATCCTGGGGCAGATGATATTACAGGAATGCTGCCAACTCTGATCAGTTTTGCATTTACGGAGATCACCTGCATTGGGGTCCATTCCCCCCTAAAATGACTTACGTCTGGAATACGCTTCGCGGTTCCAAAGAGACCTTTTAAAAGCTCTCTCTCTCTCTCTCTCTCTCTCTCTCTCTCTCTCTCTCTCTCTCTCTCTCTCTCTCTCTCTCTCTCTCTCTCTCTCTCTTCGAATTAACGCTTCTCTGGTAGCAAATATGCCAAGACGAATGAATCTGCTCTCTTCAAAAGCTTCCCCTGTAAATAGGAACTCCAGTCCCCCTCCCCCTTCCCTCCCCCAGAAACATTCCCTGGATAATTTCCCTATTACCCCAACGGTGGGGGAGAATCGACTGAAGGTTGGGGGGGGAGGAGGGAAAGGGGAAGGAAGAAAATCCAAGTCATTTACAACACCTCACGGGGAATGTCATTTATGAAGGACGTGGACGCGAATCCGGTAACGAATTCCTGTCTCTGGAAAGGCATCCTCCTCCTTGAGACTGAGAGAGAGAGAGAGAGAGAGAGAGAGAGAGAGAGAGAGAGACAAGTGAGAGAGAGAGATAGAGATAGAGAGAATTGAGTATTAGAGAGAGAGAGAGACAGACAGACAGACAGACAGAATCAAGTGTCAGAAAGAGAGAGAGAGAGAGAGAGAGAGAGAGAGAGAGAGAGAGAGAGAGAGAGAGAATCGAGCATTAGAGAGAAAGAGAGAGAGAGAGAGAGAATCGAGTATTAGAGAGAGACAGACAGACAGAATCAAGTGAGAGAGGGAGAGAGATAGATAGAGAGAATCGAGTATTAGAGAGAGAGACAGACAGAATCAAGTGAGAGAGGGAGAGAGAGAGAGAGAGAGAGAGAGAGAGAGAGAGAGAGAGAGAGAGAGAGAGAGAGAGAGACAAGTGAGAGAGAGATAGAAAGAATTGAGTATTAGAGAGAGAGAGAGACAGACAGACAGACAGACAGAATCAAGTGTCAGAAAGAGAGAGAGAGAGAGAGAGAGAGAGAGAGAGAGAGAGAGAGAGAGAGAGAGAGAGAGAGAGAATCGAGCATTAGAGAGAAAGAGAGAGAGAGAGAGAATCGAGTATTAGAGAGAGACAGACAGACAGACAGACAGAATCAAGTGAGAGAGGGAGAGAGATAGATAGAGAGAATCGAGTATTAGAGAGAGAGAGACAGAATCAAGTGAGAGAGGGAGAGAGAGAATCGAGTAAGAGAGAGAGAGAGAGAGAGAGAGAGAGAGAGAGAGAGAAATCAAGCATTAGAGAGAGAGAGAGAGAGAGAGAGAGAGAGAGAGAGACTTAACAAAGACGCTTTGGGAGGACGAGGCGGGCTGAATAATGATAATACGACAATCCGCGCAACAGCAGTTTCGTACGCGGGGGCGACAATGCAGTCATGATTGTCATTTCTCTGCGAAATGAATGAGGGACACATCCCCGGGATTCCAGTGGAAGTTATTCAAAAGCCGAAGCAATCAATTTCTATCCCCCGTGGGGACTCTAAGCCTTTACGGGGCCATTGTTTTGAGACTTTCACTGTTTATACAGTTTGACACTGCTCCGGTATCTCTCAATTGCTTTGCAAGTTACGCTGTTCTAGTTCGGAGTCATTTTTCATTTTCATTGATTTGATTTTATTTTATATTTTATAGTGTGGTCGAAGGCGTCTGGCTTACGTATGAGGTCACCCGTCCACAAATTGACCAGGCCCGTTGTTGTACTTATAGATGAGCTTTCATGGTTTGCAAAAAACTGTTCTTTGTTGATTAATATAACGTTAATTTTTTAGGCAAAGATTAGACGTTATTTTCAGTATTTCTGTCACACTCGCTGTGACCTGTCATCAGTCGATGTACTTCACGTATGCGCGCGCGCATGAGATATATTTATACATATATTTATATTTATATATATAAATATAAATATGTATATATATATATGTATATATATATTTTATATATTATATATATATACATATACAGTATATATATACATATATACACATACATATAATTTGTTACTAAATAGGAAGTCATTCCCTCACTAATTCAAAAATATAAAACTGGTAACGAGCGCCGCATTTCACGAAATAGGCGTCATTTGCCTAACTGATGAGATGACCCGAAATATTGGGAGCCTGCATAACAACGGCCGCGTTCAACCGGGTCCATTACGACGGGACGGGAAACCGTTCGCCGACGCGTTTCGCATCGCATCCGGAGAGTTTCATCAGTCGTTGGAAATTATGATAATGGTAATGTGTGCTAATGTAGACTTGCCGTTAAAAGTGACTGCAAGAGAATTGAGACTGTGTCTGTCCCTTTTTTTTTTTTTTTATTATTAAAGTGGAGGTAATGAAATGACTTCATCATTAGTGGGAATATTTATGCGGTACTTAACTGTTGTTGTAAAGGGCTCAAGATATTTGCATTTCTCCGTTATAGTAGCACACGCACATACACACACTATATATATATGTATATATATGTATGCATATATATACAAATATATATATATATATATATATATATATATATATATATATATATATATATATATATATATATCAAATTTTTTATGATAGTCTTAACGTCCGCATAACCAATTATTCTTTTCTCTGCCATATGTTATTTTATTCCACTGTATATACACTCTGTCCTCATTACTTTTTTTTCCATATTTATTTTGAGTCCCATCTCTCGAGACGTATGATGCAATCTGCTAGCCAGCCTTTAGAAAGCTCATTAATTTGTATTTGTAATGAAAACAGCATCATCCGCGGATTCTACTAAATCTGTCAACTTTCCACCGTTGCTCCAACCCGAACTTTCTCTTCCAACATCCCCAACCACTTTTCCATTATGAATTCTGCGAGGGAAAACGACAAATCTGATATAGAATTTCTCTCTCTCTCTCTCTCTCTCTCTCTCTCTCTCTCTCTCTCTCTCTCTCTCTCTCAGCCAACTTTTCGCTGCAGCGTCACTTGGCACGGCCAAAACAACATTGACTTTGCTTCTGCTTCGCTCATGGGTAATTTCAATTAGCCTTGTGTACTTGACAGGAATGCCTTCGTGACGATGCCAGATTTTCCGTAATGTTGGACTGTGGACGCAGTCGAATGCCCTCTCTCTCTCAGCATACACACACACACACACACACACACAC
This sequence comes from Macrobrachium rosenbergii, assembly GCF_040412425.1. Lineage (NCBI taxonomy): Eukaryota > Metazoa > Arthropoda > Malacostraca > Decapoda > Palaemonidae > Macrobrachium > Macrobrachium rosenbergii. Next base: position 7,732,503 of record NC_089766.1, read on the forward strand.
AAACACTAACATATATATATATATATATATATATATATATATATATATATATATATATATATATATATATATATATATATATATATATATATATATTTGTATGTATGTATAACACACGCACACTTACGTGCACACATATATACATATATAAATGTGTATGTATATATACAGATATGCACATACATATCATATAACAGTATGTATGTATGAATATGTATGTGTATGTATGTATGTATGTGTTGATATGTGATGATATATATATATATATATATATATATATATATATATATATATATATATATATATATATATATATGCATATGCACTCATTTATAGATGCCAGTAGTTTGCGATATATATATATATATATATATATATATATATATATATATATATATATATATATATATATATGAGTAATGCCATCTAAATTTACACTTGCCTCGACTGAAACCGAGATTAAAGTGAATTCAATTTCAAAGCTTTATTTCGAACACAACGTCTAAAAGCAAAACATTACGCAATTCAAGTGGCCTTCTGCAAACCTGTTTACAGTTCAGAAATAAAAACGACAGCATTTTGAGTCGGTATTCAGTTCGTTGTGGCTCTCTCTCTCTCTCTCTCTCTCTCTCTCTCTCTCTCTCTCTCTCTCTCATCTAAGAGAGAGACTTTGACCTATGAAGAAATGACGTTGGAAACCAGAGGTTTTTATGAAGTGCTGTTTCAATTCCTTTTTGTTTTTTTCCTTTGAAAGGTCAGCTTAGGTTAGGTTTTTTTAATTTTTCGTATTAGAAGACACTTTTTCCTGATAATTAAATCAAACTAAAATGCAGTTAGTACGTCTCAGAGTACTTATACTTTTTAATTTAAAAGATTATGTTAGGTGGGTTAGGTTAGGTTATTTTTAAGTTAATTTATTTTTCTTATTAGAAGGCTCTGTTCATCCTATATAAAGACACTTCTGATCTTATTTAAGCCTCATTAAAATGTAATTTATAAGTCTGAGAGTGCTCATTCTTTTTCATTTAAAAGGTTAGGTTAGGTTAGGTGTTAGGTTAGGTTAGGTTAGGTGTTAGGTTAGGTTAGGTTAGGTTAGGTTTAATTCATTTTTCTTATTAGAAAACCTTTTCATATTATTTAAAGACACTTTCAATCTTATTTAAGTCTCATTAAAATGTAATTTATAAGTCTGAGAGTTCTTATTCTTTTTCATTTAAAAGGTCAGGTTAGGTTAGGTTAGGTTATTTTTAAGTTAATTCATTTTTCATTATAGAAGACACTTTTCATCTTTTTTTAAAGACACTTTTAATCTTATTTAAGTCTCATTAAAATGTAAGTTGTATGCCTCAGAGTTCATATTCTTTTTCATTTAAAAGGTTAGGTTAGGTAGGTTAGGGTTAGGTTAGGTTTAAGTTCATTCATTTTTCGCATTTGAAAACGCTTTTCATCTTATTTAAAGACACTTTTAATCTTATTTAAGTCTCATTAAAATGTAATTTATATGTCTGACAGTTATTCTTTTTCATATAAAAGGTAGGTTAGGAGTTAGGGTAGGGTTAGGTTAAGTTTAAGTTAATTCATTTTTCGTATTAGAAAACACTTTTTCATCTTATTTAAGTCAAATTAAAATGTAATTTGATATGTCTCAGAGGTCTTATTATTTTTCATTTAAAAGGTCAGGTTAGGTTGAAGTTAACTCATATTTCGTATTAGAAGGTACTTTTTCACCTTAATCAAATTAAAATGTAATTTGTACATCTCAGACTTATTATTATTATCAGGAATCTGAGTAATTTCAGAAGGTTCTATTGTCACTGTGTGATTCCCATATTAAATGCTTGAGGAAAATAAGGTGACGTTTGACGGCTGAAAACAATAGCATACTTCCACTTTATATCTGCAGAATGTCTTCATTTCTTTCTTCACGCGGATCTAGGCTTAGCAGTGACAAGCGTTTCCGAAGTGTGAAGAAATCGGGAAGGGGCCATTGTGGTCATTAAACTTACACATATCTGGTAAAATGTAACCAGGAAATTCTAAATGTTCACTTAGAAATGTTTAAAAGGTTTATATGCGACAATATCAGATCAATCCAGTCAGCTTAGGTTTAGATAAACTAACAGACAGTAAGATTGTACTGTTATGCAACGCCCGTCAGGCCTCCCCCTTCCCACGTTAACTTTGTAAATCGGACCGACACGGTTCTCCAACGTCTCCTTCCATCTGTTCCCTAACTTCGGACTTTTCTTCCTTCTTCCGTTTTAGTTTTCTGTAAAAGAAAACTGTTGTGCCGGCTTTGTCTCTCCGTCCGCACTTTTTCTGTCCGCCCTCAGATCTTAAAAACTACTGAGGCTAGAGGGCTGCAAATTCGTATGTTGATCATCCACCCTCCAGTCATCAAACACCAAATTGAAGCCCTCAAGCCTCAGTAGTTTTTATTTTATTTAAAGTTAAAGTTTGCCATAATCGTTCTCCTGACACCGATATAGGTACCAACAACACAGGCCACCACCGGACCGTGGCTGAGTTTCATGGACCGCGCTAAGAATTGCATGGACCGCGACCGAAAGTTTCATACAGTATTATACGCTGTACAGAAAACTCGATTGCGCCGAAGGAACTTCGGCGTAATTTTTACTTGTTTCCCCAGTCACCACCTATTTGCTCATTTCGGGCCTGGGCTATGAAAGGACACTAGGCTTGTCTTTCCACTGGCCAGAATCCGTAAAAAGCACATATCAAAAGAACGCAATTTGAACTCAATTTCATCATTCGTTATCCAGATCTTCACATATCAAATGGTTCGATTAATTCTCATTAAAGAGTGATTGAAAATGTTATGGTTGGGAATACTGATAATCCGGGTGGTGGTAATTACGAAGTAAATGAATATTCAAAGTACAAAGGTAAATTTAAATTACGTTTAATTAGGTAGAATAGATAGCTTTGGAAAGGATGCATTAAAGCAATCTGAAAATGATATTGACTTTAGCATCCATATAATTTCTTTCATTCCTGTTAAATCATGCGGAGTATATTCCTTGGGAACGGTTAATATGAAAAATCCTCTCACAAAGATAACAATCCTTGTTGGAAAAAATCCTCCCTCAGTAGAAATGGAGTATTAATCTGAAAATTATATTGACTGATTTTATCGTTATAATTGCTTTCATTCCTGTTGACTTATATTGGTTGTATTCCCTAGAAGTGCTTATAATCCTTGTGGGAAAAAATCCTCTCAGTAGAAATGGATTATTAGTCTGAAAATTACATTGACTGATTTTATCGTTATAATTGCTTTCATTCCCATTAAATCGTGCGGGGTATATTCCTTGGAAACGCTTAATATGAAAAATCCCTTCACAGAGATTATAATCCTTGTGGGGAAAAATCCTCTTCAGCAGAAATGGATTATTAATCTGAAAATTATATTGACTGATTTTATCGCTATAATTGCTTTCATTCCTATTAAATCATGCGGATTATATTCCTTGGGAATGGTTAATATGAAAAATCTCTTCACAGAGATTATAATCCTTGTGGGGAAAAGTCCTCCCTCAATAGAAATCATTATTAATCTGAAAATTATATTGACTGATTTTATCGTTATCATTGCTTTCATTCCTGTTAACTTATATTGGTTATATTCCCTAGAAGTGCTTAATATGAAAAATCCCTTCACAGATATTATAATCCTTGTGGGGAAAAATCCTCCCTCGTAGAAATGGATTATTAATCTGAAAATTATATTGCCTGATTATATTTTTATAAATTCTTTCATTCCTATTAAGTCATTTTGGTTATAACCGTTAACGAAAGGTTAATATAAAAAAAAATGCCTTCACAGAGATTATAATCTTTGTGAAAAGAATCCCCTTCCTCAGTAGAAAGAGATTACCCAAGAACACCCTCGCCTGCCTTTCTGTGAAAAGCAAAGAAAGGATCTTGACAAAAAAAAAAAAAAAAAAAAACCTTTGCCAAGACGAAAAAGAGTTTGCCTTCATTATTGCATTGCTCGACTTCAAAGACGGTTATTCTTCATTTCAATTAAAGATAACAAACCCAGTTCAGTTCGGTCGAACAAGAAAATGATAGAGAAAAAAAAAATAAGCAACTAAAAAAATAAAAAAGTAATTTTTTGTCTTGGGAACAAAGAAGTTTAGCCAGAGGGGGAGTGTGGCTCAAAATCTCTTTATTTTCTCTCCTCTCATTTCCCCTTTTTATTGCTTTACATTTTTCCTCCTCTTCTGTTCGTCAAAGCATTTCAAAGCATTACTCTTCAATTTTTCCCTTCCGCTGCTCTTTGCTAAAGCTCTCTCATTTTGATAAAACTTGGCCAATCTAAACTCTCTCTCTCTCTCTCTCTCTCTCTCTCTCTCTCTCTCTCTCTCTCTCTCTCTCTCTCTCTCACGACAGCCGAATGACCTCATCCAGTTTTGCTTTGACCTTTTTTTTTTTTACTTGCTAATCTTGTTTGACCACCTTTGGCAAAGCTACTGAAAACACAATAATCATTTCACATCTTTCCATTCAGCGAATACACCTGGCTGGAACTTGGTTACTGATCCTCTTATTTTCCACAGCATTTGTTGCTCTGTTATTTTTCCTTCATTTATTTTTGCTTTCTTTTTTTATATTGTCATGCAGTTTTTTTACCTCTTGACTCACGTCGCTGGTACCAGTAACATGCAGTTGAAAACATCTGGTTATCCTCAATATTTACTGGGAAAATATCTGGCAGTCCGTGACATTTTTCGTAACATTTTCTTGAGAGCACCTGATTATCTGTAACTGTTACTCGAAAAAATCTGTTTATCCATAAATTATTCTTAAAAAAATGTGATTATCGGCTACCTTTTCTATAAAAATCTGATTATCCGTAACATTTGTTTGAGAAAATCTGATTATCCGTAACATTTGTTTGAAAAAATCTGATTATCCGTAACATTTGTTTGAAAAAATCTGATTATCCGTAAAATTTTTTTGAAAAAAAAACTGATTATCCATAAATTTTATTTTAGAAAATCTGATTACTCATAACTTTTACTATAAAAAATCTGATTATCCATAACGTTTACTATAAAAAAAATTTGACTAGCGTTACCTTTTCTAAAAAAAAATCTGAGTATCTTAACATTTGTTTGAAAAAATGTGATTATCCGTAACATTTTCACGAAATAACCTGACTATCCGTAAAAATTTATCGAAATAATCTGATTATCCACAACATTTTCTCGAAATAACCTGATTATCCGTAACATTTTCTCGAAATAACCTGATTATCCGCAAGATTTTCTCGAAATGACCTGATTATCTGAAACATTTTATCGAAATAACCTGATTATCCGTAAGATTTTCTCGAAATAACCTGATTATCCGTAACAATTGCTCGGAATAACCTGATTATCCGTAACATTTGCTCAGAATAAATTATTATCCGTAACAGTTGCTCGAAATAACCTGATTATCCGCAACATTTGCTCAAAATAAATTATCATCCGTAACAATTGCTCGAAATAACCTGATTATCCGTAACATTTGCTCAAAATAAATGATTATCAGTAACATTTGCTCGAAATATCAGATTATCCGTAACATTTAACAGAAAAATCTGATAATCCTTAACATACACAGTTCAAATCCACAATTTGATAATGTCACCTTCTGTAAAATACCTGAAATATAAAGAAAAAACTAAACACCGTCCAGGTTTCCACCAATATTACTCATTGTGTGAAAAACAACTGGTCGTTTTCCCCCCTCAGCATAAAAAAAAATAAAAAAAAAACTTTCCTCCTCTCTCAGCAATTTTACTTTCATCGTTTGTCTTGTACTTCCAACTTAATACCTCAAGAGTTCTTGTCAGTCTTTACTGAAAGAAGTGAATTTCAGCTTTATATATAATTATATATATATATATATATATATATATATATATATATATATATATATATATATATATTTATATACTGTGTATGTGTGTGTGTTATGTAAATGTTATACGAGTCTATCAGTCGAGAAACATGCCAAGCGCCATCCTGGGCCAAAGTATTTTTATTCTAATTTATTATATTTTAAAAATGGCACTTGGCATGTTTCTCGACTGAAAAGCTCATATATTATGTTATATATAATATTTATAGTTATATATTTATTATATATTATGTTTTATATACAGTATATATATATATATATATATATATATATATATATATATATATATATATATATATATATATATATATATATATATATATATATATATATATCAAATATAAGGGAGTCCATAGGAACAAAAATGTGGAAAATAAAGGCTATATTTCAGAGACCAGAACTGTCTCTCTCCTCAGGCAAATAGTGGATTCACTATTTGCCTGAGGAGAGAGACAGTTCGGTCTCTGAAATATAGCCTTTATTTTCCACAATTTGGCGTTTCTATGGACTCCCTTATATTTGATGGAATCCCGTTTTAACAAAAAATATTTTACAATTATACATATATATATATATATATATATATTATATATATATATATATATATATATATATATATATATATATATATATATATATATATATATATATGTGTGTGTGTGTGTGTGTGTGTGTGTGTGTATATGTATGTATGTATGTATGTATGTATGTATGTATGTATGCATATGCCAGAATGTTGATGTGGAGTTTACAACTTTTCTCTCATACGTAAATTTGAATTTTTTTTCTCGTCACTGCATAATATCAAATGAGTCTTGTTTCTGTAATAATACTTCGTAAAATATCTAGAATGCTGTCTTCAAGAGCTGTTGCTGAAAGTAATTAAATGCTAGATACAGTTGCAAGAAAAAGAAACAATTGACGAGAAAAGGTAACAGAAAATAAAATTGAAAGTTCAGGGATAAACGACGTGAAATATGAAATGGTAAAAGAATGAAGATTTATATGTGTGTGTATATACATATATTATATATAATATATATATATATATATATATATATATATATATATATATATATATATATACATATATATATATATATATATATATATATATATATATATATATATATATATAGTGCGTAAATTTACTGAAAATGTATCAGACTGTAAGGCGTGGTTGAAGGGAACAAAGTTAACTAGAATAACTATCGTGAAAGGAAATTACAAGAGACCAGTTCCCTAAGGGAATTAAATATCGAAGCAGTACGTGAGAGAGAGAGAGAGAGAGAGAGAGAGAGAGAGAGAGAGAGAGAGAGTGTTGTTTATGCTCCCCCAGCGCTTACTTAGGAGCAGAGAGAGAGCGAGAGAAGAGAAATTATTTATGCTCCACAGGAGTTGCTTAGGAGTAGAGAGAGAGAGAGAGAGAGAGAGAGAGAGAGAGAGAGAGAGAGAGAGAGAGAGAGAGAGAGAGAGAGAAGGACTTATTTATGATTTCCCAGCACTTTCACAAGAAGAGAGAGAGAGAAAGAGTGAGAGAGAGAGTTATTTATATTCCACCAGCACTTGCACAGGCGAGAGAGAGAGAGAGAGAGAGAGAGAGAGAGAGAGAGAGAGAGAGAGAGAGACTATCCCTCCATCTGTCAACAAGTTCGGCATCTCCAAGTAACTCGGAATTCGCATACATCTTCATCACAGATGTTTAGAGGGACTTCTCCCGCCATCTTTATGAGCCTCTTGCTGTGCCAAACTTTGCCCCCAAGTTGCCGATATTGGTGCTTAAAATGAAGCCCTGAGGTGTCCCTGGTACCCCCTGGTACTGGGACGTCGCCCTGACGAATATTCCTTAACGTTAGTGTTGCACCAACGAGGACCAATGCTCGGTTGTTATTGGTTTTACCGACTGTTCCTAATGTTTTGGAAAAAATTGGTCGCGTTCATGTGTTCAGATGGTGAGCACGAAACCGTTCAAACAAAAAAAAAAAGGGTTGCGTTCATGTGGTGAGTTGTCAGAAAACCATTCAAATTAACATAGTGTAACGCTACTCGAAACTAAATTTTTAAGAAGTAAACGTTTTTTGTTTTAGCCCAATGGCACAAAAAGAAAATGTTCAAGAAACGTGTCACAAGAGGAGCTAATTGAGTTTGTGAAATTTGATTAAAGTGTAATGAAATTGTCGCGTTCCCCCTTCTGTGTCAGTAATAAATGCTTCGTAAAATGGGATATTTTCATATGAGAAATTTGATTACTGGTGTGATTAAACTAGTGTACCTGTCCCGTTCAGGATAACAGCAGTATTGAATTAATTTTGGAATTATATCGCACCTGTAATATACTCAGTAAGTTATGTTGTCTGAATTTTGCTGCTGAAGACTTTAGTTAGTGAAACGTGGATGGTATTTTCCGTAGACTATTTCACATTGTCATCAGTGACTTCTTTCGACTTTATTAATCCCTCTGTATAGCAGGGTCGGCCGCTCGAGTCACCTTTCTCCATCTATTTCTATTCCTTGCATCTGCTACCCCCCCAGTCCCACCCCACCCATATCTATCCCCACCACATCCATCTATCTGATCCGCTGACGCCCCGCACTCCTCCCCCCCATCACTGGCATGTTCTTAGCTCTCTTGATTGGTTCCACCTCCTCTCTTCTTATTACATGGCCATAGTATCTCAGACGAGCTTCCCTAGCCCTCTCCTTTACGTTACATATACCACACATTCTTTTTATGTCTTGACTTTCCCTCTTCGTCATCAGTGACTCTTGACAGATAACCGATTGAAGAATTGTTAGTGAAATGCGGATATACGTTTCCGTAGAGTTTTTCACCTTCGTCATCAGTGGCTCTTGACAGATAACTGAACTCTTGGAATCACCTGTAGGAGCGGGCTGTTTCTATCTCAGTATATCCAGTTTGGGAAAAAGCTTCTTAGTTTTTCGTAAGGCAAGGAAAGCTCTTTAGCTTCGTCTCTTTATCAGAGCTCTTGGTTGCTTATATAAATTAGGGATGTTTCTGGAATAAGATCTTTCTCTTTTTCTTTCCAGACGTAGGTCAGTGCTTTAATGTGAGCTAAACGTACTGTCCTCTTTTCTTATGTTTTTCTATTTTTTCATACATCTTCTTACATGGTTCTTGCCTGGACACGGCGTTGTAAAGGCCGTACCTTTAAAAAATTGTTACTCATTATTTTTACACAAAAAAGTGCACAAAATTGATCTTATGAAACAGAAATCCGGCAAAAAAAGGCACAAAAGTGATCGATCTTATGAAACTGTTGGAAAGCCTTGTCTTAAAAAAAAAAAATTATTATTTTTACGCCAAAAAAAAGGAGAAAATTGCACCAAAGTCATCGATCTTATGAAACTGCTGGAAAGCCCATCTCATAGGCGCTGCGTTTGAAAAAAAAAATACTCATCATTTTTACGCCAAAAAAATTGTACAGAAGTGATCTTACGAAAGTGTTGTCTTTGCCATTGTCAAATTACTCCTGGGTAATAGCGTATTGTCTTAGCAACTTCAAAGGGTTGCAACATTAGATGGCGTCTTCTGGCGTCTTTTTCCCACCTTGACGCCTCACTTTGAACCAAGAGTAGTCAATACTTGTTCTCTTTCGTGTGACGCCACCGGCTTTAGTGCCGTGTATGTGTGTGTGTGTGTGTGCGCGTGTGTTTATTAGCCTTGACTAATAGAACATACACCCGCCTAGGTCACGGAAATGTGTAGACGTTTCTGAAGACATGAATTCCTGGAAATCTTTTGATAAGTTATAGCTCTAGGGGTACGTTTCCCTTATAGGTATTTTAGGCTAGTACTTCTCGCGGCAGTTTATGTAAATTCTGTCATATAATCACCAGTTTTTAGGGAAGAAAAAGCGGAAACTCTCGTTTATTGAGGACTAAACACTCGAGGAAAATAGCAGCTTGTAGGCCGTTCTTCTCGAAAACTCCCCTCCATTCGATAAGTGGCTGTAAAATTAAAAAAAGAGGAGCTGGAAAGTTCAAGCAGTGACTCTCACGGAACATTTTCACGGGCACTGGAAAAATCACGGTGGACACATATTGGATACCTGTACTTTACGTATTTTCCTTTGCCTGCTGACAAACAATTTGATGGAGAACGTTTATTACTTTTTTTTTGAGGAGGACAAAAAACTGCCTCCGATCTCAACAACCCATTTGCTGAACGAGGAAGAGTTCAAGCATAAAAGCCATAAGCATTTGAAAATATAAAACTACGAATCTGCTCATTATGCTGAATAATTAAACTATGGGCCAGCGACGTTGTCCATCAGGAATTCCTTTTGTGTATAAATTAATCACGCTGTAAATATCAGGCCGTGCTTTTTTATGCTGTCAGCGAGATCACAGGTTAGAACCGTTCAATTTATCATAAGTAAACAAGCTGGGAGGTGGGTGGGGGGCGAAGGGGTGCCTGGTTATGCTGGAAAGTTGGAAGATTGGCTATGATTTTACTCACGTGTCTGTCTGTCATTGTAATTTTTTTGTGACGACAGGATTATTTTTGTGGAGGGATGAATCCTGATGAATATGAATGAACACAATCTCGCGACCCCTTCGACATGATTGCCTTCTGAAATTGATCATGGTTTTATTTGTGATAGAAACCATCTTTTATCGTTAATTGGTTACTGAAATACTGAAACAGTGGATTATTGGAAGAAATAACTGAAATTTATGACTATTTTTTTTTTTTGTGTGATTTAGTAGGTGATTCTTTCATGGCGGAGGTACGCTCTCTACGGAGCTCCTTTGATATATATATATATATATATATATATATATATATATATATATATATATATATATATTGCATAGGATTTAAGGCAATTATAGAGAGATCAAGATTATCATGGAAGAAGTTCTTCCGTCTTTTGTTTGGTTAGTTTATGCATCCATTGTTGACTCTGTAAACGAACCTGGAAGGAAGTTATGCCTGTCTGTCTGTTCTGTCTGTCTGCCTATCTGTTTGTTCTGTCTATCTGTCTCTCTGTCTGTTTGTTTCTGTCCGTCTATCTCTATTTATCTCTCTGTCCGTGTTTCTGTTCTG
>NC_089766.1:7748507-7768507 GCF_040412425.1 Macrobrachium rosenbergii
ACACACGCCTGGTTTTCAGCTGCAGAATATATTTGCCTGGAAACACTTAACTAGTCGGCTCATACCTTTGCTATTGCAAAGTTGAATACGAATGTGGATCTTTAGGATTGTTAAAGCTTATTTTGTTACGGCGCAGTTGCCATTATGGCGTTAATTTATAAATAGCATTTATATATATATATATATATATATATATATATATATATATATATATATATATATATATATATATATATATATAACCTATATATATATATATATATATACACTCGGTATCTATACCATTGAGCCTTTCATAAATATGTACGATTATGTACCACGGTCCCAGATCTAGGGCGCACGGCACATACCGTTCCTAAAAAGCGGTTTGTAACTTGAGTCACGGAGTACAGCAGAATGGAGAGAATTCCCGATTCCGGATGTGAATGGTGAGGGTAAGGCTTTGATAATTCCTCATTCTTTTACAATTCCTCAGCCTTAAAGTCACAATTCCCGGAGGGCGGTAGTGCCGTCAGTGCACCTCATGCGGTGCACTGTAAGCATTACTGAAGATTCTTTGCAGCGTGCCTTCGGCCCCTAGCTGCAACCCCTTTCGTTCCTTTTACTGTATCTCCTTTCATATTCTCTTTCTTCCATCTTACTTTCCTCAACCCTCGCCTAACAATTGATTCGTAGGTTTCCTTCTTATTACACCTTCCAGGCCTTTTACTGTTAATTTCCGTTTCAGCGCTGAATGACCTCATAGGTCCCAGTGCTTGGTCTTTGGCTTAAATTCTATATTCATTTTCAATTCAGTTCAATTCTGGCACAATCTTATAATTCCTCGTTCTTGACGTCAGATTCTTATAATTCCTGAATACCATTCAATGTAATTCGTATTCTTCAGTTTCAGTTATGCGATATAACTTCCTTGCTAATCTATTCTCGCTAAAATCAACTCGAGCAGACATATCCGCTTTGGCCGTACTTCCCTTCCTAGAAGGAGAGAATGGTTCCTTTCCACGATCTAATCTTCACAATTCAATCTAATTTGAAGAGGTCTGGCATCGTTCAGGCCACGGATAATTATTAATGTGAAGAGTTTAGTAATATTACAGCCACCTCAATGATAACGGCGCCAGACATCTTATCAATCACCCTGGAAGCGTTGTCAACTCTTCCAGTAACTGTCAAATGTCTCTTGAACCGTGGTTATGTAATAATTGTCAGTTAACATAAGATTTGTTTCAGGGAATAACTGAACATGATTATCCTCAGTGCTTCGGCTCTCGAGGTAGATGGCGTTAGTGCGCTTTGCAGTGTCATCCTAGGTCATTCTGATGAGAGGTCAGGTCAGGATGCAGGTGCTCCGGCCGGCCAATGAAGAATTAGAGGAATTAGTTTCTGGTGATAGAAATTAATTTCTCGCTATAACGTGGTTCGGATTCCACAATAAGCTTTAGGTCCCGTTACCAGGCAACCAATTGGTTCTTAGCCACATAAAGTATGTCTAATCTTTCGGGCCAGCCCTAGGAGAGCTGTTAATCAGCTCAGTGGTCTGGTTAAACTAAGGTACACTTAACTTTAAGGATGTAGGTGACACTCGGCTTTCGGGGCTGAAATTGAAACCAGTGACTTGAAGTCCACTTCTGCATGGGGCACTTTTCCACAGAAACACTTTCCAGAAAGTGGTGTGGACAGGACGAACTGCTGAAACAGATGCATGGGGTCTCAAAAGTAAAATGAAAGTTTACAAATATTAAACGTTTTGCATAAAGATACTAGAATCTTATATGAGAGAGAGAGAGAGAGAGAATCTCCCCTTTGATAATAAACTGAAACAATTTTCAATGGGCTAAGATACTAGAATCTCATGTGAATAACTTTTAACAAGAGAGAGAGAGAGAGAGAGAGAGAGAGAGAGAGAGAGAGAGAGAGAGAGAGAGAGAGAGAGAGAGAATCTCCCCTTTGATAATAAACTGAAACAATTTTCAATGGAGTAGAATCTCATATGAATAACACTCAAACAATACAGAGAGAGAGAGAGAGAGAGAGAGAGAGAGAGAGAGAGAGAGAGAGAGAGAGAGAGAGAGAGAGATAAATAATAGGTTGTGTTTTACAAGTTTACAACTGCTTAATGATTTGCCTAAAGATACTGGACTCTCATATGGATATCTCCTGCATCAACACGTTTAATTGAAGAATTTTAAAGAGAGAGAGAGAGAGAGAGAGAGAGAGAGAGAGAGAGAGAGAGAGAGAGAGAGAGAATCTCCCCTTTCATCCTACTTAGATCCTTTGATAATAAACTGGAACAATTTCCAACGGGCTAAGATACTAGTACTTTATATGAATAACTTTTCAACAACACACACACACAGAGAGAGAGAGAGAGAGAGAGAGAGAGAGAGAGAGAGAGAGAGAGAGAGAGAGAGAGAGAATCTCCCCTGTCATCCAGCGTAGAACCTGTGATACTAAACTGAAACAATTTTAGATGGACTAAAAAAACTGGAATCTCAATTTTCAGTGGACTAAAAAACTGGAATCTCATATGAATAACCCTTTAACAATACAGAGAGAGAGAGAGAGAGAGAGAGAGAGAGAGAGAGAGAGAGAGAGAGAGAGAGAGAGAGCGCGTTGAAAGTAAATCTCCCCCATTGCGATCTAGGCAATATCTAGGTAAAAGACAATACATAGCCAATTTCCCGGGGATTCCGCCCAACCTCAGATACGCTCCTGGCTGCTTCAGGTAAAGGGAGAAATATCTTCAAGCCTGGGCGCTTGAGAAAAGAGAAAGGAGATGATATGAGAGAGAGAGAGAGAGAGAGAGAGAGAGAGAGAGAGAGAGAGAGAGAGAGAGAAGAGAACTTCGATAAGTAATAGGTTGTGTTTTACAAGCCACGCCTGAGGAGATCTATTTCACCCTCAGCTGTCTTCTCTGCGTTCGTGTTCGTCTGGATCCCCCCCCCCCTCCCCCCGGTACATTCTGTCGTTGTCATGTATTGGACCTGTTGGGATTGGCAATAGTCGCATATCGGATCCGTTTGGATTGGCGATAGCCACATATCCGAGCTGTTTGGACTGGCAATAGTCGCATATCGGATCCGTTTGGACTGGCAATAGCCACATATCCGAGCTGTTTGGAATGGCAGTAGTCGCATATCGGATCCGTTTGGACTGGCAATAGCCACATATCCGACCTGTTTGGACTGGCAATAGTCGCATATCCGACCTGTTTGGACTGGCAGTCGTGTATTGGATCCGTTTGGACTGGCAATAGTGGCATGTCGGATCCGTTTGAACTGGCAATAGTCGCATGTAGGATCCGTTTGGACTGGCAATGGTTGCACGTCGGGTCCGTTGGGACTGGCAATGGTCACATTTCGGATCCATTTGGACTGGCAATGGTCGCATGTCATATCCGCTTGGACTGGCAGTGGTCACATGTCTGATCTGTTTGGCCTGGCAATGGTCGCATGTTGGATCTGTTTGGCCTGGCAATGGTCGCATGTCGGATCCGTATGGCCTGGCAGTGGCCACATGTCGGATCCGTTTGGCCTGGCAATGGTCACATGTCTGATCCGTTTGGCCTGGCAATGGTTGCATGTCGGATCCGTTTGGCCTGGCAGTGGTCACATGTCTGATCTGTTTGGACTGGCAATGGTTGCATGTCGGATCCGTTTGGCTTGGCAGTGGTCACATGTCGGATCCGTTTAGCCTGGCAGTGGTTGCATGTTGGATCCGTTTGGCCTGGCAATGGTCGCATGTCGGATCCGTTTGGCCTGGCAGTGGTCACATGTCTGATCCGTTTGGCCTGGCAGTGGTCACATGTCTGATCCGTTTGGCCTGGCAATGGTCGCTTGTCGGATCCATTTGGCCTGGCAGTGGTCGCATGTTGGATCCGTTTGGCCTGGCAATGGTCGCATGTTGGATCCGTTTGGCCTGGCAATGGTCGCATGTCGGATCCGTTTGGCCTGGCAATGGTTGCATGTCGGATCCGTTTGGCCTGGCAATGGTCGCATGTCGGATCCGTTTGGACTGGCAATGGTCGCATGTTGGATCCATTTGGACTGGCAATGGTCGCATGTCGGATCCATTTGGACTGGCAATGGTCGCACATCCGACCTGTTTGGACTGTCAATAGTCACACATCCAACCTATTTGGACTAGCAGTATTCGTGTATTGGATCTGTTAGGACTGGCAGTAGTCACATATCAGACCTGTTTGGACTGGCAATAGTCGTGTATTGGATCTGTTAGGACTGTCAATAGTCACACATCCGACCAGTTTGGACTGGCAGTAGTCACATATCCGACCTGTTTGGACTGGCAGTAGTTGCTTATCCGACCTGTTTGGACTGACAGCAGTCACGTACCAGAGCTGTTTTGACTGGTAACAGTCTTGTATCGGTTCCATTTCGGACCTGTTTAGGAATGGCAATAGTCACATATTAGACCTGTCTGGAAAAGTAATAGTGGACTGGCAATGCTCATGTATCAGACATATTTGGACGGGCAATAGTCAGGTATCAGACCTGTTTGAACTGACAATACTTAGAATTGGACCTATTTGGGACCAACAATAATCACTTCCTCGTTCCGCCTATTATTGATGGCTCACTGGGGGTATTAATATAAATCCTTTCATTTTTAAAATTGCTTTTCACGTCCCGCAGTGGAATGTAAATGTGATCCTCTACAAATGAATACACTTGGGTAAATCAAGTCGGATTTAAACTGAATGCGCAGTTGGCCAGTGTTGGGATCTGGTTCCTGTGGATGTCAGTTTGAAACAACCTCCCAGGGACACAGAGTCGTTAAACATGTAAACAAGTGGCAAAATTAAGTAACAATATCAGGTAACTCCAGAGGTCTTCTTAGCTTGCCGTGATGTATCCGATATTCATGATGCAGACTGAGCCACTTAGCCTAAGCGGCGAGTCAGCTAAGTGCAGTCTGCTGGTGCCGCTGAGATTTGAAAGGTTAACACATTCTGGGGTCAACTCCTCTAGGGAAGTGGGGTTTGGGCTCTCTCTCTCTCTCTCTCTCTCTCTCTCTCTCTCTCTCTCTCTCTCTCTCTCTCTCTCTCTCTCTCCCCATGACACCTGAAAGCACGATCACCTCATCAACCTCTTCCTCGTGCACGTGATGCAGTTGCATCCCTTTCATAATCTGTGTTTCCGCTCTGCTACTTGCCATTCATTCTCCATCTCTTGAGATAGGTGGCGATAAGGACTTGAGCAGCGCCATCTCGCCTAATTAGACCTCATCTTTATGATCCGGCTTTGGTTTCCTCTTTTCCGCCTCAGGCTTCTGAGTGAAGTCGAGAAGGTAGCCAAAATAACCACCATCTCCCTCTTAATTACTCCTCTTATGTTATCTCGCTCGAAATTCGTGTTGATTTTCTTCATTCGCTCAAAAAGTGCAACTTTCTTAATTATTCCTTCTCTTGTAAGAGCCGGGAGAGTGACTCGTTTCGGTGTAAAAGTGGGCTTTGGGGCAAGTGAGGGTTGCAGCTTCATAGTCGGTAAATAATTTTGCAGATGAAACGCTGATATGAATCAGAGCAAGGATAGAATACTTAAGAGCCAGCTAGTTGGATAATGAAAGAGAATAAGAATTGAGAGTGGAGACTCATCTTGCAGATGATACAGTGTTAACTGATGATAATGGCTATAAACTGCATTGACTGATGAAAGAGCTTGAAAGCATTTGTGAAAAGAACAAGTCAGTGCTGAGTGTCTGCAAGAGTAGGTTGACAGGGTAGGGTAAATGGAACTCAAACAAATGAAGCAATGATTGTTCTAATGGATACCTTCAAAGGATTGTTTACAAGAGGAGAACGGTGAAAGGAAAAATGCATTCAAGAGTACGTACAGTGTCTGCAAGAGTAGGTTGACAGGGTAAATGGAACTCAAAGCAACTGTTTGCAAGAGGAGAACGTTGAAAGTAAATGCATGCAAGAGTAAAGCTACGTGAGCAAATGGAACCCAAGAAGATAGAGCAGTAAATGTTTATCAGGATGGTGAAAAAAAAATGGATCTTTTCTAGATAGTGACCCCCAAGGGTTTTTACCTGGTATGCATCGACCTTTGCGGCGTGTTTAGTACAAACCCATTGTGGATTACCGTAAAAACATAAACAAAAGACTGTAAATATCATAAAGATGATGATCCCCAAGAAATATTAGACCCCCGAAAACCCTTGGGGTCACTATCCAGGAAAGGTCCAAAAAAGGTCATAGGTCAATTTGTTTAGCACCTGAGAGTAAATTTACCAGGTGATGGTAAGGCGAAACTGATTCTATTGAAGCCAAGATAATGACGTATGAAAACACTGTTCAGTTAACTCTCCCGCAGGGAAATGATGTGTAAACGTTGAATATGAGTGAATAGTAAATGTTTGACGCTTCCGGGATGAAAGATTCCCTTGTTATTGGTGCTAGAAGGAAACAAGTAAAAAATGCGCCGAAATTTCTTCGGCGCAATCGAGTTTTCTGCACAGCGTATAATCAAGGCCACCGAAAATAGATCTATCTTTCGGTGGTCTCGGCATAATGTTGTATGAGCCGCGGCCCATGAAACTTTCAGCCACGGCCCGGTGGTGGCATGTCCTATATCGTTGCCAGACGCACGATCATGGCTAAATTTAACCTTAAGTAAAATAAAAACTATTGAGGCTAGAGGTCAGCAATTTGGTATGTTTAATGATTGGAAGGTGGATGATCAACATTCCAATTTGCAGCCCTCTAGCTTAAGTAGTTTTTAAGCTCTGAGGGGGACAGAAAAAGTGCGGACGGACGGACAAAGCCGGCACAATAGTTTCCTTTTACAGAAAACTAAAACGAATAGAAATGTGGAGATAAGTCAAGTGGTACAAAAGTTAGCATAGGTCAGTGGAGGTTAGGTTAGGTTAGGTCATACAGGTTGGTGAAAAGGCTCGTTTAACTTTGAATCGTTAGGCGGAATAAGGAATGGAAGACCTCGAAAGTGATGGATAAATGGAAAGGAAGAGATACTGGAAAAGAAAACCCATATTATTCAATAAGTGAAAGACTGTGGGAAAGAGAGGTGAGAGATGTAGTACAAGGGAAGTTTGATGCGCTGTTGATGGGCCTGTGTAGATGTATTGAGTGGCTAATGTTGGGGAAATTTTCTGCACGTGTAGCCCATCCACGATTCGACAGTTCAAGTATGATTGTGGCAGTGAAAATTTTCTGCACATATATATATATGTATATATATATACTTATATATACTTTCATATAATGTAATATATATACATACATACATACATACATACATACATACATACATACATACATACATACATACATACATACATACTTACACATTGTAACATCACTGAAATCTGAACTAGACAACAACTCCATTCCCTTAAAGAAAAAATAAAGTTAATTTGCTGATCAGACTACATTAAATATATATAACCTTAATCAGCTACCTCTTTCTGCAATAAAGGGTTACCTATGAAATTAACCTTTGACTTGAATAATTTGTTCAAGTTTCATCACATTTTGGACAGAGATGTTTGCTTTCCATCTCGTGAATAAATATGAGATGATCACCGTCACAGAAGATTACAATTGATTATACAGACGTACTGAGCTGTTGTTCCTGTCTTGGGTTAACAGGGGCATGTACCAGCACGGGCTCTTGTGTGAAAATGCTAAAGAAGATTTTTCCCAAAAGTTGATCAACTCGAGATGGTCGCTTTGTACCCAAGTCTGCCAAATTTTATTCAATTCTGTCGATTCATTCCTCAGATATCATGCTGACACTCATACACACTCAGACAGGGCGAGAATATGACCGGTTAACATCATCAATTGATGTTATTGATGTAGAAAAGCCACGAAAACTTTGAGATAAAATTGAGATAAAATTTATATATAATGTAAACTATCTTTCAAAATTTAGAATCTCCCCTCTGCATATTCTCAAAAGATCACAAAAGAAACGAACGAGAAAGGAAAGGAGTAGAAAAATAAGTTGCTTAACTGGAATATGTCCTTGATAATGAGACTGTTCATTTTGTTAACTGTGCCTCATGTTGTTAAATCTTTTTCATTAACGTCTAATGCTGCCTCCTGTTCCTCTTCTTAATAACCAAAATGACCTTTCTCACAAAGAAGCATTTTAATGTTTATAGTGTCTATGTTTATATTAAGTTTATGAAGTTTGTGATTCAATTCCTCGGAGGAAACACGATCCCCACACCACGGCTGCAGTAGACGACACAGCCTCATTTGCATAATGTAAAAGAAGCTTCCACCACCTTGGAGAAATTTCTGGGATGATGCTTAGGCCTTTCCTTACCTGTACCCAATTTATTCTCCGAGACGTTTACATTCAATTTACGGTAAATAGACGGGATCTGAAGCGTTACGGACGAACTGACAGATGTTGCCATACTTCAGGTGAACGGGTGTAAGTTTGATACAGAATGACTGGCTTGGTACCACGGACTGAGTGGTCAATAGACTTTGTCACGTGATTTCTGTTGCCCCGAAACTGACAGGATTCTTTGACAGAACTCCTTGACAGGTCAGTTGATTGATCTCCATTATGAAACAGGTCACTTGATGCAAAATGCCTTCACATCCTCCTCAACTTATAAATTATTCTTGAAGGCAAACGCTCTTGGAAAGCAACGCATGCGCAAACATAAAACAGACTTAGTCCTCACTTCTACCCAAGAACTTCGTCATGACAACTGAAGCTTAATCGAGGCGAAACGAAAGGAGAGAATACTGAATTAAAGGGTTACCAGGAGAGACTCCATCAGCAATTGATAAAAGAAAAAGTTGTCCACATTCTCCCATTTTTTCTTCCCGACCTTCAACTGAGTGTAATTGTTTCTCGACAGTTCTCCAACTGCCGCCCTAATCACATCCTGGAAGAGGGAGTGTAAAGTGAACACAGGGACGGATAAAGGGTAAGGGAGCCACGAGCCATGCATAAAGGATAAAGGAGCCACGAACCACACTTCAAGGATATAGGAGCCACGAACCATGAATAAAGGATAAAGAAGTCACAGGTCATGCATAAAGGATAAAGGAGCCATCAACCACGCATAAAGATGAAGGGCCACGAGCCGCGCATAAAGGATAAAAGAGCCACAAGCCACGCATAAAGGATAAAGGAGTTACAGGCCATGATTAAAAGATAAAGGAGCCACAGGTCATGCATAAAGGATAAAGGAACCACGAGCCACGCATATAGGATAAAGGAACCACGAGCCCACGCAAAGTAAGAGAAACGACAAAACGAACTTGGGAAGAATGAGGGAAATGGAAAAAAGAAATTCGTAAAAGTAGGAATAACAAAAGAAGAGGTGAAACGACCAGCGATAAAACTGCACAAAGCAAAGGAAGGGGAGAGGAAATGGCTGGATAAAGGGAGATCACAGCAAGGAAGAGGAGAGAAAAGAAGAAGCTGGGAATAAGAAGGAGATAGCAAACAGAAGGGGAGAATGGCACCAGCATCGCTTACGAAAGAGTGGGGAGGGAAAATGATGAAAGATGGAAATAGGAATTCGGGAGAAGGAGAGAAATGGTGTGATGACAGGAGATGAGGAAGTAGTATTGATAAATGACAGAAAGGTCAACAAAACGTTTGCTGACTGACATATAGCGTTGTTTATTTAATGAACATGTCGCCTTTGCATGCTTTTGAATAATAATAATAATAATAATAATAATAATAGAGGTACACTGGTACCTGGTAATTATATCACCTGAGTGGCCAATGTTAATCTTCTACCCTTCAAGACAAGAATTCTTTGCCTTCCCGCCCCCCCCCCTCTCTCTCTCTCTCTCTCTCTCTCTCTCTCTCTCTCTCTCTCTCTCTCTCTCTCTCTCCTTAATAAAAAACCTTAACCGGTTCCAACGAAAAGGCAGCCATCCAGAAGATTCGAAGTATGCAAGGGATAATTGCTTTTAACCTTCCTAGGGAATCTTACCTGTGGACAATATCACCTGTACGATACACGTTTTCTGAGTAATTTGTCTCTCGGTAGGTAACATTATTGTTATTATTATTGTTATTATTTTATTATTATTATTATTATTATTATTATTATTATTATTATTATTATTATTATTATACGTAAATGAGAACAAATTTGTAAAGTAGCAGCTTCAAAATCAATTACAATATCAACTGTATGATACAAGTATTCTGAGTAATTGCCTCTCTCGGTAGGTATTATTATTATTATTATTATTATTATTATTATTATTATTATTATTATTATTATTATTATTATTATGGAAAGGTCTCCCTGTGGATGTTGCGCAATTAGAACCTCAAATGTTCGAGCGAAACAGGAATACATTACACTGCTGAAACAATTCTCTTTGTACTTTTAAGAATCCATTTGCATTTTCATCAGTTTATTCACGAATTTGTTAATTTATCTTTGTTCTCTAAAAATTTATCTCTTCTTTCTGTGTTTCCTTTTATATTTTTTTTAATTTCTGTCAAATGAACAACATATTCTTTGAAAGCTTGGATTTCAAGTCAATGGCCCCTGCAGGCCTGTTCCATATGAAGAGGGTTCATCTCCTGAATAATAATAATAATAATAATAATAATAATAATAATAATAATAATAATAATAATAATAATAATAATAATAATAATAATAATAATAATAATAATAATCTCAAGCAGAAGAAGCTTCGAAGACCATTACATGAAACGGAGGCTTCCATAGAAACATGACATAATTTTACAATAAAAGAAAATATAAGGAAAATATTACAAACATATATCAGAACACTTTGCTGGTCACTCATCCAGGCGAGAAAGTCAGCGTGTGATCAGAGAGACAAAAATGACACTATTTATATGCATATGAATGAAAAGACGGAGAAATAATCTAATTTGTGTTCACGAATGCACAAAAGGGTGGGGGAAGATCCTTGCAAAAGTCTTAAAGAGGAGAAAAGTGTTCTTTATGTTTTAGAGCTGGGGAGGGGAGGGGGGCTGTGGACATAACTTTAAGAAATACGTTTTTCGAAGTTGATAATTCATTTATGTTTACTGAATATATATATATATATATATATATATATATATATATATATATATATATATATATATATATATATATATATATATTATATATATATTGGGAAGCTGAACCCTATTCATATGAACAGGCCTATTGGAACCACTGACATGAAATTCAAGCTCCCAAAGAATATGGTGTCCATTTGAAAGAAATCACAGAAGACGATACGAAATGCAGAAAGAAGAGATGAGTTGTTGGAAAACAAAGATAAATTAATAAATCAATATATAAAAATATCAATAAATCATTAAAAGTAAAATGAGAATTATTTCAGGGTGGTACTGTATTGCAACTTCGCTTGAACTTTTGAAGTTCTAGTTGCACAACGTTCAAGGTGATAAAAAACAAGACCGGTTTCGGCTTTATTTCTGAGCCATTGACCTACGGCCAGCCTTTTATTTTTCCCTGTGAGAATGAGTGATACATAAATCACGTGTCAGAGAGATTATATATATATATATATATATATATATATATATATATATATATATATATATATATATATATATATACATACATATAATAAAACCTAAATATCCCCAAAGAGGTTCATATTCTGGTAGCAGTAATTGAGGGGAAACCAAGTTAATAACCGTAATCATCCGCAAAGGGAAATATAATAACAACAATTTCGCCTGAGAATTAAATACCCGAAGACTCAGTGGATGAGCTTTAAGCAGTTGGGGTTTTCTTATCAGTGACTAAGTGAGAGAGAGAGAGAGAGAGAGAGAGAGAGAGGAACTCGAAGGAGAAATTATTTACTTTTCCCCATTCTTCGGTTAGGAGAGAGAGAGAGAGAGAGAGAGAGAAAATTGAATAAGAAATTATTTATTTTTCCCAGTCCTTGGTTCGAGGAAGAAGAGAGAGAGAGAGAGAGAGAGAGAGAGAGAGAGAGAGAGAGAGAGAGAGAGAGAATTGAATAAGAAAATATTTATTTTTCCCAGTCCTCGGTTTAGAGGAAGTGAGAGAGAGAGAGAATTGAATAAGAAATTATTTATTTTTCCCTGTACTCGGTTTAGAAGTGACAGAGAGAGATAGAATGAAATCTCGTTACCTTAAAAAGTTCCACGTTTTCACTCTGAGCAAAATGGGAAGGCCCCCGCCCCCAAATCCACTCAGGAAACCACCTTTCCATTCGGATTACGAGAAAGGAGCGTCCGTCTTCATCCCAGACACTCTGGGACTTCGCGCCATCTTTATGAGCGTCTTGGAGCCCCGAACTTCGCTCCAAGTTACCGATATTGGCGCTCCTCTGACGTCACCTGGTTCCAATTCTTGACCAATAAACAGCTATGTATACTGGCTTCTTAGTTTCACCTTTTGGATGTAAAATACTAATAGATGTAGGCAAGGGTTTGCTTAAAATGTCTGGCACAGAACTTCTTCAGTAAAGTCTGGTCTTACGAGACTTTGCGAACGTTCCAAAATTTTTTCTTTAAATCTTCTGATCAGACGGTTATCGCCAGGCTTTTAAAACGACCATCTGTGCAGCCCTATTTAAAATTAGCTTTTTAATCAAGATGAAAATTGACCAACGAAAATGTTGCTTAAAAAAACATATTCCGGACCAGAAGCGAAGCAAATTTTCATGAAAGAAAGTTGGTGAAAGATAATAAATACGTTCCAATATTTTTTGCTAAAAAATATTGTCGCCAGGCTTTTAAAATAATCAGCTGTTTAAAATTAGGATATATTTATTAAGATAAAAATTGGGCCAAAGAAAATATTGCTTAAAAAAAATATTCAGTATCAGAAGCGAAGCAAAATTTCATCAAGAAAGCGGGTAAAAGATGCTATTTAATTGTCGCTTTCCCTCTCTCATTATGAATGATTAACACTCCGTAAAAAAAAAAAGAGAGATATATGTTAATACGGGAAATGTGAAAGCAATCAGTTTGTTTATTCAGCTGCGCAAGATGTCCTCCGAGGCATCGGTATTCTTCAGATGCTCTGAAATTGTCTGTAAGAAACAGACAGAGGAATGAGATACTTATTTTTTCTCTCTCTTTCTCTTGTAAGGGGATTATTGAATAAACTCCCGCCGTCCTGATACAACAAGGCGGCGGCAAGGCTTAGTTCCTATCTTCATTGAGAGTCTATTGTTGCGTTCGTGCCTTTAGAAATAACCAGACTGTGTAAGAATCTCTCTCTCTCTCTCTCTCTCTCTCTCTCTCTCTCTCTCTCTCTCTCTCTCTCTCTCCGTTTAACGTCTCTCTCTCTCTCTCTCTCTCTCTCCGTTTCCTGTTTAACGTCTCTCTCTCTCTCTCTCTCTCTCTCTCTCTCTCTCTCTTTCTGTCATATCAAAACACCAAACAACGCCATAAGCCCTGTTTCCATTTCCCGTTTAACATAATTCTCTCTCTCTCTCTCTCTCTCTCTCTCTCTCTCTCTCTCTCCAGCTCGTTTCCCTTCATGCTAAATTTAGCTTTTATTTCATTCCTGTTTAGTTATTTATTTTTCTCTTCAGGCCTCTTCTGGCACTTTGCCGCCAAATGGCGTTGTCACAGATGGTGGTGTCACAAAGGGCGGTGTCACAGATGGCGGTGTCATAGATGGCGGTGTCACAAAGGGCAGTGTCACAGATGGCGGTATCAGTGTCACGAAGGGCATTGTCACAGATGGCAGTGTCACAGAGGGCGATGTCACAAATGATGGTGTCACAAAGGGCGGTGTCACAAATGACGTTGTCACAAAGGGCAGTGTCACAAAGGGCGGTGTGACAAATGACGGTGTCATTTCGTTGTCACAAATGGTGTTGTCACAGATGGCAGTGTCACAAAGGGCGGTGTCACAAATGGCGGTGCCACAAAGAGTGGTGTCACAGAGGGTGTCACAGATGGCCGGTGTCACAAAGGGCAGTGTCACAGATAGTGGTGTCACAAATGACAGTGTAACAGATGGCGGTGTAACAAATGGCGGTGTCACAAAGGGCAGTGTCACAAATGGCGGTGCCACAAAGGGCGGTGTCACAAAGGGCAGTGTCACAAATGGCGGTGTCACAAATGACGATGTCACAAAGGGCAGTGTCACACATGGTGGTGTCACAAAGGGCAGTGTCACAAAGGGGTATTTTTTGCGGCAACTTGTAGTGCCTTCCTGCCAATAAAGGCGCCAAAACGCGCTTGTGTCGTTGTCAGCCGGGCGGAATCTTTCGCTACTGCAAAATATTTCTCTGCCGAATATCATTTCCCTTCCTTCAGAGGGCGTTGCCATCTGCCTTTAGCCGATCAATACAATTGATATTATCCATTTTATAAATCCTCTTACCAGTTCGAACGTTGCACAAGAGGATAATTGGAAGTCTTACGTAGCTTTGGCCAGAGAGAAACTCTCTTATACTCTTCCAGCGTGCACGAAGTTGCTGAGCTTGAATTGACTCTCCACCAAAGGAGCGAATCCGTTTTCCTCAGCAACCGTAGAAATTGCAGAAATGAATTTACGTAAGAAACTAAAAAGATACAATGAAGCTACATCTATGTGACATCTTAACTCCACAAAAGCTTTCTGGTTTTTAACATCAACTCTGAACCGGTTTCTATTTATTCATTTGTTCATTCATTTTTACTTTTGTAATGAGCCCTGTGGTGGCTTGTTCCATGTGGATAAGATTCGTCTTCTGATTAATAATAATAATAATAATAATAATAATAATAATAATAATAATAATAATAATAATAATAATAATAATATTTATCATCTCGAGAAAGCCACAAAGTAAATATATATACATTGCCATCAGATTCTATTCACCCGCTCTTTATACAACCTACTGACACACATTCAAGACGAGAGAGAGAGAGAGAGAGAGAGAGAGAGAGAGAGAGAGAGAGAGAGAGAGAGAGAGAGAGAGATAACGACCTTCCAACTTCTTCGGAGAGCCAACATTGGCTTCACAAACTTCTCGCAAACAAAATGCGAAGTTTAGAAATGTAAGTGGCCATTTACGGATGGGCGTAGCAGCGTCGTTCTGTCACAAAAGAATTGAACTGAATGAGATACGCGTTTCATGTTTTATATATATATATATATATATATATATATATATATATATATATATATATATATATATATATATATATATATATATATATCCAGTTATATAGACGGAATAAAATACACTTTTGTTTACATGCAGCACTCGTGTGCGTTTATGGAAATCTCTCTCTCTCTCTCTCTCTCTCTCTCTCTCTCTCTCTCTCTCTCTCTCTCTCATATCAAAGAGACCAGACATTGCCATATGTTATTTAACCCTAAAAGTCGACGTAAGGCGGAACCCACTTTGTTATCTATAATCGAAATCGCCTTTTATTACTTGTGAACTTTGCCATAAATTGGAGAAAAGTTCCCCTGCTCTCTCTCTCTCTCTCTCTCTCTCTCTCTCTCTCTCTCTCTCTCTCTCTCTCTCTCTCTCTCATATCAAGATACAGATACCAGCCAGTGTTATAAGCCACGCTCACATTTGATCTCTCTCTCGTACCAAGTATAATAGGCCTAGGCTACATTTGATATTAATCTCTCTCTCCCTCCCTCTCTCTCTCTCCCTCTCTCTCTCTTTCTCTCTCTTTGAGGGACGGAGGAATATTTTCACTGAAAAGGGAAATGCTGAAGCTTCCGGTATAAAGGATCCTCCCTAATTAATCTCCCCTTACGGGAGAGAATTCCCCAGGGGCCTCTCAAAGGTCGATGGAGCTGGAGTCAAATTCTTCTGAAAATTAATTCGACGCTCCTTCTATAATAATAATAATAATAATAATAATAATAATAATAATAATAATCAGGAAATGGTGATAAAATCAAATAAAGAATTTTGTACCTTATTTTTGACATGAAAAAATTATTTTTCTTCAAGATCATCCTGTAGTTTATTTTTGGTATA
Organism: Macrobrachium rosenbergii; assembly: GCF_040412425.1. NCBI lineage: Eukaryota > Metazoa > Arthropoda > Malacostraca > Decapoda > Palaemonidae > Macrobrachium > Macrobrachium rosenbergii. Next base: position 7,764,460 of record NC_089766.1, read on the forward strand.
TCTCTCTCTCTCTCTCTCTCTCTCTCTCTCTCTCTCTCTCTCTCTCTCTCTCTCTCTCTCTCTCTCTCTGGAAGCTTGAATTTGAAGTCAATGGCGGCTGTGGGCCTGTTCCATGTGAATAGGGTCCATCTTTGAAAGATAGCATAAATAGAGCCACAACCGAGACAATACCAAAAAAAAAAAAATAAGCCTAAAAAATGGCCAAAGGTCCCCAGTCACTTTCACCTTTGCAGTAGCAAAGGCACGAGGTGTTTCCGGGCAAATATATTTTGCAGCTGAAAAGCAGGCTTTGAGATGGTGTGGGGTTTTGGGTTGTGGTGGGGGGGGGATTGTTAAAACTCGCGTGCTCGCTTCTGAAAGGAAAACAAGATCAAACGACGACATAGAAATAAAGAACTCCGTAGAGAGAGAGAGAGAGATTACGTTATTTTTTATTCATTCATTCATAAAAATATCCGCCGAAGGAATCACAGCGGCAAAGAACGAGTTACAAGAAGTGAAAAGTCACCGAAAGAAGCTTTAAGTAAACGGAATATTCTCTGTCCCCTTCTGAAACTTGTCAGTGCAATAGAAAAACTCCCGAGCCTTTCAGAGTTGTTTACCTGTGCGCTTCCGGCGAGGGGAGGGGTGGGGGTTGGGGGGACGCCATCAAAAGCGCCGCTGACTACCTCTAATTCTGTTTGCATAAATCTTGCACACACATTTTCAGCGGATACTTCCTGCGCATGCGCACAAAGAGCTCGCTCTATTTCGCAAGGATTTGGTCTTCAGCGTTGTTATGTGTTTCTTTTGCAATCTGCCGTTGTTGACGGCGCTACATCCTGCCAATTTGCCCATCTCAGTGGGTGTCTCTCGGGAATTTCTTCTCTCTTGCACCGGTCACCTTCGTCAGTGACTCTTCCTGTCTCCTCCTTTCCTACAAGTCTTTCCCCAGTGCGTTCTCCTCCTCACAAATCTCCCTCTTTATCTCCATCATAATCTCCTCATCAGTCCTTGGATCCTTGTCTTTGGCTCCCTCCTAAATCTCCCTCATTATCTCCCTCATAATCTTCCTCATAATCTCCTCATCAGTTCTTCGATCTTTGTCTTTGGCTCCATCATAAATCTCCCTCCTTACCTCCCTCACAAATCTCCATCATAATCTCCTCATCAGTCCTTCGATCCTTGTCTTTGGCTCCATTCTAAATCTCCCTCACAAATCTCCCTTCTGATCCTTGTCTTTGGCTCCATCACTTTGGCAGTCCTTGGATCTCTAAATCTCCTCAATCTCCCTCATCTCCCATCAGTCTTGTCCTCCTATCAACCTTAGGATCCTTGCTTTAAATCTCCCTCTTGTCCTCCTATCAACCTTAGGATCCTTGCTTTAAATCTAAATCCCTCTTGTCTCCTCATAATCTCTTATCAATCTTAGATCCTTGTCTTTGGCTCCCTCCTAAATCTCCCTCATTATCTGTCCTCTTCCTATCAACCTTAGGATCTTTGGCTCCTTCTCCCTCAAAATCTCCTCTCTTCAGTCCTTGTCCTTTGGCCTATCAACTTCCTCATAATCTCCTCAGGATCCTTGTCTTTGGCTCCTCCTAAATCTCCCTCTTGTCCTCTTATCAATCTTAGGATCCTTGCTTTAAATCTCCCTCTTGTCCTCCTATCAACCCTAGGATCCTTGCTTTCCGTTCCTTGAAGCCTTACAGGAGGACATCAGTACATCTGAACAGTTCCTCCGGATTCAAGTGGGATTCCCGAGTCCTCGTAGGAAGTATTGTTCTCTTATTTGGGATGTTATTCATTTACCATTTCATTCATTGTATTCATTTCCTCCATCCAGTAACATTCCTTTTGAAAGTAGTGTGTTTAGCCCGTTTCTTTTCCTTCGAGGTGAAGAAGAAGTTCACAGACACACAATATATCTTCCCTTAATAAGAAAGAGAGAGGAAATGCAGAAACTTCAAGGGCGCTACTTTTCATTAGCACGTCTTCTTCTTCTTCTTCTTCTGCTGCTGCTGCTGTTGTCTCTTCTTCTTCTTCTTCTTCTTCTTCTTCTTCTTCTTCTTCTTCTTCTTCTTCTTCTTCTTCTTCTTCTGTTTCTTCTTCTTCAGTTGTCGTCTGGATTTTGCCTAAACTGAAAGTGGACGAGGGTTGAGTTCGGTATAACAATTTCCAGAGCTGTTCTCAACACTTTCAGTTCGATACAACTCTCTCTCTCTCTCTCTCTCTCTCTCTCTCTCTCTCTCTCTCTCTCTCTCTCTCTCTCTCTCTCTCTCTCCGGAGTTATCTCTTTTCTATGTCGCCTTTTGATCTTCTTTTCCTTTCAAATGCGAGTACGCGAGTTTTAACACCCCCCCCCCCCACCCATCTCAAAGTCTGCTTTTCAACTGCTGAATATATTTTACTTGGAAACACTTATCTGATGGGCTCATGCCTTTGTGGACCTTTGGACTCTTTTAAGCTTATTTTGTTTTGGCACCGTTACAGTTATGGTATTATTTATCCATTTCAGATAACGACAAAGTATATGTGTGTGTGTATATATATATATAATATATATATATATATGGGCTATATATATATATATATATATATATATATATATATATATATAAATGTACATATATATATATCCATTTGATAAATATAATTATATCTGTATTATATACATATATAATATATGTACAAATTTATATATATATATATATATATATATAATATATATATATATATATATATATATATATATATATATATATATATATATATATATATATATATATATATATATATATATATATATATATATATATATATATATATACTGTATATATATATATATATATATATATATACCGTATATATGTATATATATATATATATATATATATATATATATATATATATATATATATGTATGTATAGATATACTGTATATATACACGTATATATACATTGTAGTTATGCACCGGAGGCATTCGCTAAAAATGTGTGTGCAAGATTTATGCAAACAGAATTAGAGGTAGTCAGCGGCGCTTTTGATAGCGTCCCCTCCACCCCCCCCCTCCCCGCCGGAAGCGCACAGGTAAACAACTCTGAAAGGCTCTGGCGTTTTGCTATTGCACAGACAAATTTCAAAAGGGGACAGAGAATGATCCGTTTACTTAAAGCTTCTGTCGGTGACTTTTCACTTCTTGTAACTCGTTCTTTGCTGCTGTGATGCCTTCGACGGATATTTTTATGAATGAATGATAAAAAATAACGTAATCTCTCTCTCTCTCTCTCTCTCTCTCTCTCTCTCTCTCTCTCTCTCTCTCTCTATTTTTTCTGTGTTGTCTATTGATCTTGTTTTCCTTTCAGAAGACACTACGCGAGTTTTAAAACCCAACCCCCCCTCAACACCCCCACCCAATCTCGAAGCCTGCTTTTCAGCTGCAAAATATATCTGCCCGGAAAGACCTCGCGCCTTTGCTACTGCAAAGGTGAAAGTGAATGGGGACCTTTGGCAATTTTTAGGCTTATTTTGTTTTGGCACTGTTTCCATTGTGGCGCTATTCACATGGAACAAGCCCACAGCGGCCATTGACTTCAAATTCAAGCCTCCAGAGAGAGAGAGAGAGAGAGAGAGAGAGAGAGAGAGAGAGAGAGAGAGAGAGAAAGGCTATTGTGTACAAGTGGTTGTATGCTTGTATCTGAGAGAGAGAAAGAAAGAGAGAGAGAGAATTTAAGGCTATTGTGTACAAGTGGTTGTATGCTTGTATCTGAGAGAGAGAGAGAGAGAGAGAGAGAGAGAGAGAGAGAGAGAGAGAGAGAGAGAGAATTTAAGACGATTGTGTAGAAGTGGTTGTGTGCTTGTATCTGAGAGAGAGAGAGAGAGAGAGAGAGAGAGAGAGAGAGAGAGAGAGAGAGAGAGAACTTAAGACGATTGTGTAGAAGTGGTTGTGTGCTCGTATCTGAGAGAGAGAGAGAGAGAGAGAGAGAGAGAGAGAGAGAGCTTAAGACGATTGTGTAGAAGTGGTTGTGTGATTGTATCTAAGGGAGAGAGAGGGAGAGAGATACCAAAAAT
>NC_089766.1:7771007-7786007 GCF_040412425.1 Macrobrachium rosenbergii
GTAAACAGATGAGATCACTTATTAAAAAAAGTAAAAATCAATGAACAAATGAATAAGTAGAAACCGGTTCAGAGTTGATGTTAAAAACCAGAAAGCTTTTGTGGAGGTAAGATGTCGCATAGATGTAGCTTCATTGTATCTTTTTAATTTCTTACCTAAATTCATTTCTGCTATTTTCTACGGTTCTAGAGGAAAACGGATTCGCTCCTTTAGTGGAGAGTCGATTCAAGCTCGGCAACTTCGTGCACGCTGGAAGAGTGTAAGAGAGTTTCTCTCCAACCAAGGCTACGTAAGACTTCCAATTATCCTCTCGTGCAACGTTCGAACTGATAAGAGGATTTATAAAATGGATAATATCAACTGTATTGATCGGCTAAAGGCAGGTAGCAACGCCCTCTGAAGGAAGGAAAATGATATTCGGCAGAGAAATGATATTTTGCAGTAGCGAACGATTCCGCCCGGCTGACAACGACACGAGCGCGTTTCGGCGCCTTTATTGGCGGGAAAGCACCGCAAGGTGCCGCCAAAATATCGCCCTTTGTGACACCACACTTTGTGACACCGCCCTTTGTGACACCGCCATTTGTGACACCGCCATCTGTGACGACGCCATTTGGCGGCAAAGTGCCAGAAGAGGCCGGAAGAGAAAAATAAATAAGTAAATAGGAAAGAAATAAAAGGGAAATGAGCTGGAGAGGGTTATCAGGGTGGAGAGAGAGAGAGAGAGAGAGAGAGAGAGAGAGAGAGAGATTACGTTAAATAGCAAGTGGATACAAGGCTTATAACGCTGTTTGGTCTTTAGATATGAGAGAGAGAGAGAGAGAGAGAGAGAGAGAGAGAGAGAGAGAGAGAGAGAGAGAGAGAGAGAGAGAGAGAAAGAAAGTCGTTGCATGGTCTAGTTATTTCGAACTGCGAGAACATGACAATAAACTCTTGATAAACATTAGGCACTAAACCCTCCAGCCTCTTCTACAGAACACACGAGGTTATTCAAGGTAAAATAATTTGCATATAAGATTAACAGGAAACGTAAAAGCATTATCTTATTCCTCGCTCAGTTTTCTTAACGCAATTTCAGAGCATCTGAGGAATACCGCTGCTTAAAAGGACAATGGAAAAATATTCTTTAATCACATTTCCCGCATTCATTTATCTCTCCTCTTTTCACGGAGCTTTTATGATTCGTAAGGAGGGGGAACGTGACAATATAATAATATCTCTTTACCAACTTTCGTTTATGAAATTTGCCTCGCTAAATATGTTTTTTTTTTTTCCAAGCAACATTTTCTTTGGTGAATTTTCATCTAAGAAGCTAAATTTAAGCGGGGCTGCACAGCTGGGCTTTTTAAAAGCCTGGCCAGCACCTTTTGAGTCAGACGATTTAAAGAAGAAATATTGGAACGTTTTTGTTATCTTTTACCAAGTTTCTTTTATGAAATTGTCTTCGCTCTTGTTCCTGGATGTTTTTTTAAGTAACGTTTTCTTTGGTCAATTTTCATGTTGATGGTTAAAAGGCTAGTTTCAATAGGGCTAGGTTAAAAGGTTAGTTTCAATAGGGCCACAGAGCTGAGCTTTTTAAAAGCCTGGCGCGATAACCTTCAGAGACAGACGATTTAAAAAAAAAAATCTTGGAACGCTGGTCCATTTTCATCGTGATTTAAAAAGCTAATTTTGGAGAGGGCTGCACAGCTGGGCTTTTTAAAAGCCTGGCGATAGCCGTCTGGCCAGACGATTTAAAGAAAAAATATTGGAACGTTCGCAAAGTCACGTAAGACCAGACTTTTCTGAAGAAGTTCTGTGTCAGGCATTTTAAGCAAACCCTTGCCTACATCTATTAGTATTTTACATCCAAAAGGCGAAACTAAGACACCAGTATATATGGCTGTTTATTGGTCAAGAACTGGAACCAGGTGACGTCAGAGAAGCGCAAATATCGGTAACTTGGAGCGAAGTTTGGGGCTCTAAGGCGCTCTTAAAGATGGCGCGAAGACCCGGCGTGTCTGGGTTGCAGACGGAGGCTTCTTTCTCGTAATCCCAGGGTTCCTGAGTGGATGTGGAGTCGGGGGCGACTCCCCATTTTGCTCAGAGTGAAAAGGTAACGATCTCTCTCTCTCTCTCTCTCTCTCTCTCTCTCTCTCTCTCTCTCTCTCTCTCTCTCTCTCTCTCTCTCTCTCTCTCTCTCGTAGTCACTGATAAGAAAACCCCAACTGCTTAAAGCTCATCCACTGAGTCTTCAGGTATTTAATTCTCAGGCGAAATTGTTGTTATTATATTTCCCTTTGCGGTTGATTACAGTAATTACCTTGGTTTCCCCTCAATTACTGGTGCCAGAATATGAACCTCTTTGGGTGTATGTAGGTGTTATTATATATATGTGTATATACATACAGGTATATATATATAATATATATATATGTATATATATATATATATATATATATATATATGTGTATATACATACAGGTATATATATAATATATATATGTATATATATATATATATATATATATATATATATATATATATATATATATATATATATATATATATATATATATATATATATATAATATATATATAATCGTCTCTGACGCACGTGATTTAAATATCACTTATTCTCACAGGGAAAAATAAAAGTAAAATGCTGGCTGTAGGTCAATGGCTCAGAAATAAAGCCGAAACCGGTCTTGTTTTTTTATCACAGTGAGCAATTAGAACCTCAAACGTTCAAGCGAAGATGCAATACAGAAGAACCCTGAAATAGTTCACTATATACTTTTAATTAATTATTAACTTTTTATCTATCAGTGTATTCATTTATCTCTGTTTTCCAATAACTCATCTCTTCTTTCTGCATTTCGTATCGTCTTCTGTGATTTCTTTCAAATGGACACCATATTATTTGGGAGCTTGAATTTCATGTCATTGGTTCCAATAGGCCTGTTCATATGAATGGGGTTCAGCTTCCCAATATCTATATATATATATATATATGTATATATATATATATATATATATATATATATATATATATATATATATATATATCAGTAAACATAAAAGATTTATCAACTTCGAAAAACGTATTTCTTGAAGTTATGTCCACAGCCCCCCTCCCCTCCCCAGCTCTAAAAAATAATGAACACTTTTCTCCTCTTTAAGACTTTTGCAAGGACCTTCCCCCACCCTTTTGTGCATTCGTGAACACAAATTAGAATATTTCTCCGTCTTTCCATTCATATGCATATAAATAGTGTCATTTTTGTCTCTCTGATCACACGCTGACTTTCTCGCTTGGATGAGTGACCAGCAAAGCGTTCTGGTATATGTTTGTAATATTTTCCTTATATTTGTTTCTTTATTGTAAAATTATGTCATGTTTCTACGGAAGCCTCCGTTTCACGTAATGTTCTTCGAAGCTTCTTCTGCCTGAGTTTATTATTATTATTATTATTATTATTATTATTATTATTATTATTATTATTATTATTATTATTATTATTATTCAGGAGATGAACTCTCTTCATATGGAACAGGCTTGCAGGGGCCATTGACTTGAAATCCAAGCTTCCCAAGAGTATGGTGTTGATTTGACAGAAATAAAAAAAAATATAAAAGGAAATACAGCAAGGAGAGATATTTTTTTAAAGAGGAAAGATAAATCAACAAATTAGTGAATAAACTGATGAAAATGCAAATGAATTATTAAAAGTACAAAGAGAATTGTTTTAGCGTAGTAATGTATTGCGTCATCGCTTGAACATTTGAGGTTCTAGTTGCGCTCATCCTCTGGGAGACCTTTCCATAATAATAATAAATAATAATAATAATAATAATAATAATAATAATAATAATAATAATAATAATGATTTGAGTACCGAAAGAGATCGCTCAGAAAACGTGTATCGTACAGGTGATATTGTAATGGATTTTGAAGCTGCTACTTTATGAGTTTGTTCTCATTTACGGATAATAATAATAATAATAATAATAATAATAATAATAATAATAATAATAATAATAATAATAATAATAACTACCGAGAGACACAAATTGCTCAGAAAACGTGTATCATACAGGTGATATTGTCCGCAGGTAAGATTCTCTAGGAAGGTTAAAATCAATTACCCCTTGAATTCTTCGAATCTTCTGGATGGCAGCCTTTTCGTTGGAACCAGTTAAGGTGTTTTATTGAGGGGCGGAGAGAGAGAGAGAGAGAGAGAGAGAGAGAGAGAGGAGAGAGAGAGGGGGAAAGAAAGAATTGTCTTGAAGGGCAGAAGAATAACATTGGCCACTCAAGTGATATATTTACTAGGTACCATTTTATTATTATTATTATTATTATTATTATTATTATTATTATTATTATTCAAAATTCAAAAGCATGCAAAGGCGACATGTTCATTAAATAAACAACGCTATATGTCGGTCAACAAACGTTTTGTTGACCTTTCTGTCATTTATCAATTCTTCTTCCTCATCTCCCTGTCATCACACCATTTCTCTCCCTCTCCCGAATTCCTATTTCCATCTTTTCATCATTTCTCCCTTCCCACTCTTTCGTAAGCGATGCTGGTGCCATTCTCCCCTTCTGCTTTCTATCTCCTCCTTATTCCCAGCTTCTTCTTTTCTCTCCTCTTCCTTGCTGTGATCTCCCTTTATCCGGCCATTTCCTCTCCCCTTCCTTTGCTTTGTGCAGTTTTATCGCTGGTCGTTTCACCTCTTCTTTTGTTATTCCTACTTTTACGAATTTCTTTTTCCATTTCCCTCATTCTTCCCAAGTTCGTTTTGTCGTTTCTCTTACTTTGCGTGGGCGCGTGGCTCCTTTATCCTATATGCGTGTCTCGTGGTTCCTTTATCCTTTATGCATGACCTGTGGCTCCTTTATCTTTTAATCATGGCCTGTAACTCCTTTATCCTTTATGCGTGGCTTGTGGCTCTTTTATCCTTTATGCGCGGCTCGTGCCTCCTTTATCTTTATGCGTGGTTCATGGCTCCTTTATCTTTATGCGCGGCTCGTGGCTCCTTTATCTTTATGCGTGGTTCATGGCTCCTTTATCCTTTATGCATGACCTGTGACTCCTTTATCCTTTATTCATGGCTCGTGGCTCCTATATCCTTGAAGTGTGGTTCGTGGCTCCTTTATATTTTATGCGTGGCTCGTGGCTTCTTTATCCTTTATGCATGGCTCGTGGCTCCCTTACCCTTTATCCGTCCCTGTGTTCACTTTACACTCCCTCTTCCAGGATGTGATTAGGGCGGCAGTTGGGGAACTGGCGAGAAACAATTACACTCAGTTGAAGGTCGGGAAGAAAAAATGGGAGAATGTGGACAACTTTTTCTTTTATCACTTGCTGATGTAGTCTCTCCTGGTAACCCTTTAATTCAGTATTCCTCTCCTTTCGTTTCGCCTCGATTAAGCTTCAGTTGTCGTTACGAAGTTCTTGGGTAGAAGTGAGGACTAAGTCTGTTTTATGTTTGCGCATGCGTTGCTTTCAAAGAGCGTTTGCCTTCAAGAATAATGTATAAGTTGAGGAGAAAGTGAAGGAATTTTGCATCAAATGGCCTGCTTCATAATGGAGATCAATCAACTGACCTGTCAAAGAATCCTGTCAGTTTCGGGGCAACAGAAATCACGTGACAAAGTCTACTGACCACTGTTTCATTTAAACGCGGCCAATCCTTGGTAACAGTCCGTGGTACCAAGCCAGTCATTCTGTATCAAACTTAAACCCGTCCATCTGAAGTATGGCAACATCTGTCAGTTCGTCCGTAACGCTTCAGATCCCGTCTATTCACCATAAATTGAATGTAAACGTCTCGGAGAATAAATTGGGTACAGGTAAGGAAAGGCCTAAGCATCATCCCAGAAATTTCTCCAAGATTGTGGAAGCTTCTTTCACGTTATGCAAATGAGGCTGTGTCGTCTACTGCAGCCGTGGTGTGGGCATCGTGTTTTCTCCGAGGAAACGAACCACAAACTTCATAAACTTAATACAAACGTAGACACTGTAAACATTAAAATGCTTCTTTGTGAGAAAGGTCATTTTGGATATTAAGAAGAGGAACAGGAGGCAGCATTAGACGTTAATGACAAAGATTTAACAGTGTTAAGCACAATTAACAAAATGAATAGTCTCATTATCGAGGATATATTCCAGTTAAGCAATTTATATTTCTACTCCTTTCCTTTCTCCTCCGTTTCTTTTGTGCTCTTTTGAGAATATGCAGAGGGGAAAGTCTAAATTATGAAAGATAGTTTATATTACATTATAAATTTTATCTCAAAGTTTTCGTGGCTTTTCTACATCAATAACATCCGCATGATATCTTAGGAATGAATCGACAGAACTGAATAAAATTTGGCAGACTTGAGTATAAAGCGCCCATCTCGAGTTGATCAACCTTTGGGAAGAATCTTCTTTAGCATTTGCACACAAGAGCCCGTGCTGGTACATGCCCCTGTTAACCCAAGACAGGAACGACAGCTCAGTACGTCTGTATAATCAATTGTAATCTTCTGTGACGGTGATCATCTCATATTTATTCACGAGATGGAAAGCAAACATCTCTGTCCAAAATGTGATGAAACTTGAACAAATTATTCAAGTCAAAGGTTAATTTCATAGGTAACCCTTTATTGCAGAACGTGGTAGTTGATTAAAGTTATATATATTTAATATAGTCTGAACAGGAAATTAACTTCAATTTTTCTTTAAGGGGAAGGGAGGTGATGTCTGTGTTAGATTATTTTATATATATATATATATATATATATATATATATATATATATATATATATATATATATATATATATATATATATATATATATATATGTGTGTGTGTGTGTGTGTGTGTATTTATATATGTGTGTGTGTAAACCATTTACCTTAACTGGGGTTGGCTCCCGAGAAGAGGCAAGACAAGAATGGCTGACACATTCAGACCTGAACGGCTGAACACCAGGCCCATCAACATAACATCAAATTCCCATATACATTATTCATCTCTTTCCCACAGTCTTTCATTTCCTGAATATTAAGGCTCTTCCTTCATCCAGCACTTTCGAGGTCTTCCTGTCCTTGTTTCTCCTGACTATTCAAAACTAAATAGTCTTTCCACCAACCTCTAGGACCTAACCTAACCTAACCTAACCTCCATAGATGTATTCACTTTTATACCAGTTGTACTCATCTCCACATTTCTCCCTGCTTTTCCTCCTACGGCACCAGTATTATGTGAACCATTCATCTCAGCAGCTTCAAGCCTTTATTTTTCGCTCACATTCAACATCCACACTTTATTTCCATGAAGGAGAGTTGGCTGAGCAGTCCTTCCGTTTTCGCAGCTTTGTGCACACACCTTGTTGCTTTCTTTGATTCGTGTATTCTGCGATCCATTTTCATCTCTACCATCACCTGTTAAATTTACTTTCATTTGCTTCAACAAATCCATCTGCTCCTTTTTTTCGGTATCCCTTTAGCTATCATATTAGGCTCCCTTTGTCCATGTACGTACTCTTGCATGCATTTGCTTTCAACGTTCTCTTCTTGCAAACAATCCTTTGAAGACATCCATAAGAACAGTCATTGCTTCATTTGTTTGAGTTCCATTTACCCTGTTAACCTAGTCTTGCAGACGCTCAGCTCTGACTTGCTGTTATCACAGCTGCAGTTTATATATATATATATATATATATATATATATATATATATATATATATATATATATATATATATATATACATATATATATATATATATATATATATATATATATATATATATATATATATATATACACACCATTATCATTGATTACAGTGTATCGCCTTCAAGCATGGGTCTCCACTCTCAGTTCATATTCCCTTTAATTATCCAGCAAACTGGCTCTTACACATTCTATCCTTTCTCCGACTCTTATCAATGCTACATCTGCAAAATTATTAGCCCACTATGAAGTCGTAACCCTCACTTGTCCCAAACCCACATTTACACCGAAACGAGTCACTCTCCCGGCTCTTACTGGAAAACGAGTGATTAAGAAAGCTGCTCTTTTTGAGCGAATGAAGAAAACCAACACGAATGGCGAGCGAGATAACATAAGAGGAGTAATTAAGAGGGAGATGGTGGTTATTTTGGCTACCTTCTCGACTTCACTAAGAGGCCTGAGGCGGAAAAGAGGAAACCAAAGCCGGATCATAAAGATGAGGTCTAATTAGGCGAGATGGCGCTGCTCAAGTCCTTATCGCCACCTATCTCAAGAGATGAAGGACGAATGGCAAGCAGCAGAGCGGAAACACAGATTATGAAAGGGATGCAACTGCATCACGTGCACGAGGAAGAGGTTGAAGAGGTGATCGTGCTTTCAGGTGTCATGGAGAGAGAGAGAGAGAGAGAGAGAGAGAGAGAGAGAGAGAGAGAGAGAGCCCAACCCCACTTCCCTGGAGGAGTTGACCCCAGAATGTGTTAACCATTCAAATCCCAGCGGCAGCAACCGACTACACTTGGCTGACTCGCCGCTTAGGCTAAGTAGCTCAGTCTGCATCATGAATATCGGATACATCACGGCAAGCTAAGAAGACCTCTGGAGTTACCTGATATTGTTACTTAACTTTGCCACTTGTTTACATGTTTAACGATCCTGTGTCCCTGGGAGCATCGTCAACAGCTCCTTCTTCTCATTAGTATTTTAAGTGAAACTGTTTTCATAATCACACAAGTTTCACAAAGTTTCAAGCTGGTGTCCACAGGAACCACATTCCAACACTGCCCAACTCTGCATTAAGTTTAAATCCGAATTGATTTACCAAAGTACATTCATTTGCAGAGGATCACATTTACATTCACCGCGGGACGTTAAAAGCAATTTTAAAAATGAAAGGATTAATATTTATACCCCCAGTGAGCCACCAGTAATAGGCGGAATGAGGAAGTGATTATTGTCGGTCTAATACAGGTCCGATAGTGTTGCCAATGCAAACGGATCCGATATGTAACTATTGCCAGTCCAAAAGAATCCGATATGCGATATTGCCAGTCCAAAGATCTGGTAACGCAACTATTGCCAGTCGAAATGGATCTGATACGTGACTATTTACAGTCCAAACGGATCCGTACGCTACTATTGCCAGTCCAAATGTATCTAATACACAACTATTGCCAGTCATAACGGATCCGATACACTACTATTGCCAGTCCAAGTGGATCCGATATGCAACTATTGCCAGTCCAAATGTATCCAATACACAACTATTGCCAGTCATAACGGATCCGATACACTACTATTGCCAGTCCAAGTGGATCCGATCCGGATCCGATATGCAACTATTGCCCAAGTGGATCTGATATGCAACAAATGGATCCGATATGCAACTATTGCCAGTCCAAGTGGATCCGATATGCAACTATTGCCAGTCCAAGTGGATCCGATATGCAACTATTGCCAATCCAAGTGGATCTGATATGCAACTATTGCCAGTCCAAGTGGATCCGATACGCAACTATTGCCAGTCCAAATATGAGACTAATGCCAGTCCAAACGGATCCGATACATGACTATTGCCAATCCAAACAGGCCTAATATGCGATTGCCAGTCCAAAGAGGTTCAGTATGCGATTATTACCAGTCTAAACAGCTCCGATAAACGACTATTGCCAATCCAAACAGGTCCAATACATGACAAAAAAGTTAAGTATACCTTAGTTTAACCAGACCACTGAGCTGATTAACAGCTCTCCTAGGGCTGGCCCGAAGGATTAGACTTATTTTACGTGGCTAAGAACCAACTGGTTACCTAGCAACGGGACCCACAGCTTATTGTGGAATCCGAACCACATTATGACGAGAAATGAATTTCTATCACCAGAAATAAATTCCTCTAATTCTTCATTGGCCGGCCGGAGACTCGAACGCGGGCCCAGCAGAGTGCTAGCCGATAACTATACCGACCCGTCCAGCGAGGAACTCCAATACATGACAATGACAGAACGTACCCGCGGTGGGGGGGCGGGGATCGAGACGAACAGCCGAGGGCGAAATAGATCTCCTCAGGCGTGGCTTGTAAAACACATCCTATTACTTATCGAAGTTCTCTCTCTCTCTCTCTCTCTCTCTCTCTCTCTCTCTCTCTCTCTCTCTCTCTCTCTCTCATATCAGCTCCTTTCTCTTTTCTCAAGCGCCCAGGCTTGAAGATATTTCTCCCTTTACCTGAAGCAGCCAGGAGCGTATCTGAGGTTGGGCGGAATCCCCGGGAAATTGGCTATGTATTGCCTTTTACCTAGATATTGCCTAGATCGCAATGGGGGGATTTATTTACGCTCTCTCTCTCTCTCTCTCTCTCTCTCTCTCTCTCTCTCTCTCTCTCTCTCTCTCTGTGTGTGTATTGCTAAAGGGTTATTCATATCAGATTCCAGTTTTTTGGTCCATTGAAAATTGTTTCAGTTTATTATCAAAGGATCTAAGTAGGATGAAAGAGGAGATATTCTCTCTCTCTCTCTCTCTCTCTCTCTCTCTCTCTCTCTCTCTCTGTATTGTTAAAGGGTTATTCTTATGTGATTCCAGTTTTATTATCAAAGGTTCTAAGCTGGATGACAGGGGGAGATTCTCTCTCTCTCTCTCTCTCTCTCTCTCTCTCTCTCTCTCTCTATTGTTGCAGTTAATCATATGAGATTCTAGTATCTTAGTCCATTGAAATTTGTTCCAGTTTATTGTCAATTGTTCTGAGCTGGATAACAGATTATTCAATTATTATTAGTGGATAAATTAATTCATATTTGTTTATTGAACAAGGCCTGAGGACATATAAATACCATTATTATACAGCAGGTTTACAGCAGCAGGGTTACCAAGTTAAAGAAGATGGACAGCAGGCAAATGAAAGGAAACGGAAAACGGACAAGACTTTGAAAAGACAGAAACCAGCGATGCAGATTACCGAACGCCCACGCCCGCGTCAACGCTGTGTAGGAAATTATTAAACGTGAAGGTTTAAGAACTAAACTCTCTCTCTCTCTCTCTCTCTCTCTCTCTCTCAGGTGTATATATATGTCAGTAATTGGAAGTTTATGAAAGAGAGAGAGAGAGAGAGAGAGAGAGAGAGAGAGAGAGAGAGAGAGAGAGAGAGAGAGAGAGAGAGAGAGAGAGAGAGAGAGAGAGAGGCTGCTTCCACGTGTATCAATCAGCAGGCAAATGGGAGACGGATTTTATTTATTTTTCATTTCATTGATGTTTTTCTTATGCTGAAATATATTGGTTGTAATTGATGGGTTGTGGTGGTGGGTCCTGTTACGCATTGTATAGGAGCGGGGTTGTGATTATTATTATTATTATTATTATTATTATTATTGGTAAAAAGTCCACAGTGATGTCAGTGTAAATATATACCTAATATATATATATATATATATATATATATATATATATATATATATATATATATATATATATATATATATATATATATATATATATATAATATATATATAACGAGAACCTTCGAGAACCTGCAAGATATTATTATTATTATTATTATTATTATTATTATTATTATTATTATTATTATTATTAGCAAAGATTACGACAGTTTCTCTAAAATTGTCATGATGATGATAATATTGCTTTTGTTGTCATATGTCATGTTTTTTGTCGCCATCATCATCATTATTATTATTATTATTATTATTATTATTATTATTATTATTATTATTATAGCTGCTGTTGGCAAAAATTTCGATAATTTTGCAAATTATATACATTCAAATTAAAATGTTGATGATGATATTTATTGTTATATAATTATTGTTCTTATAGCCATCACTACTACTACTACTATTATTATTATTATTATTATTATTATTCCTCATGCAGTTGGCAAAGCCTCACCCACCACAGTATAGCCAAACGACTTTAACCTTAAAGGTTATCCTCTCGGGGTGAGAGGGGGCGAGGTGTTGAGGGATGGGGGTAAAGGGGGGAAAATTCAAGATGATTTTTTTCCCGTGAATCTTTTTTCCGTGATTATTTTTTCAGTGATTATTTTTTTCCACTGATTATTTTTTCCGTGATTTTTTTTTACCGTGATTATTTTTTCCGCGATTATTTTTACCGTAATTATTTTTCCCGCTATTATTTTTTCCGTGATTATTTTTTTTCACTGATTATTTTTTTCCGTACGAACAACTTGGGAATCGAGGTGACACGGTTTATTTGCATTTAATGCCTGAGCCTAGTCATGAAATTAACTCTCTCTCTCTCTCTCTCTCTCTCTCTCTCTCTCTCTCTCTCTCTCTCTCTCTCTCTCTCTCTCGATCAGGAGAATAATAATAGGATGTTGCAAAAATGGGAAGCAGTAAAAATTTCTAGAGGAGCTTCTCTCTCTCTCTCTCTCTCTCTCTCTCTCTCTCTCTCTCTCTCTCTCTCCCCGGACTGAATGCATATTACGTTCTCATTTTCTGAATCATTGTAATTACTTCAACTTGTAATCGTTTCATATGAAGACTAATTACTTATGAATTGTAATATCTCTCCCACAGCGCCTGCGCAGTAAACCGAGTTATCGATTCCTCGTAGGGTAGTTTTTTTTAATGCTTTTTTTGATAGGATTCATCTCACTGGCGTGACCGCAAACGTTCTCTCTTTTAAGATAAGCCCCTTAAGACATCCTAAACCAAACGAATAAGAAGTAAAAGGTAAAGAAAGTAAAAGGAAAGGGCAAAGAAGAAAAGTAAAAGGGCAAAGAATAACAGTAAAAGGACAAAGAATAACAGTAACATGCAAAGAAAAGTAAAAGGGCAAAGAAGAAATGTAAAAGGGCAAAGAAGAAAAGTAAAAGGGCAAAGAAGAAATGTAAAAGGGCAAAGAAGAAAATAAAAATGGCAAAGAAGAAAAGAAAAGAAAGAAGAAAAGGACAAAGAATAACAGTAACATGCAAAGAAAAGTAAAAGGGCAAAGAAGAAAAGAAAAAGGGCAAAGAAGAAAAGTAAAAGGGCAAAGAAGAAAATAAAAATGGACAAAGAATAAAGAAACATGCAAAGAAAAAAGTAAAAGGGCAAAGAAGAAAAGAAAAAGGGCAAAGAAAGAAAAAAGGCAAAGAAGAAAAGAAAAGAAGAAAAGAAAAAAAAAGGCAAAGAAAACAGGGCAAAATGAAGAAAAGAAAAAAAGAAGAAAATAAAAATGGCAAAGAAGAAAAGAAAAAGGTCAAAGAAGAAAAGTAAAAGGGCAAAGAAGAAAAGTAAAAGGGCAAAGAAGAAAAGTAAAAGGGCAAAGAAGAAAAGAAAAGGGCAAATAAGAAAAGTGACAGGGCAAAGAAGAAAAGTAAAAGGGCAAAGAAGAAAAGAAAAAGAGCAAATAAGAAAAGTAAAAGGGCAAGGAAGAAAAGTAAAAGGGCAAATAAGAAAAATAAAAGGGCAAAGAATAACAGTAATAGGTACAGGAAAGTTAAAGGACCAAGAACAAAAGTAAAAGGGAAGAAAAAATTAAAAGACAAAGAAAAGTAAAAAGCACAGAAAAGTAAAAGGCAAGGAAAAGTATAAGGCAAAGAAAACTAAAAGGCCAGAGAAAAGGCAGAACATAGAGCTTCTGAGGGCTTACAGAGAGACGCCAGAGAGAGCTGAACTAAAGGTGAATCTTAGAGACGAAAGTGTCAAAAGTTAAAGAAATATGTATATATTTGAAAGTTAAACAATGTAGTAAACAGCTTTGATGCATTTTATAAAAGATACAATATTTTAAATTTTGGGACTTTCAATTCATTCCTCGTGAACCTGCCTTTTAAAATACGTATCGGTTCAAGCGCTGAGTTATATTGAAAGTCCCAGAATAGAATTAATAATAGAGTTATTGTCTTTTTAAAGAATGCATCAAAGCTGTTTACTTACATTGTATAACTTTCAATTAAGTATACACCGGTATATTTCTTTAACTTTTTCCGTAAGGCATAAACAACTTCCGTCTTAACTTTAACTGTCTCTTAACACTTAGAAAGGCATTATAAAGACTTCCTCAAATCAATATAAATCATTATTACTGCGCAGGCGCAGCGAAAAAAAAAATCATTGACGTGAACCAGGTACCGTGAAGCCAAACGAATGGACAGGTACATTTGAGGAGATGTCACTCGTGGAGGAGAGAGAGAGAGAGAGAGAGAGAGAGAGAGAGAGAGAGAGAGAGAGAGAGAGAGAGAGAGAGAGAGAGAGAGAGAGAGAGAGAGAGAGAGAGAGAGAGAGAGACAAGGCGTCGCTCCTAGAGCAGACGATTCTCGTAGGAAAGACTACAAGACTCGTACAGGACGAGAGTGACGTATAATGGAGGACCACAGTGACGTATATCAGAGGAGAGAGAGAGAGAGAGAGAGAGAGAGAGAGAGAGAGAGAGAGAGAGAGAGAGAGAGGAGGCAAAGCTAATCAAAACTTCGCAACGTGGACGATATCATCTGGAACACGGCAGGCCAACGAAGAAGTTGGTCGAGTTTACCTCAGAGGGAGAAGCAGAAACGTGAAGAAGGCGGCTGCCGCTGCTGGCGATGTAATCACATGGTCTTTGATCAGAAGATTATCAAGGAGGACCGATACTCTCACTTGAATTGGTTCCTTCCTTTTGGGCTTCAGCTGAGGGGCGAAGAAAGAAGCCCTCGTATTTTCCTTTTGTCATTTTGGCTTCGGTTGTGTGAACAGTGAAGCTCTTCTGCTTTCCTTTTGGCTTCAGTTGAGGAAAACTAGCAGCCTTACTTTTTAGTTTTCTGTAAAAGAAAACTATTGTGCCGGCTTTGTCCGTCCGTCCGCCCTCAGATCTTAAAAACTACTGAGGCTAGAGGGCTGCAAATTGCTATGTTGATCATCCACCTTCCAATCATCAAACATACCAAATTGCAACCCCCTAGCCTCAGACGTTATTCTTCTATTTATGGTTAAAATTAGCCATAGTGGTGCGTCTGGCAACGGTATAGGACATGCCACCACCGGGCCGTGGTTAAAATTTCATAGGCAGCGGCTCATACAGC
>NC_089766.1:7791007-7793507 GCF_040412425.1 Macrobrachium rosenbergii
TTATAACGAGAAATGAATTTCTGATCACCAGAAATAAATTCCTCTAATTCTTCATTGGCCGGTCGGAGAATCGAACGCGGGGCCGGCAGATTGCTAGCTGAGAACGGTACCCACCCGTCCAATGAGGAACCTGAAAAGGCGTAGGGCCTCGTCCAACAAGACACACATACCCATGGCGGTCACCTAACCAAGTACTGACCTGACCCAACGTTGTAAGCGCAGATATTCATTTAAGGGGATTTCAGATTTATTCAGCAATAAACGGCTAACCAGTTGCAAATGGATTGCAATGGCTTGCAAGTGATCTACGCAATTACAGTCTGAACGAGATTATTTGTTTCAGAATGACGTGATTAGAGTGATGTCGCCCCGAGCTTCGCTGGCATAATAAAACGCTTATACTTCAGCACGTTTGCAAATGCCAAGTTTTCGATGTCGGATATTGCGCTTTGTTCGTTAAAGATTGTTCATCTTTGGTTGTGAGTTTCTTGACAGTTCACACACGCGCGTATATATGTGTGTGTGGGTGTGTGATTGTGTATATACTGTATATATTATATATCCATATGTGTGTTTGTATGTATATATATATATATATATATATATATATAAATTTATATATGTATGTATATAAATTATATATTGTATGTATGTATATATATATGTATATATATAAATATATATATATATATATATATATTATATGTATATATATATATATATATATATATATATATATATATATATATATATATATATATATATATATATATATATATATATATATAATATTATGTATGTGTGTACGTACGAGAAAGATAGAGAGGAGGAGGGACAATGTTTATGACGGTACGGCAATACACCTTGGTAGAGGCTTGATGGTCGAGACCGCATAGTTTCCCGAAAAGAATATTCATTAGCATACTTCGAGAAAAGGAGAATACAGATAGATGGGAAGCCTCAGTCGGAGAGGAAGGGTCCATAGATAGGAGGGAGTCTGATAAGAAAGGAGATTGATGAGCAGTTGGCCGGGGTCGAATGACACCGCCGGGAAGGGGGACATGAGGAGTAGGTAAAATTCCAGGGTGGAAGTGCTTGGTCAGCTTAGAATGCTTGGTCTTTATGGATGCTTAGGAGGCAGGGGGAAAAACTGGAAGAGGTGGGATGATGGCATAGAGGATTTAGTACAGGGGAAAAGGGGAGATTAATGTAGAGCTGAATGTCTGGACGGGAGATCGGGTTTGATCATACGAGAAGGTGGCCTTGATAGGAAAGAAAAGAATATATATATATATATATATATATATATATATATATATATATATATATATATATATATATATAGAGAGAGAGAGAGAGAGAGAGAGAGAGAGAGAGAGAGAGAGAGAGAGAGCTATGAATTTTAAACATTAAACCTAAACAAGTGTGTATGAATAGGAAGTTTCATCGGATGGGCGTAAACACATAGAGAGAGAGAGAGAGAGAGAGAGAGAGAGAGAGAGAGAGAGAGAGAGAGAGAGAGAGGTCAATGAACAAATGCATCTCCGAATAAAAGAAGCAAATGGAGAAATGCTGTCCGAAGATAATGGATCCCTGGGCCGATGGAGTGAGAATTTGGAAGAGTTTTCGAAATTGGCGAAATAGATGAGAGGCAGATGTGAATGACGCGAGAGTGGATGGAGGTTATTGTAAATCTGAGGACTCTAATGCACCGGATTTTAGGGCCTGTAGAGGAGGACAATTAAGAGGTTGAGAGTGAAAAGACGCC
The DNA here is from genome assembly GCF_040412425.1 of Macrobrachium rosenbergii. Classification (NCBI taxonomy): domain Eukaryota; kingdom Metazoa; phylum Arthropoda; class Malacostraca; order Decapoda; family Palaemonidae; genus Macrobrachium; species Macrobrachium rosenbergii. Next base: position 7,792,776 of record NC_089766.1, read on the forward strand.
GGGGGCTGATGGGATTGCGAACGAAGTGCTCTCTCATAGTAGTATTCATGTGACTCCCTGTCAGACCAGTGTATACAAGGTATCTCTGGAGGAGGGAGAGGTTCCTGAGGAATGAATGAGGGGAATAATGGAGTAATAATTCGTTTAAGGAAAGTTAAAGGTGATAGAAGTGACTCAGAATTGCTTGGGTGCAACGTTGCTTCATATACCAAGGAAGACTTATCGCAAGGATTTCACTTGGAGGAAATATATAATATGGATGATAGGACTGATGGGGAAGAGTAGTGTGGGATTAAACATGGAAAAGGTGTATAGTTGGAATGTTAATTATGGAACAGTGTATGAGAAGTATAAGGGGAAAAGAAGCACCTGCAATAGGTACATATGATCTTAGTGAAAGCTTATGATAGAAATAGAGACATTAAAATGTGAAGCATGTTGAGGTTATATAATTTAAAAGAACAACTGAAGGTAATTTAAAGTTTTATAATGAAAATAAAGCTTTTGTGCAAACATGTAGAAGGGAGAGTGGCTTGTTTGGTGTTAATGCAGTTATAGTACAAGGTTGGTGTATACATAGAATATTTGTGAAAGGATTATGAGAGTAATTAGAGGATGGACATTAGACTGGGCTGATAGAGGGTTCATTTTAAGTGGAGCATGATTGCTGATGATAAAAAACTGGTCATTGTGAGGAGAAGCTGCATCATCCTCACCTCCAATGCTGTGTGA
>NC_089766.1:7798507-7821007 GCF_040412425.1 Macrobrachium rosenbergii
TATACGAGGTCAAGAAAAAAAAGAGCACCATGTCATACATAACAATCACTCTGATAAACAAAAGACAAACGAGAAACATAAGAAACAATTAGTTCTTTCCTTCGGCGAATTCTCGGAGTTTTGAAAGAGCCAAATTTGAAACAGTAATGGTTTTTAATTTCTAACCCAAATAAAAATCCATGGCTCGCTAATTGAACTGTAGAGTAAGCAATGCTTGTTCCATCTGGCAATATCGATATCGTTTTCCCGGACGGTATATACGCAATTAATATATATATATTAATTATATATATATATATATATATATATATATATATATATATATATATATATATATATATATATATATATATATATATATATATATATATATATACTATTTAATATATATATATATATATATATATATAGGTTTTAAGGGTTTTAAACTTTTATAAGTGTTATTTTATTGAGCCTGTTTTTCACTTGTAAATTTTGCATACTTTACAGCCCTGAGGAGGAGACTTAACGTCTCGGAAGTTTGGACAATAAATGCAAAACGCTACGCTACGCTGCCTTTTACCCATATTATTCCTACTGAATCTCCGGCGTTCCAGATGCCCTAACCTTCCTATATATATATATATACAGTATATTATATATATATATATATATATATATATATATATATATATATATATATATATATATATATATATATATATATATATATATATATATATATATATATATTTCCCAGCCAGCAATCTTTAAATGTGTGTCGTTGGTGGTGTTAAACTAATTCAGAATAATTGCAAGCGCTGATCTCAGCCAGAGTTAATTTTCCCGTCTGGTGATCTCGTAGATGAAAGATCATCGGTGGAAATTCTTCATTATCTTCTTCGTTTTTCACGGTTGTGATATGGGTGGTCGGTTCCATATGTGGGTATTAGGGCTTTGATGATAACCGGTTCACAGAACTCGATTTTCTGGGTCATTTTTTACCCATTGTTGTCACTGTGACAGAATCTGGAATATGACAGAGGCCTTTGACAGTTTGGGAGAAGACATAAGCCTTTGACCGAGTCTGGAATAAGACGGAGGCCTTTGACGGAGGCTGGAATTATAAAGAGGCCTTCTAGGCTTTAACAGATCCTGGAACAAGACAAGAGGCCTTTGACAACGGCTGGAATAAGACAAAGGCCTTTGACGGAGTCTGAAAAAGACAGTGGCCTTTGACAACGGCTGGAATAAGACAGAGGCCTTTGACGGAGTCTGAAAAAAGACAGAGGCCTTTGACGGAGTCTGAAAAAAGACAGAGGCCTTTGACGGAGTCTGAAAAAAGACAGAGGCCTTTGACGGAGTCTGAAAAAAGACAGAGGCCTTTGACAGAATTTGGAATAAGACAGACCTCTGTTTAAACATTTCCGCCTCACCCCTTTATATCTGTTATTCTCGACGTCGCAACATCTATTCCTTTCCCCTTTTCGATTGCCTTCGCCCTTCCCTAATCTTTTTCCTGCTCCTTCCCTCTTCTCTATTTATGATCCTCGTTCTGTCTCCAGTCATACCCTCGCCCCTTGGGCATTGTCCCCCTGCCCAAATTATTTTCTAATCGTCTTCTTCCTCAAATAGCTCAAAGCTGGAGGCCATATGTGGGTGGTAAGCCCTTAATTTGGCCAAGAATATATCTTCAGAGATCTTTTCGTTCTTTCTCTCTCTCTCTCTCTCTCTCTCTCTCTCTCTCTCTCTCTCTCTCAGTTCCTGTTTTCCATTAGACCTTTGATAGCCTGGCTTTGTTGTCTGGTTTATAGGTCTCTCTCTCTCTCTCTCTCTCTCTCTCTCTCTCTCTCTCTCTCTCTCTCTCTCTCTCTGAGCATACTGTTTTAGACGCTGTTCCGCTTGAGCTAATGAGTTGCCATACCTTTCAAGTGGCCACGTGACGTCCGCCAGGCTACCACTTCTCTTAAATCCCAAATTCTGCATTTATTGACTTATCTGTGTGTTGATTGATTGAATGGTTAGTTTATTTATTTATGTATTTATTTATTTATTTATGTATTAGAACCCAATTACTCTCACAGGACCTTAGTGACTGTTCCTGTCTCAAAGCCTGTGGTGGAACGTCTCCTACCCTGTTTTTCATTACAGGAATTCTCCAGCTAGGCAATGGGTAAACTCGGGTAGGAATTTGATTCCAGGATTCCCAGAATGCTTGATGAGGGAAGGGAAGGAATGGCCCTGAGAGATAGCTATAGAGATATGAAAATCGCTGGGCTGGAAATTGTATAGAGCAAGGGAATGTCAACGTAAGAAGTACGGCGTAAATTCTGGGCTAGAGAGAGAGAGAGAGAGAGAGAGAGAGAGAGAGAGAGAGAGAGAGAGAGAGAGAGAGAGAGAGAGGGGCAACGCTCTTCTAGAAATGCTGCTTCCTATTTTATAACATCCTATTGTTTTTCCCCAGAGCTTTGAAGGCCGTTGAAAGCAGTGGAGAGAGAGAGAGAGAGAGAGAGAGAGAGAGAGAGAGAGAGAGAGAGAGAGAGAAGCTCTTCTAGAAATGCTACTCCCCATTTTGTAAGAGAGAGAGAGAGAGAGAGAGAGAGAGAGAGAGAGAGAGAGAGAGAGTGTGAGTGAAGCTCCTCTAGAGATGCTACTCCCCATATTGTAAGAGAGAGAGAGAGAGAGAGAGAGAGAGAGAGAGAGAGAGAGAGAGAGAGAGAGAGAGAGAGAAGTCTTCTAGAAATGCTACTCCTCATTTTGTAAGAGAGAGAGAGAGAGAGAGAGAGAGAGAGAGAGAGAGAAGCTCCTCTAGAAATGCTACTCCTCATTTTGTAAGAATGAAGAAAGAGAGAGAGAGAGAGAGAGAGAGAGAGAGAGAGAGAGAGAGAGAGAGAGAGAGAGAGAGAGAGAGAAGCCTCTAGAGATGCTACTCCTATATTGTAAGAGAGAGAGAGAGAGAAAAGCTCTTCTAGATATGCTATTCCCATTTTGTAAGAGAGAGAGAGAGAGAGAGAGAGAGAGAGAGAGAGAGAGAGAGAGAAAAGAGAAATGCTACTCCTCATTTTGTAAGAATGAGAGAGAGAGAAAGAGAGAGAGAGAGAGAGAGAGAAGATCCTCTAGAAATGCTACTCCTCATTTTGTAAGAAGAGAGAGAGAGAGAGAGAGAGAAAGCTCCTCTAGAGATGCTACTCCCCATATTGTAAGAGAGAGAGAGAGAGAGAGAGAGAGAGAGAGAGAGAGAGAGAGAGAGAGAAAAGTGCTAAATGCCCATATTGTAAGAGAAAGAGAGAGAGAGAGAGAGAAAAGCTCTTCTAGAAATGCTACTCCCCATTTTGTAAGAGAGAGAGAGAGAGAGAAGCTCCTCTAGAAATGCTACTTCCTATTTGGTAGCATCCTACCTTTCCTTGAGGGCTTCGAAGGCCGTCGGAAGCAGGACAAAAGGATTCTTTTGGGGGCCGCTCAAACATATTTTCCTCATTAAGTACGTTCGCTGCGTTGCTAATGCACGAGCCTCGATCCAAGACGATGATTTTATTGTCTCGTTACCTGGCTTTGAAATGTCGGCTTTCCTTGTCGACTTCTTTGCGTCGGCTCTCCTGAGTCGACTCTGCTGTGTCGACTCTCCTGTGTCTACTCCCCCGTGTCTATTCCCTTGTGTCGACTCTCCTGTGTCGACTGTCATGTGTCGACTCCCCTGTGTCGACTCTCCCGTGTCGACTCTCCTGCGTCTATTCCCTTTTATCGACTCTCCTGTGTCGACTCTCCTGTGTCTACTCCCCTGTGTCGACTCTCCTGTGTCGACTCCCTTGTGTCGACTGTCATGTGTCTACTCCCCTGTATCGATTCTCCCGTGTCGACTCTCCTGTGTCTACTCCCCTGTATCGACTCTCCTGTGTCGACTCCCTTGTGTCGACTGTCATGTGTCTACTCCCCTGTATCGATTCTATGTCGACTCTACTGTGTCTCCTCCCCTGTATCGATTCTCCTATGTCGACTCTCCTGTGTCTACTCCCCTGTGTCGACTCTCATGTGTCTACTCCCCTGCATCGACTTTCCTGTCTACTCCCCTGTGTCGACTCTTCACGTGTCGACTCTCTTTGTGTTGCACAGTTGTAAGGAAGGAAAACTCAATTTCCTTTTCTTAGAATTACGCGCTTTAACTAAACTGTGTATACGTTTTAGTGTATTTTATACATTTCCAATATCAGTATCTTTAACTAAACTACTTATACACTTGAGTTTAACCCATTTTCCAATATTGGCACCAATATATATATATATATATATATATATATATATATATATATATATATATATATATATATATATATATATATAAAGGTGTGATACTTCTTGTCAAAATGTCTTCAAATAATTTATTCAAGAATACTTAAACGTCAAACTGTTCTGAGCAAATGTCTATCTAGTGTACGAAAATGCTGAAATATTTGTAACGTATATATAAATATATATATATGTATATATTATATACACAGTTTATTCTATTTGAATATTAAACTGAAGCGGATTAAAGTGGTATACCAACGTTGAAGATTTCCAGGATTATAACAGTTTTTCGTACTCTAAAGCTTAAATGTTACATCACTGTACTGGAGATGCATTTTACTTACTCTGGTGAAATGTAGCTTAATGTCACAGATATTTATAAATGATTTGGCCTTAAATAAATTCTCGAGTTGATTTTAGTTCTTCATAGGGTTCTTTAATATTAGAACTTTTCGTTTAAGTCATTTGACAATTTGATATAAGATTTTCTTTTGACTGTCTTACACACTTACTGTGACCCCTCGTGTGAGTTAACACACTGATCTACAATGTAATTCTCTTTAATATGTTCTCGTTGATTGCACAGTGCCTGCTATACTTTAAAGTTGTTATAGAGAGCTCGCATCGAATTGTTACATCTGCTCTGGGAAATGTAGGCGTATAGCTCTCGAGTTACATTAACGCATTTATGTGTTATTTTTGTCTTATTTGTCTATGTATAGAATACTAACCCCTTCGGCTTTTAGAGATGTAGTCAAATGTCATTGACGTGACGATTGATATATAAATGAAATTAATACTGTGGAGAAGTATGGGTTGATACAAAGGAGAATGGTCAAAATTAATTATCATATATCAACGGATAATTCCTGGATTGGCCGCTAGAGGCGTGCGGCGCTGCCTATCGGGACTGAAACAGTAGGTTTACTAAGAGTTATGTTAATTAAAATGCCATTTTTGCCTTGGAAAGGTGAAGTTGTATCGAAGTGTAATTATAACACCAAAAGTACTATAATAAAATAAGGTTTGCTTGGTATTACAGGTAAATAATGCTGTAAATTAACGTGAAAATGACTCGCCAAGTCTACCGTGGCCCGTGACGAGAGAGTTAATTAAATCCCTGTTGGACTCTGTTTATCTGTCATAAAGTAATGCGCCGGAATAAAACGGCTATTATTCACTGTTATTCACTAATAATATTGTTTTCCGTTTTTTTTAATGTCAGAGGTAAATAATAATCACTGCGCGAGTGAAAAGTCTGTGACCGTGGAACCCCATCTGTGTCATTTACCGTTAAATTTTTTAATTAAGATAATGAATTTACACTGCGCGAATTCCATATCACGGGATCCACTGTTTTGGGTAGAATAGTTTTGCGTTTTGATTGTTGATGCTTTTTTCCCTTAATAAGACTCATTAATGATTAATTATCCGTGTAATTCTCATAATTAGAGTTGATTATAATTATTAATTTCCTCATGTTAAACAGTGCATAGGATTTCCTCATCATGCCTCATTATTCGTACAGTGCTGAGGCATTGCTCACCTAGCTTTCTAAAGTCATAATGTTATATGTTTTATATATATATATATATATATATATATATATATATATATATATATATATATATATATATATATATATATATATATATATATATATATAGTGTCTGTCTCTATGTCTATCCATTTGTGCCTCCAGGACATAATGGATTTAGGCATCGCGATGCTTGAAGCTACTAAGGCCTAATTTGCTTGCGATGTCTTGCACCTCATTAACACACACTCACACGCGTACACACGCACACACTCACACGGAGCCAGGGATGATTTATGCATGAGATCTGATCACTGCCAATGACCAATGAGGTATTACTGTCGAATTAATTAGGTTTTCAGCAGCGAGGAGGAATGCAGTTGCCCGATTTTAATGAGTTTGTAATTAGATTTCTCAATTAATTAGCCTTGAGGGACGTGAGTTCACGTGTCTACGTGTGCGAGCTCACTTCGTACTTGTTTTCTCCGAATCTTTCTGTCTGGACAAGGACGCGTACAGTTTACATGTTTTTTTTTTTTTTTTTTTGTGAGTGAGCATGTGTGCGCACAGAAATGCGTTTGTTTTCCTTTTGAAGTGTCGTGTTTATTTCTCTTATTTAGAGTCAGCCTGCGTCTGTTTTCCTTTTTGAAGTGTCGTGTTTATTTTTTTATTCAGTGTCAGCCTGTGTCTGTTTTCCTTTTGAAGTGTCGTGTTTATTTTCTTATTTAGTGTCAGCCTACGTCTGTTTTCCTTTTGAAGTGTCGTGTTTATTTTTTATTCAGTGTCAGCCTGCGTCTGTTTTCTTTTAAGTGTCGTGTTTATTTTTTTATTCAGTGTCAGCCTGCGTCTGTTTTTCCTTTTGAAGTGTCGTGTTTATTTTTTATTCAGTGTCAGCCTGCGTCTGTTTTCATTTTGAAGTGTCGTGTTTATTTTTTATTCAGTGTCAGCCTGCGTCTTTTTCCTTTTGAAGTGTCGTGTTTATTTTTTTATTCAGTGTCAGCCTGTCTGTTTTCCTTTTGAAGTGTCGTGTTTATTTTCCATTGAGCGTCAGCCTACGTTTGTTTTCCTCTTGAAGTGTCGTGTTTATTTTCCATTCAGTGTTTCTGTTTTCCTTTTGAAGTGTCGTGTTTATTTTTTTATTCAGTGTCAGCCTGCGTCTGTTTTCCTTTTGAAGTGTCGTGTTTATTTTTTTATTCAGTGTCAGCCTGCGTCTGTTTTCCTTTTGAAGTGTCGTGTTTATTTTTTTATTCAGTGTCAGCCTGCGTCTGTTTTCCTTTTGAAGTGTCGTGTTTATTTTTTATTCAGTGTCAGCCTGCATCTGTTTTCCTTTTGAAGTGTCGTGTTTATTTTTTTATTCAGTGTCAGCCTGCGTCTGTTTTCCTTTTGAAGTGTCGTGTTTATTTTCCATTGAGCGTCAGCCTACGTTTGTTTTCCTCTTGAAGTGTCGTGTTTATTTTCCATTCAGTGTCAGCCTACGTCTGTTTTCCTTTTGAAGTGTCGTGTTTATTTTCCATTGAGCGTCAGCCTACGTTTGTTTTCCTCTTGAAGTGTCGTGTTTATTTTCCATTCAGTGTCAGCCTACGTCTGTTTTCCTTTTGAAGTGTCGTGTTTATTTTTTTATTCATTGTCAGTCTACGTCTGTTTTCCTTTTGAAGTGTCGTGCTTATTTTCTATTGAGCGTCAGTCTACGTCTGTTTTCCTTTTGAAGTGTCGTGTTTATTTTTTTATTCATTGTCAGCCTACGTCTGTTTTCCTTTTGAAGTGTCGTGTTTATTTTTCTGTTCAGTGTCAGCCTACGTCTGTTTTCCTTTTGAAGTGTCGTGTTTATTTTTTTTATTCAGTGTCAGCCTGTCTGTTTTCCTTTTGAAGTGTCGTGTTTATTTTTTTTATTCAGTGTCAGCCTATGTCTGTTTTCCCTCTGAAGTGTCGTGTTTATTTTTTTTATTCAGTGTCAGCCTATGTCTGTTTTCCTTTTGAAGTGTCGTGTTTATTTTTTTTATTCAGTGTCAGCCTGTCTGTTTTCCTTTTGAAGTGTCGTGTTTATTTTTTTTATTCAGTGTCAGCCTATGTCTGTTTTCCTTTTGAAGTGTCGTGTTTATTTTCTATTGAGCGTCAGTCTACGTCTGTTTTCCTTTTGAAGTGTCGTGTTTATTTTTTTTTATTCAGTGTCAGCCTACGTCTGTTTTCCTTTTGAAGTGTCGTGTTTATTTTTTTATTCAGTGTCAGCCTATGTCTGTTTTCCTTTTGAAGTGTCGTGTTTATTTTCTATTGAGCGTCAGTCTACGTCTGTTTTCCTTTTGAGGTGGCGTGTTTAATTTCTGTTCAGTGCCAGCCTACGTCTTTTTTCCCTTTTGAAGTGTAGTGTGTATTTCTATTTTTTATTCTGTGTTAGCCTGCATACGCATGAAGGCAGTTACTTCAATTGTTTTAAAAATACGTTTTCCCAGAGACTATAAACTGCAAGACAAAATCTCACTACTAAGGAATGAAGTCGAAATTGCAAACAATTAAGAGAAAAATGTTTTATGAACATGCCAACAAAAATATAATTACATTCGCCTTTTATTAGCAAATTACATTGGGATGCTTGGAAATGTCATTTAGAGCTTACATTCAAGTCCTGCCAGGTCATTTAATCAGATATCGACACCACACTTTCATGGTTCTTCATTTCAAAGCTGTAATACACACAGCAATCTCTAAATTAAAAACTGTACCAGGCTATAAAATTACTCTCCATTTTTTTTTCTTTTTCATTTTAGTAATGGAGATCATTTACTTACCCCGACAAATGCAAGGTATATGCGGTCATGTAATCTGGCTTTTATGCAACGATTACGTAAAATCCAATGTAATTCTCGCTTTGCACGTCCGCAAAATAAATGGTGCAGAGTTCATACACGTCTCGTCTTTAAACTGTACCCGTTTCATACAGAGAAGAGAGGTTTAAATTGAAGAACAGAATAGTCAGAATTTTTGCCATCTTTTTTTTTTTTTGTTCGATTCGCCCCAATCTCCGGAAAGGAAAGCGTTAATTATTCATTTTTCTTACACGGAAGAAGATAAAAATAATGACTCTCGTTAGTGTAAAGCCCGTTTGTGCAACGCCACGAAGATCATCTTTTTTTCCCCGCTCAAAAAGTGGACTGGCCGGAAGTGGGATTGTTATGGAATAAGCTTCTCTTGTCTTTGAAAAAAAAAAAAAAAAAAAGTTCCTTTAAAATCTGGAGATGATTTCTGTTATTTGAGGAATTACACGATTACAGGAGCATGGATAGTGTTTTTTTTTTTTTTTTGCAGGATCATCCTCAGTATGGCGCCGTCCTTCTCTCTCTCTCTCTCTCTCTCTCTGTGTGTGTGTGTGTGTGTGCAAAAGTGGAGAAGTAATTAATCTCTGCTTCTCAAAAGTTTTGTTTCATGTCTCCAGTCTTTGAAGAGCGGGCGTTCTTCGCTCCGGGGGAAAGCTCATATTAAAAATAGGGGAGGGGGGAGGGGATAGGTTGGTGTTTATTACATGGTCCTGTGAAGCCGACAAGTGCCACAGCCCCCTCCCTCTCCCCCGATGAAATAAAAAAAAAATTGCAGCATAGGCCCAGTCACTGCTGTTATATTTTGCACTTGGAACCCCTAGAGGTCAGACCTTGAGAAAGGGTCAGTCAAGCGGGGTTGTGGGGTGGGGTGGGAAAGGTTCAAGGACAGGGAAACAATTATCAGTTATTACAAATAGATTATAAGTCAGGTTCACTGGAACAGTTTCATCAATAATCATTTGTTATAAGATTTCCAGGACAAGGAAAAGCAGAACTTATGATGTGACACCTGGATTTGATAATAATCTGTCATATTATGTCAAGTGGATTTGCGTGAATAAATGTCCCAGAAGTTTGCTACAAATTTTCAAATTAAAAGTTTTGAAAGTATATTTTATGTGTTGTTAGCTAATTTGATATAATTTACTCATATATATATATATGTGTGTGTGTGTATATATATTATGTATTATGTAAAGGTATACGTTTTTCTTTTGTTTTCCAAATTCTTGGTGCACCCTCCCCCTTACGGCCAAATCTTCCGGCACCCACCTAAATATTCATAGCTGGGGATCAGCCGACGTCGGTAGAAAATCTGATGCTTCCATCAAAAAAGTGAACGATATTTTTTCAGCTTAACTCGTGAACTTCAGCACCTATTGGCTCATTAACCTTACGTAAAAGACAGGTGGCAGCTTACAGCATTTTCCCTAACGAACGCATCCCGTTAAAAACCTCTTCGGTTTAGTGTTTTTGTTTTTTTAAAGAAAAACATCCTTTTTCCGCTTCTGATCGTTTGCGTCGCAAAAGTCAAAACTTGAAGGAAGCATTTTCTTTTCTCATTTGTTTTGATATATTGTTGGCAAGAGGAGATAACAATTTTTTTTTTATAATTTTTTCACGAGGTAGACGTTTTCGTGACTGAGCCGAACCATGTTCTAGATCGCTCCTGGTTTTTGAGTCATAGTCTAGATGGTTGCTGGTTCTTGAGTCATATTCTAGATCGTTCATGTTTCTTGAGTCATACGCTAGATCGTTCCTGGTTCTTGAGTCATATTCTAGATGGTTGCTGGTTCTTGAGTCATAGTTTAGACCGTTCCTGGCTCTTAAGTCATATTGTAGATTGTTCCGGGTTCTTGAGTCATATTCTAGATGGTTGCTGGTTCTTGAGTCATATTCTGTATGGTTGTTGGTTCTTGAGTCATATCTAGATGGTTTCTGGTTCTTGAATCATATTCTGTATGGTTGCTGGTTCTTGAGTCATAGTCTAGATGGTTGCTGGTTTGCTGAGTCATGAGTCTAGATGGTTGCTGGTTCTTGAATCATATTATATTCTAGATGGTTTCTGTATTGCTTGAATCATATTCTAGATGGTTGCTGGTTCTTGAGTCAGTCATATTCTGGTTCTTGAGTCATAGGCTGCTGGTTCCTGAGTCATAGTCTAGATGGTTGCTGGTTCTTGAGTCATAGTCTAGATGGTTGCTGGTTCTTGAGTCATAGTCTAGATGGCTGCTGGTTCCTGAGTCATAGTCTAGATGGTTGCTGGTTCTTGAGTCATAGTCTAGATGGTTGCTGGTTTTTGAGTCATATTCTAGATGGTTCCTGGTTCTTGAGTCATATTCTGTATGGCTGCTGGTTCCTGAGTCATAGTCTAGATGGTTGCTGGTTCTTGAGTCATATTCTAGATGGTTGCTGGTTCTTGAGTCATATTCTAGATGGTTTCTGGTTCTTGAATCATATTCTAGATGGTTGCTGGTTCTTGAGTCATATTCTGGATGGTTGCTGGTTCCTAAGCGCTCACTCCGTAAACACAGTTTTTTTTAAATTAAGCTGGCTATATGCCAGCACGGGCTCTTGCTCATAGAGCAGCCCGAAAGTGTCGATTTTTGATGAGATGAGTTATAGAATATGAACATGAAACCTTCATTATGATCTGTGGTCGTGGCAGTGAAATGGCGTGAGAAACAGTGCAGGCACATTACACCGTTCGCTTTAGGTGAAGAGCTGTTTAATAGCTTTTAAACGGTTTAACTTTATAGCTTTTCTCTTTTGTATAGTTAATCCCCTTTTCCAAAGGACATTGACTTCCCTTGTTATTTACCGTTACTCTCTTTTGTAAGTATTTTAATCGTCTTGAGCTCCGCTTTCTGTACGACTTCACTAAATTGAGTGGGTGCTACTTTGGCTTGCTATCTACATGGCGGAATCTCGTTGGCGCGCCGTGTTTAGTACTAACCCCTCTGGGAATCAAAGTATTATATACACCTATTTCTATTATTAATATAATTTGTCGACCACTCAATATAGAAATGGGTGTATATAATACTTTGATCCCCGAGGGACTAGTACTAAACACGGCGTCCCAAGGAGCTTCCGCCATGTAGGTACCAAGGCAAAGTAGACCGTTGAGCGTTTGTTTCATTCCCTTCTCCGCAATAAATACGTGAAATAATTCTTTGAAAGTATCCTCTTTAGTGCTGTACTTTCTCACCGTCACTTATTTAATCCCTTCGGTATCTTGTGACACTAGATGAGGAGTTATGTCTGCTCTTCTTGCAATACGAAGAAGGCAGTTAGGCCTAAAACTTTTACGGGTGAATGAGGCTGAATATGGCGTGGCCACGGGGTTTGTGCTGAGTGTGTATGATATTATTTTGGCAATTATGACCTCTGGTGACCTCTTGGGAATTAGCACGAGCACTTAGGAGAAAGGAAAGTTGCTTCTGCTTGTCTTAGGTGTATGTGTGTGTCTGTGTTTGTTTGTGTGTTTGTAACCTGTTCCGGAGTCTTTTTCTTAACCTGCAAAGTATGAGGATGCCAGAGGCTTAATAATGGTGTGAATTTTAATAATACGCCAGTCTTTGTATGGCTTTAAATTTTAATAACGAGTGGATAAGTTAATATTTCATGTGAAATGATATTCGAGGTCAGAATTCCACGCAGAAACTTGACAAAATTGATGAATGTGTATATATATATATATATATATATATATATATATATATATATATATATATATATATATATATATATATATATATATATATATTTATTTAATAGCTTCACCTCATCAACGGGTGTACCAAATCGATCCCGGTTGGGAAGGAACCTCTCCAGACTGTATCTAGAAATTCAGTTGCGCTTCAGTGGACCTAGGCACTAAATAATGTACATAGAGGATAATCAACTGCGGTTGGTTGTAACGAGGGGGAGAAAGTTAGGGTTCATAAATTCATGTGTGTGTATAATATATATATATATATATATATATATATATATATATATATATATATATATATATATATATATATATATATATATATATATATAATCGCATCATGCATATTGGTGGTGAATCTGATTTCTCTCTCTCTCTCTCTCTCTCTCTCTCTCTCTCTCTCCTGGCGTTGGCTACAATGCTCGTGGGGATATTATTGCAAGAGGGTTGCAGCTCTAAAGGTGTTGTACGATTTGGTCCCAGCCCTGTCAAAGATGGCCGGGGTGAAGTGTTTTATTATTTTTCTCTCTACAGATACCGTCTCGGTTCCAGTTTCAAACGGCGGGTCCTCTGGGACTCCATCGCCGCTCGCGAAGACAACGATTTAGAGGAGTTTTGGAAGGTCCCGGAGAGAGGATGACAGGGGATTCTGCCGACGAAGAAGAAGAGGGAGATTGAGCGCTGGGATACGGTGCAGCCTGCCCCGTCTTAAGGCGTCTGCACGGTTTCTTGCGGAGACGCTGAAAGAAGAGGAGTTAAAGTGAAAGATATTTATCATTCCTGAGGCCAGCATCCATTAGGACGATGGGCTGAGCAACCTCGATGATGAGGTACAATGGCTGAAACCTTAAAAAAAAAAAAAAAGTAAAAAATGCGCCGATGTTTCTTCGGCGCAATCGAGTTTTCTGTACATCGTATAATAATGCTGTATGAGCCGCGGCCCATGGAACTTTCAACCATTGCCCGGTGGCGGCCTGTCCTGTAGTGTTGCCAGACGCTCGATCATGGCTAACTTTAACCTTAAATAAAATAAAAGCTGCGGAGGCTATAGGGCTGCAATTTGGTATGTTTGATGATTGGAGGGTGGATGATCAACATACCAATTTGTAGCCCTCTAGCCTCAGTAGTTTTTAAGATCTGAGGGCGGACAGAAGAAGTGCGGACAGACAGGCAAATAGCCATCTCATTAGTTTTCTTTTACAGAAAACTAAAAAATGCTCTCGAATAATGTTGGGACCTCAGTAAAATGTTAATTATACCGGAAGACCACTGAGCTGATTAACAGCTCTTTTTTTTTTTACGTGGCTTTTTTAGCAACGGGACCTACAACTTATTGTGGAATCAGAAATCTATCGCCAGAAATAAATTCCTCTAATTCTTCATTGGCCGGCCGGAGACTCGAACTCCGACCTAGCAGAGTGCTAAGAACTGACTCGTCCAAAAGGAACTAAAATAATTTTTTTTTTTTTCAGTCCCGAGCTCTAAAAGTAAATTAGTCTTTAAATAAATTGCTCAAGAAACCTAACTAGCCTCGGGACGGACTGTTGGCGTTCAATATGGAATTCTTGAGGTAGGACGACTGATGACAAGTTTGATGTCTTACCTGGCGTCTTTTGAGAAGGAAAGATATTAATCACTGTTGTATCAACCTCCAGTACAGGCCTGTAAACAGTGTCTGATGAAGTAGACCAACTAGCCACAGAGTTAGAATAAATGTAGAAACATAAGTAAAATGGAAAAAGCCACTGAGGAAATCAAAGTACAAGAGATTCCATCTGGTCACAATTACCATTCTATAGTTTTGTCCAGTTCACTCAGGGGAATAAATTTTTGATGTAAAATCTCATTTTTGGTGCAAGGGGAGGTACCTTTCACCAAAAAATCGTTTTTTAAATCAATATATGATTGAAATATACAATCGGCGCCCCTTCTGTCCTGATCACCGTATATTTCTCCATTGTTCAGTGATAAGATTCGTACACGTCATAATTACGAGCATGGAAATTCATTGGGATTCCTCGACTTTGCACCCCCCAAAAAAAAAATTCAAGCCTTAAAATGAAATTAGATAAGAATCTTGGGCTCATTTACCCTCGAAGAGCACCAGTGCACTTGTCGAAAGTTCTCTTAAGTGATAAAAGTGGTAGTCTGAAGACTGCCTTGCGTTCATTTTGCGGTGAGGGTAACTTTGTTGAAATTTAAAAAGAGGAAAGAAAAGAGGCGGAAAATTATATACCTGGCCAGCGCTTCCAGCCGTCGTATTTTTCTTCCATTTGAAATTCAGGAGACTTCATAGGAAGCTGTTGACTTCTCGGTCAAAGGGAGGTTGAGCAAACATGCTCTGTGATCTTAAATAAGAGGTAAACGTCTACTTTAATAAGAAATATGCTCTGGGACATAAGAAACAAGTATCTATTTTCACAGAAAATATGCTCAGAAAAGAAAAAGTTCAAAATGTTAAGACCTCCTTTTCTGAACCTCTGAAGTTCTGAATTGTCAGTAATTTATATATTTAGGCCAAAAACTGCCTTGGGTTTGGGGATTATCAGAAAACGTCACGTGGTTCCAATGGATGAAGGTATTGTGCTGAAAAGTGGGTATCATTCCGTAGCTTTGTCGGGATGGAGAAGAGATGCTTAGAAAACGTAGGCTAGACGGCGTGAGAAACTTGGAGATGCGGCGAGTGGCGCAGTGTAGCGAGTTGTTGGAGGAGCCTTTGTTAAGCCCAAAGTGAAGCCATATAAAGCAGCTAATGTTTTTAAAGGTTTCTCTGCATGGGAGTTCATCCCTGATCGAAAACTGAAGGGTGAAAGCTCAATATTTGTATGTTTTTTACCTTAGAGTTACCCCCTATTGAATGTGAGATGTATATATACATATATAATATATATATATATATATATATATATATATATATATATATATATATATATATATATATATATATATATATATATATATATATATATATATATATATATACATATATACACACCTGATTATTTAGCTCCCAACTCTTGTTCCTGGAGGTCCCAACAATGTATCTATCATTCTGCTTTATTTTCATCTCAGATCCTTCTCAGTTTTCTTAATTTTTGAAGATATTGGAAAGATGGTTGAGAGAATAACGAATAGACAAAGGTGAAGCAAGAAATAGGTATTTAAATATTCATAAGTAAATTTTCAGCACCACCTCTCTCTCTCTCTCTCTCTCTCTCTCTCTCTCTCTCTCTCTCTCTCTCTCTCTCTCTGAGCTTTCATATCATCTTTTTACTTAAGAATAAACTTCCTTATTGATATCTGCACCATCTCTCTCTCTCTCTCTCTCTCTCTCTCTCTCTCTCTCTCTCTCTCTCTCTCTCTCTCTCTCTCTCTCTCTCTCTTCTTTAAACTTTCATCGCCATCTTTTACTTAAGAATAAACTTCCTATTGATAAGTGCACCACCTCTCTCTCTCTCTCTCTCTCTCTCTCTCTCTCTCTCTCTCTCTCTCTCTCTCTCTCTCTCTCTCTCTACTCAACATTCATTAACCAATAATTACATTCGCTGTTGGCACAACATCATAAATTTCCCTGCGGAATTGAGCGAAACGCCCAATTAACCCAAAGTGGTTTAGGTCCAAAAATTAAAGATAATCAGTTAGTAAATCCCACGAGAGAGGTTTTCCTTCCCCCTTTTACTCAAAGCTTTGGAAGTCTTCATGATTCCGTGTTCCCACGGCGCGTCAGATCCCGTGAACATTATGCTTAGAAATCTCCAAAGTAGTGCCCTAGGGTTTGAGTGTAATGGATTGCAGTACAGCCGGTAATTTGAGTAGTATTGCAGGGAAATCGTTTCTATATGTATATGTATATATATATATATATATATAGATAGATAGATAGATAGATAGATAGATAGATAGGTAGATAGATAGACAGATATAAATAATCAACACACAATCACAATCACGTGTGGAACAGAAATAAATTTCTGACCCACGTCAGGACCGAACCCAGGTCTTTCAGCTGAAAGACGAGACCGCTGCCAACTAAACCACACAAGTCGGTCGGACTTGTGTGGCTTGCTGGCAGCGGTCTTCTGTCAATTGAAAGGTATGGGTTGGATCCTGATGTCTAAGAAATATATTATATATATATATATATATAATATATATATATATATATATATATATATATATACATACATATATATATATATATATTGTATATATATATATTATATATATCAATAAATAAATATAATATATATATATATATATATATATATATATATATATATATATATATATATATATATATATATATATATATATATATATATATATATATATATATATATATATATATATATATATATATATATATATATGTCTCACAGCCACTGGGTTATTTTGTAGATGACTTTTTATTTAATCTTTGCGTTCTCTTAGAACAATTTTTTCTTTTTGTAAGAGCATTTGACTGTCTTTGATTGATTTTTAACTTATTTTGTTTAATTACTTGTTCCGTTCATTAACAAAGTCATATCATTTTGTACATCATAATAAAAAGATTTGCCTCTGATTATTATTATTATTATTATTATTATTATTATTATTATTATTATTATTATTATTATTATTATTATTATTCCAGAGATCTTATTTATTCATTTTGTATATTCATAAAAGATTTACCATTATCATTATTACTATTATTTTTATTTATTATTATTATTTTTTTTTTTTTTTTGGTCTACCACAGTCATCCTATTCGACTGGGTGGTTTTTATAGTGTGGGGTTCCGGGTTGCATCCTGCCTCCTTAGGAGTCCATCACTTTTCTCACTATGTGCGCTGTTTCTAGTAGCACACTCTCCTGCATGAGTCCCGGAGCAACTTCGGCATCTAGTTTTTCCAGATTCCTATTCAGGGATCTTGGGATCGTGCCTAGCGTTCCTATGATTATGGGTACAATTTTCACTGGCGTATTCCATATCCTTCTTATTTCGATTTTCAGATCTTGATACTTATTATTATTATTATTATTATTATTATTATTATTATTATTATTATTATTATTATTATTCCAGAAACCTTATTTATTCATTTTGTACATTCTTAAAAAGATTTTTCATTTATTATTATTATTATTATTATTATTATTATTATTATTATTATTATTATTATTATTATTATTCAGAAGATGAACCCGACATATATGTATCAAGCCCGCTACATGGACCATTGACTAGTGAAACTCAAGCCTCCAAAGAATAGGGTTTTTATCTGAATGAATGATAAATAAGTATTTACGGCAATTTTGTCAGCTATTTTCTGCATTATTTAGCTGGAGAGAGGATACATATGTGTTCTTAATCCTTAATCCCGCTACAGAAAAAGCTAAAAGTTACGTCACTGACATCATCTCCTCGGGGGTGAGACGGGAAAAATGTGCTAACTATATTCTGTTCGGGAATAGTTTTACAGTTTAGAAATTCTTGCTCCTTCAACTCACTCTCTCTCTCTCTCTCTCTCTCTCTCTCTCTCTCTCTCTCTCTCTCTCTCTCTCTCTCTCTCTCAGCGCAAGTTTGTGGCGACAAAGTGATCGGCGGTTAATAGCGTTAAATAGTTTACGGAAACTTCCAACTGGGGAGTATTATTATTAATAGTTCGCGAGAGGACATTTTTCGTAGGCAGAAAACTGGGTCTTCGTGTTTTAGCAGAAAGAGTTCTTGTGTTTTGAGCGTTCGCTTATGTCTTTAGCTAGGTATTTATTTAGGGAATTTATTTAAGTATTTATTTTTTCTTTTCTTTTCTAATAACTGTTATCCTCCTCTCTCTCTATTTCCTGTCACCTTCAGTTACTTTCGAATGAACGCCGTGTTTCTTTGGAAGCTTGAAGAGTTTCAAGTGTAGTGGGCTTGCTCCAGATGAATAGGGTTCATCTTCTGAATAATAATAATAATAATAATAATAAATAATAATAATAATATGAGCTTGTTCCATATGAATAGGGTTCATCTTCTGAATAATAATAATAATAATAATAATAATAATAATAATAATAATAATAATAATAATAATAAGCTTGTTCCATAATAATAGTAATCTTAAATAATAATAATATGAACTTAATTCCATATAATAATAATAATAATAGTTCACCTTAATATGAAATATAATAATAACAAAATGTAATAATAATAATAATAATAATAATAATAATAATAATAATATTATTATTATTATTATTATTATTATTATTATTATTATTATTATTATTATTATTCAGAACCACATTGAAATGATAATAATAATAATAATAACAATAATAATAATAATAATATTATTATTAGTATTATTATTATTATTACTATTATTATTATTATTCTCCTACATTCTTACGCATCCTTTATACCTCAGTTATCGCTCCCAAATATCATAAATAAAAAAAAAAGACAACTACGGAAATCAATTAGCGAGAAAACTGATTTGGGATCCCCCAGACGTAGGAGCAGAAGCCATTCTCCTAATTCGTTTCGGCTCCGCGTTCAGGAGTGATGCGCCTCCTCTCTCTCTCTCTCTCTCTCTCTCTCTCTCTCTCTCTCTCTCTCTCTCTCTCTCTCTCTCTCCCCGAGTTTCTTGATTTCCCCTGACGGGGAAAAAGCTGGTCTTGTGGGGACTTGTATACATATTTCAAGATGCGTCATCTTTCCTCGTTGTTCGTTCGGCCTTCTCCAACTTCTCTAACTTTTTTTGCGGAATTGTGATGAAAGGAAAGGGTTCCTAGAGAAGTAGAGTTATTCATTCTATTTATTTATATATTTATTTATTTATTTATTTATTATTATTCCAGTAGATGAAACCTATTCACATGAACAAGCACACCAAAGGTGTCAGTGACTTGAAATTCATTATTATTATTATTATTATTATTATTATTATTATTATTATTATTATTATTATTAGTTGGAACCTATTCATTCAATTTTTTTTGACTTGATGGAACCTATTCATTATGGAACAATTATTATTAATTCATTGACTTGAAATTCATTATTATTATTATTATTATTATTATTATTATTTGAAGGAGTAGACCTCTTTTAAACAGGTCTTATTAAAAAGGATGGCTGTATTATGCGAATTTATCTTACATAGCGTCTTTTCTATCTTCCTTATGATTCGCTTTTCGGGCTCAGCGATGTTGGTCAGCAACTGGCCGATATTCATATTGGAAAAGGGACAGTGTGTGGAATGCGGGAAGTCTTTTATTGAAATATCCAATCAGAAATCCTTCGCCGTCGGGATTCATCGCTGAGCCCGAAAAGCGAATCGTAAGGAAAATAGAAAAGACACTATATAAGATAAATTCGCATAATACAGCCATCCTTTTTATTATTATTATTATTATTATTATTATTATTATTATTATTATTATTATTTCAGTAGATGAAACCTATTCACACGGAACAAGCCATTATTGGCTTGAAAGTCTTTAAGCTTCCAAAGAATGTTGGCTTCAACCTCCCACCGCAGCAGACCCCCCGACACTGCAACAGTAACTGATTACGATACAGAGCCAGTGATTTTTCATCGCCCTGGGAGAGACGCGAACCCCCCCACCCCCGACGTCTGAGTGGCATGCCACGACACTCGCTAACATTTGTGTATAAGAATGAGGAGGTCGTAAAGGTGATGAATAACTATTGGCAATAATAAAGAAGTAAAAATGCGCCGAAGTGTCTTCGGCGCAATCGAGTTTTCTGTACAGCCGCTACAGCGCATAATCAAGGCCACCGAAAGTAGATCTGTCTTTCGGTGGTCTCGGTATAATGCTGTATGGGCCACGGCCTGTGAAAGTTTAACCGCGCCCCGGTGGTGGCCTGTCCTATATCGTTGACAGACGCACGATTATGGCTAACTTTGACCTTAAATAAGATAAAACCTACTGAGGCTAGAGGGCTGCAATATGGTGTGTTTGATGTTTGGAGGGTGGATAATCAACATACCAATTTGCAGCCCTCTAGCCTCAGTAGTTTTTAAGATCTGAGGGCGGACAGAGTAAAGTGCGGACGGACAGACAAAGCCGGCACAATAGTTTTCTTTGTGTGAAATTGATAGAATATAAAATGGCTGAAAATTTATGAATGCATAAAATGTATAAAATGCATAAACGTAGAAGTGAAAGGTGTGAATAGAACGAAGTTTGAAAGTCAGGTCATATGCCCGCCGAGAATTTTAAATGCTTGAACATACATATGCACTCACAAGAGAGAGAGAGAGAGAGAGAGAGAGGTCCAGAGAGAGAGAGAGAGAGAGAGAGAGAGAGAGAGAGGGAGAGGAACAGAAAGAGAGAGAGAGGGAGAGGGAGGTCCATAGACAGAGAGAGAGAGAGAGAGAGAGGTCAAGAGATGAGAGAGAGAGAAAATCGAGAGAGAGAGAAAGATACATCGAGAGAGGAAGAGAAAGGTCAACATGTATCGAGAGAGAGAGAGAGAGAGAGTAAGGTCAATATCGAGAGAGAGAGAGAGAGAAAGGACAACCTCAAGAGAGAGAGAGAGAGAGAGAGAAGGAGAAGGAGAATGTTCTCTTGAACTCTGTCCTCCGGTAACTAATACAATAACGATAATAACTCCAATTAAAAGTTGAACCGAACTCCCTTCCGCGACAAGAACAGCCACAATCTGATTACCGCCATTGGCCTGCTAAGTTAAAGCCGAGAAGGACCTCACTTAAGGACCTTCAATCTTACGGACGGTGAGCGTAAGGGCGAAAGTGCCGTCCGTACTTGCGAGCATACCGGGGATTGGGGCGGGTGGTGGTGGAGGGGGAGGAGGGGAGTGATACAATAGGTACGATCCACCTTACGAAGTCCTTAGTCCCACGACGATCCAGTGACGAAGAAGTTATTGTCGCTGTGGTCTGCGACGAACGTCTCGGCGATCGCCCGACAGTTGACTACGATCTCGCAACGATTTCTTGCGATCTTCTGACGATTCCCTGCGACCTACTGACGATTTCCTACGATCTCGCTACGATTTTTTTTTTAATCTAGCCTTGCACTGCACCAGTCGACCCAGCCGTGAAAGAGTCGCAGCCTCATCTCTTAAAAACTTGCTGAAAACCAGAAGACTTTATCTTTCTGGCGTCGCTCTCTTTAAAAGGGGAAAAATGTCTATAGTTTTTTTAACAATGTCTTTAAAAGTTTGAGGATTCTTGGAAAAGTGCTGGATTAATTCTTTAGATATTTATTGAGCTGAATTAAGCTGTAGTATATATTTGCACATAAGCTCATTAGTTACACTTCAAGCCCTCATATACACACTGCTTTATTTGCCCTCACTTTATTATAAAATTATATAAAATACATTTATAAAATTATAGAATTATCCAGTAATCATTTTCCAAATATTACAAGAATTTTCAAGTGTCCACCTCGTATAATATTTAGATAAAAAAATTCTTTTTTTTATTTTTAAAGATATATCAATAACTTACATAAACCAGCAGAACTGAAAACGTACAAAAAAAAATATTGTTTTAACATAGATTTTAAACCTTTTGAAGAGAACATTTATTTAATCGCGATAAAAAATAATTTTTACATTTTATAACAAAGAGCTGCATAACCACGGGAATTCTCAGTCAAAATATTGGTGACGGATCGGCTAAACATATTTTGCATATGTAAATTTGACTGTGATATATATTTTTTTTCATTCATTGTTTTTCCCGATTGTTTTTGTATTGCCGTTTGCGCAAATTGAAGAAAGGGCTCCTGATTTCAGCGACATTAGCAATATTAGTTGTTATTGCGGCGCAATTAGAGAAAATAGCCTCGTATTTGGGCCTCATATTAGTTAGGAAATCCGCGTTCGATCGACGTCAGTTTTAGCTGCCTTGTGGTTAGACAGTGAGTTTTAACTGTCTTGTAATTAGACAGTCAGTTTTAGGGGTCTTGTAGTTAGACAGTCAGTATAGCTGTCGTGTGATTAGACAGTCAGTTTTAGCTGTCGTATAGTTAGACAAACAGTTTTAACTGTCGTGTAATTAGATAGTTTTAACTGTCGTGCAATTGGACAGTCAGTTTTAACTGCCGTATAATTAGACAGTTTTAATGTCGTGTAATTAGTTTTAATTTTCGTGTAAATAGACAGTCAGTTTTAATCGTCGTTGGACAGTTAG
>NC_089766.1:7826007-7831007 GCF_040412425.1 Macrobrachium rosenbergii
AAGAACGATGAACTTTTGCAGAATCTTACTAGCATTTAGCCACCAATATCCGCGATAAAATTGTGGCGGGGTACATTCTTACGTGTGCCAGTTCAGTTTTGCACGAACTTAGAGGCTGTATTGGCTGCCTAGTTCAAAGTTGGGGGCAAGGTTCTCGTCGTACACTACACTGTAAGACTTGAAATTCACCTAATTTTTTGTGAGGCAGTGAACAATTGTAGCTACAGCCTCCATTGAATGAAATATTGTAACTACAACCTCCATTGAGGGAAGTGTTGTAACTACAACCTGCATTGAATGAAATATTGTAGCTACAATCTCCATTGACGGAAGTATTGTAGTTACAAGCTCCGTTGAAGGAAACATTGTAGCTACAACCTCCATTGAATGAAATATTGTAGCTACAATCTCCATTGACGGAAGTATTGTTGTAGCTACAACTTCCATTGAAGAAGCATTGTAGCTACAACCTGCATTGAATGAAATATTGTAGCTACAATCTCCATTGACGGAAGTATTGTAGCTACAACCTCCATTGAAAGAAACATTGTAGCTACAACCTCCATTGAAGGAAGTATTGTAGCTACAACCTCTATTGAAGGAAATATTGTAGCTACAACCCCCATTGAAGAAAGTATTGTAGCTACAGCCTCCATTGTAGCATGTATTGTAGCTACAACCTCCATTGAATGAAATATTGTAGCTACAACCTCTATTGAAGGAAATATTGTAGCCACAACCCCCATTGAATTCTAACATCCAAAATATGATAGTGTTCAGCCATTGGCTGTGTACGAGATAGCCTATGAACGAACGCATGGCTATGTCAGTCCATAATGTCATTTGTTTGTTTTTTCTCAATTCTAAATTAATAACACTGTTCTTGATGTATAGAAGCTTGTAATCTCTCAAAGAAAATGTAATTATTTATATATGTTTTGCTAAAATATCTTACAGTAACGTAACATATTTTAGTATGCCCGTTTTCTTTTTTGTATGCCCGCAATTCAGAGGGGAAACTTAATTAACCCGTATCAGTTATTGGGCTTCATCTTTATTTGACCCTGTTTTGAGGGGTAATGAAAATGAATTTGAAAATACGAAGGGGTTACGGCACCCTTCAAATATACGAGTGTGTGTAGAGTCAGTGTGTGTGTGTGTGTGTGTGTGTGAATTATCAGAAAAAGCCCCAAATTTGGCGAGTTTTTTTTTTTTTTTATTAAGACGTAGTACTCAGTAAAACTACACACACACTGCTATACATAATAACCCAAAAATGAAGTTTCCTTATTGTAAAACTACAAACCTTTCAAGATGAGGTTGTAGTCACCTTAGGCCTATAGGCCTACCCTTCTCCATCGAGGCTACTTAGGTCACCAAAGTTACAATTTATGTCTCAAGAAGTATAATAAATAAATAAATATATATATATATATATATATATATATATATATATATATATATATATATATATATGTTATATATATATAATTTTAAGATTGTTTCATATAATTTTAAGATGTCTCATGAACAATAATATGATTTCTCGATATTTTTATTTATTTTTTTTTTTCTCAGCATACTCTCAGTGTCCAACATCGACAGAAAACCTGGCACTCAGGAGTAACGGTCGAATTGATTTAATTACAAACTCTGACAACTGTTTCATCAGTTTGTTTGACTTTGTCAGTGATTACATGTAACAAAAGTTTGCACTGGGTTTATTTTATTACGAACTCCTGAAAGGACCCGACGTAATCTGATCCCAAACTCTTTCGCGTACTGGATAGATATACTGCATATACCGGATCAGTGATAGCTCGCTGCAGCGTAGACGCATGACTCTCTCTCTCTCTCTCTCTCTCTCTCTCTCTCTCTCTCTCTCTCTAATAGAAAGGAGTCCGAAATCTGATAGTGTCTTGATTTTCTGCAGCAATTTTTAAAGCTTTTTGTTCACATTCTCCTGATTTTCTACCTTTGTGGTATTAGCACAGGGCCAGAGACGTGCATAACCTCTCTCTCTCTCTCTCTCTCTCTCTCTCTCTCTCTCTCTCTCTCTCTCTCTCTCTCTCTCTCTCTCTCACCATTTTCTTCACATATCTTTGACTTTGTAGCTCTGTATTATTAGCACTGTACAAGAGACAAAGCAAACGAAATGTTATAAGATATATTTAAAATACATCTGAAAATCCCGACAGAAAAAGAAGGTATACCTTTTGGACCTAAATACAGAGAGGAACGGTAATGAGCAAATGGACCTTGAGAGCTGTGAAATGGAGGGATGGTGTCTGAAGAGAATGCAGTTATACGTTGCTAGAGTATTTGGAATAGTTGTTAAAAAATATAGATAAGATACAGGTCTGACTGGTGCAAGAATGAAAGGGTATAATATAAAATTGAGAATGATTAGAGCTTCTGAATTGATGAACGATAGAATGCACCAAGAATTAATTGGGCTACAAGTCATTAGCTACACTAAAGTGGTGGATGGGTGAGGAAGTGGCTGGCCGAGGCGTATAAGATACTTACGGATGAAGGGAAGCATCCACGGATGATGTTTGCGGAATATTGGTGATGATGAAGAGAAACTGCAGAACCTAATGAAAAGGTGAAAGTGTCTGCAAGAGGAAAAGATTGAAAGTAACAAGTAAAAAATGCAGCCAAGTTTCTTCAGTGCAGTCAAGCTTTCTATACCGTGTATAATGCTGTATGAAACTCTCAGCTG
Organism: Macrobrachium rosenbergii; assembly: GCF_040412425.1. Classification (NCBI taxonomy): domain Eukaryota; kingdom Metazoa; phylum Arthropoda; class Malacostraca; order Decapoda; family Palaemonidae; genus Macrobrachium; species Macrobrachium rosenbergii. The sequence continues at coordinate 7,828,733 of NC_089766.1, forward strand.
CGGGCCATGAAACTCTCAGCCACGACCCTATAGTGGTGCCAGACGAACGATCATGACTAACTTTAACCTTAAATAAAATAAAAATACTGAGGATAGAAGGCTGCAATTTGGTATGTTTGATGATTGGAGGGTGGATGATCAACATACCAATTTGCAGCCCTCTAGCCTCAGTAGTTTTTAAGATCTGAGGGCGGACAGAAAAAGTGCGGACGGACAAAGCCTTCTCAATAGTTTTCTTTTACAGAAAACTAAAAATCTGAAATGAGCAGAAGCAAGGGCAAGATTAGAAGTTAAAACAGTGGATGTCGAATGTGTAGTTTTTGTTTTATCTAAATAACTAGGAACGAAAGGGGAGAACTTTGGGGATATAAAGTAGTGAAAATAATATTGTCTAATTGGTTTTAGGTGGTTTGGTCATCTGGAGAAAGTGGAGACTGAAAGGTTGCGAAAGTAGGCTATATTCTAGAACGTAAGGGCCTTAAGGGAAGTGAAAGTATGTGCAAATTAGTGTCTAACATAATGAAAGTTTTGTTCACTGGTTCATACTTGATTTGGTCATTCTAGAATGAAAATGGCAGTGACTGTAGTTAGGTAATTTGGATCTTTCCTAGACAGTGACCCCCCAACAAAGTTCAGGGGCCGTTATCTAGGACTAATACTTCTTGGGGATCATTATCTTAATGATATTTACAGTCTTTTGTATATGTTTTTACGGTCATCCCCAACGGCCTTGTACAGAGCACACCTCGCAGGTGGATACATACCGGGTTAAAATTTTACCCTTGGGGGTCACGATCTAGGAAAGATCCGGTCGTTTTCCAAAGGCCTACCTAATGCTAAAGAACGAGGCCTGAATCTTCACAGTTTGCTGAAAAAAGGTCAACTAACAACTTTTCCCCTCTTCCTCAGGAGCCGTCTCCATGTCAGCCACGGGTGGCCCGAGCGAGGTGGACAGAGCCTACCCTCTAGACGGTAGCAAGACGAAGCTGACGCCCTTGGACTTCCCGAGTCTCGCCGAGGAAGAGGACGAAGACGAACTGGAGAACTGGAGAGAAGAAGAAGAAGTAGAAGAGACCAGCACGAAGGATTACAGCAACGTCTCGGCGGGAGAAGAAGAAGAAGGGAGAAGGAGAAGAGGGAGAAGATGAAGAAGAAGGAGGAGAAGAAGAAGAACAAGAAGAAGAAGAAGAAGAAGAAGAAGAAGAAGAAGAAGAAGAACCCTATTTTGACGCGTCCATGTCGCCCACCTACACAGCGTACCTGGGCAAGACAGCCACTCTCACTTGCATCGTCCACGCTACGAAGAGTGACAAGTCGGTGAGTACAGAGGAAGAAGTGGTAGCTTTCTCTTAGAAAGCAAGATCCTCTGGTTCGTTTTACTTCAAGTACAAAGGGGAAAAAAATAGTAGCTTTCTCTTCGAAAGTAAGATTTTCGTGGTTCATTTACTACAAGAACGAAGACAAGAAAAGTAGCTTTCTCTTAGAAAGCAAGATACTTTTGATTCATTGACTTCAGATACAAAGGAGAAAATGGTAGCTTTCTCGTAAAGAGCAAAAATCTCTTGGTTCATATACTTCAAATACCAAGAAAAAAATAATAGCTTTCTCTTAGAAAGCAAGATTCTCGTGGTTCATCTACTTCAGATTTGCGAATGGCGTTTTGGAAAGAGAGAGAGAGAGAGAGAGAGAGAGAGAGAGAAAGTAATTTTATATCATTTTCATATATCATTTCATCATTTGTTTATCCATCTTCCAAATCTTAACCCTACCATCAATTTTGTGTGTTTATTGGCTGTTTATATCTGGTATAGTGGTGAGTGTCGTGGCATGCTACTCAAAATGTCGCTCTGTATCGTGATCAGTTACTGTTGCAGTGTGGGGTCTGCTGCGGTGGGAGGTTGAAACCAGCATTCTTCGGAAACTTAAAGAATTTCAAGTCAGTGACCCCTTTGGTGTGCTTGTTCCATGTGAATAGGCTTCATCTACTGAAATAATAATAATAATAATAATAATAATAATAATAATAATAATAATAATAATAATACAGACACCAGCAGTATTATATGTTACATCTCAGAATATTTACAGAAATGTCTGATTAAAATGACTTGTATAAGTACGTTCTTTCTTTAAATAATAAAGTCATTCTTATTTTACGATCGCTTTCAATAACAATTCAGAATGCTGCTCGCAGTCGCCCCTTTATTTACCCAGTCCATAGCTCTACGGGTACCTTTATGTCCTTTATGTAATGATATGTGATATTGCACTGCGT
>NC_089766.1:7836007-7916007 GCF_040412425.1 Macrobrachium rosenbergii
ATTATTATTATTATACAAGGCATAAGGCTTCCCCAGAACAGAATACCCACCCATGAATAAAGCAAAATATAACTAAGGGAAGCAATGACTACCAATAAATATATGAGTAGCATTTAATGCAGTTCACCCTACTTTCAGTGATTATTGCTCTATGTTACTCTTTCCTGATGTCTTATTGGGATGATAAGCCGAATGATGCATTCATTAGGTAATTGAAGAATATATTTGAGATTTGCATTAGATAGGCCATTGTCAATGAAAAGACACAAGATACGAATCATTATAAATCTCCCATTAGTCAAGTGACAATATTCATCACTGGTAACCTAAAGTATTTGTCGTTGATTCTTGTTGCTGCTGAAAACGAGCTTCGTTTTGATTTTCGCTCGTATTTACTTTTTCATTTTTTTTCTTGTTTTTGTTTCTGTGGTAAATTCCACCGCTCCGGAATTCTATCGCTGCTTCTTTGTCACTTGATGCCTTGAACTTTGTTCTTTGTCAAGACGCTACACCTTACATTTTTAATATAACTTTTTCCTTTAATTTATTTTACCTGATACTGGGTTCCCCGAGATAGATAGATAGTATAATAAATAGATAGACAGGCAGACAGACACATAGATAGACAGACAGACAGACAGTAAATAGATAATAGATAGATAGACAGATAGATAGATAGGTAGGCATAAATAGACAGACAGACAGACAGATGGATAGACAGACAGACAGACAGACAGTAAATGGATAATAGATAGATAGACAGATGGATAGATAGGTAGGCATAAATAGACGGATAGATGGACAGACAGACAGACAGTAAATAGGTAATAGATAGATAGATAGATAGACAGATAGATAGATAGGCAGGCATAAATAGACAGACAGATAGATAGACAGGCAGACAGTAAATAGGTAATAGATAGATAGATAGATAGGTAGGCATAAGTAGACAGACAGATAGATAGACAGATAGACAGATAGACAGCCAGTAAATAGATAATAGATAGATAGATAGATAAGTAGGCATAAATAGACAGATAGATAGACAGACAGACGGTAAATAGATAATAGATAGATAGACTGACTGTAAATAGACAGACAGACAGACTGACTGACTGACAGATAAATAAACAGACAGAGACTCAGAAGCAAACACACTCAACGAACACAACCTTCCCTTTCCCCGCAGGTGTCTTGGATCCGGGGACGCGACCTGAGAATCCTGACCGTCGGCCGCTACACCTACACGACGGACTTCCGCTTCGAGGCCATCCACCAGGAGGCGAGCGCCGAGTGGACCCTGCGGATCAAGTCCGTGCAGAGGAAGGACCAGGGGAGCTACGAGTGCCAGATCACGACGAAGCCCATCCGCACCTTCAGCGTCTTCCTCAAAGTGGTCGGTGAGTTGGCAACAAGTAGGAGACATTGGCTAAAAGTTACTTGTTTTTTTTATGGCTCTTTTTCGTATCTACAACTCATTGGTATCATCTAGGGGTATGTCCACTGCTTTTAAAACATGTCGTAAACACGTTGGCAACTTGTTACACACAGGTCTCAAGCAAGTTGAATACAAGTCTGCAACTTTTTGGCAAGAAGGAAACAATGACTGAGAGTTACTTGTATTTTTAATGGCTCTTTTTCTTATCCACAACTCATTGGTATCATCTAGGGGTATGTCCACTGCGTTGAAAACATGTCATAAACACGTTGGCAATTTGTTACACACATCTCAAACAAGTTGAATACAAATATGCAACTTTCTGGCAAGAAGGAAACAATGACCCAGAGGTACTTGTTTTTTGTTTCTTTTTCGTATCCTCAACTCATTGGTATCATCTGTGGGTGTGTCCACTGGATTGAGAACATGTCATAAACACATTGGCAACTTGTTTCACACACATCTCAAACAAGCTGAATACACGTCAGCAATTTATTGGCAAGAAGACAACAATGACTAAGAGATACTTGATTTTTATGTGTCTTTTCCATATCCACAACTCGTTGCTTATGTCTTGAGAATGCGCCCACACTAAAGTGGAAACATGTCATAAACATGTCAGCAACTTGCTGCACACACATCACAAACAAGGTTACTTCAGCGACTTTTAACGAAAAGTTACTTGTTTTTTATGTATCTTTTTCATATCCACAACTCACTGCTATTGTCTGCATAGCAGTCGTTGACTTGTTGTCAACCTGTTTGTGACATGTATGCGACAAGCTTCCAACGAGTGTTTGTGACATGTATTACTCTGGTATAGATTTACTATTTACTATTCGAGTAAATAAAAGGAGACTCACTTACAGAAATGATTTCGCGAATTCTTATAACAAATAAAACTGTTTCTTACAGAAATGATTTCGCGAATTCTTCTAACAAAGAAAACTGTTTCTTACAGAAATGATTTCGCGAATTCTTCTAACAAAGAAAACTGTTTCTTATGATTTCTTCTTCTAACAAAGAAAACTGTTTCTTACAGAAATGATTTCTAATTCTTCTAACAAAGAAAACTGTTTCTTTTCTGATATCTCTCAGAACCCACGTAACTATAAAAAGTTCAAGTTACTTTTGTAAGTTAGTAAGAAAAAAAAAGGCGGGAGGGGGGGGCCGGGGGATGACGAGGTACAGAAATCATCTTTTTAACAACTCTTTTGAGATGGCGCTCGCTTATAACTTTTGCCTTTCATTTGTTTGTTTTCGTGCCAAAAAGAAATCTTGTGCAACTTTTTGGGAAATCGAGGAGTTTTAAATCACACACACACACACACACACATACACAGACACACACACACACAAACAGAGCATTGTCTTACTCGTTGTCTTTTGCATTCCTCTTCTTCTTCTTCTTCTCCCTTTGTTGGGGAGGAAGAGGAGGACTCTCTCTCTCTCTCTCTCTCTCTCTCTCTCTCTCTCTCTCTCTCTCTCTCTCTCTCTCTCTCTCTCGTCTTTCCTCCCTCTTTCATGTTCTTTTTCTGTCACTTTGTCACTCTCTGTTCCTCAGAAGTACTTCGGCCTTTTATTTCTTTGTATATTAGCGCTTTCCCGAAATAAAAACAATCCTTTAGAGGAACGGGGCTTTCCATATTAGAGGGCTCCTGCTTTTGAAGCCCGTCCGGGACCCTTTCATCTGTCAGTCTTCCCTCAAAGAAAGCTTTGAATCTCGTCATGCTGTCATCTACTGTCACCCTGCCGTCTACTTTCATTTCCTTAGCAGCTCATTCCCGCGGTTTGGGTTCAGTTAATGAATGGGTCTTGGTTTGTAAATGCCTTCCTTCACAGCCGCAGGTAGATGCGCCTTCATCTGTCCTGGAAATTTTTAGAAAGAGAAAACAGAGGGTTCTTGAAAGACAGGCGACGCCTTCGGGATATCAGATGTCAGTCGTGACATTCCCCAACTCTGCTGTGCTGTTACTCTCTCTCTTTCTCTCTCTCTCTCTCTCTGTCTTGATGTCGACCTTTCTCTCTCTCTCTCTCTCTCTCTCTCTCTCTCTCTTTCTCTTTTGATGTCGACCTTTCTCTCTCTCTCTCTGCCTTGATTGCGACCTTTCTCTCTTTCTCTCTCTCTCTCTCTCTCTTGATGTCGACCTTTCTCTCTCTCTCTCTGGATGTACACCTTTCTCTCTCTCTCTCTCTCTCTTTCTCGATGTCGACCTTCTTCCTTTCTCTGGATGTCGACCATTCTCTCTCTCTCTCTCTCTCTCTCTCTCTCTCTCTCTCTCTCTCTCTCTCTCTCTCTCTCTCTCTTTCTCTCTTCGTGTACATCTTTTCACTATATTTATTATTATATTCATTATTTCACTTTATTTTATGAATGATTGATTGATATATCTACGTAGGATTCGTCCTGAATGAGTGAATATCGATGCAAGTTGAGTTAAAGAAGTCGAACAGCTAAATTAGAAGAGACCAAAATGGAACGGATGAAGATTAAAAGGCAGAAAGCAACGCACCATGCTCATTTGTGACCCTTTGACCTCCCCCTAATGTGGCTGTCCAACTCCTCCAACTTAATGATGCTTTATTTTTCAATTCCTTCAGGAATAAATCATTTAGAGCGCCCAAATGATTCCTATTGTGTCTCTGTTGACTTCAGTATTGAATTGTGTACCTGGTGGTCATTCAACTGTTGTGCCACAAGTTGAGAAAATAATATATATATATATATATATATATATATATATATATATATATATATACAGTATATATATATATATATATATATATATATATATATATATATATATATATATATATATATATATATATGTATAGATATACATATATATATACATACATACATACATACATACTACCTTGCTTCTATAAATTAAACAGAATTAACAGCAGAAAATATATCGCCAACTCACTGCCTTCATCTTTAACAAGCGCACAAATACGGGAAAACCCTTTATGAAACCACATTCAACACATTTACCCCTTCTTAAATGTTCCCTTAAGCTTTAAAAAGAAAAAAAACTCCTTTTAGAGAAATCATTAGCAAAATCCTCGCTTACTTGGAGGTCATTACAGCGGGCAGATTTACCGTGTCAATATTCCTTTCAGTAATGTTTTTTTCTTTTTTCTTTGCACAGAAAACTTTAAGCGTTATAAGGGTAATGGTATCGGGTTTTAAGAGGTTAATGGAAGCCAGAAAATGCAGCTCGAATGCTCTTGTTTTTTTTTAAACAGTTGTTTTTGTTGTTCGTGAAGGTGTTTGGACGTTAGTGAGTTGGGTAATCGTAGGCTGGAAGCAAAAGGTGAGTCACTGAAAAAGTGGGCTTCAGGGAAGGCAGCTGGGTGTTTGCAGAAAGTTTGGAAAGGAAATTACGTTAATATCAAAGAAAAATGAGACTTCAAAGCACTGGAATATTCAGGTGACTTTAAAATTAACCTTTTTTTTTTTACTCCGTAATGTTTCATTGTGTCTTTCGTATGTGTGTTTGTGTCGTATGTAAATATCTCGAGAACGGATGGACAGATTTGAATGACTCTTGGTGAAAGCGTTAATTACGCCAACGAGTATTTGTGTTTTGTCAGAATATCTCGAGAACCATTGGACAAATTTGAATGAAGATTGGTGAAAAACATGCATTAAATACATGAGTGTTTGTGTTTTGTCAAAATGTCTTGAGAAGGGATGGACAAATTTGGGTGAAACTTGGTGGAGTCATTGACTACGTCCATGAGTGTTTGTGCCTTATCAAAATATCTCAAGAATGGGTGGACAGATTTGAATGAAACTTGATGAAAAACATCTATTTAGTTCACGAGTGTTTGTCCTTATCAAAATATCTCGAGAACAGATGGATAGATTTGAGTAAAAAAAAATGGTGAAAACATTTATAGAGCCAACTGTTTATTTTACCTGTTTTTTCTGCCTTCGTCAAAAAACATTTTTATTATTATTAAAACATTTCTCCTTATAAATTGTTGGTAAGTCTGGATAATCATGACAATAAATTTCGAATCACAGAAACAGGATATTGCAGAGACTACAAAAATAAAACACAAATAATGAAATAAAATTGCAGTGCAGATTTCACATTCATTTATATTTTGCTTTTGCTTTTTAGAACCTTTGACAAAGGTTTGACTGATGTTTGCGCAAGCACACTGTATTGGTGAACTGTCAGGTTACCGAATTCATAATGGAGAGTTTATTTTTCAAAAAGAATCTGATAATCATGGAAAAAATTTCAGTGATGACAATGCCTAGCCTAATTAGTTTGTCACATTCAAATTGGTACGTCATATTCAAATTAGTATGTCATATTCAAATTGCTCGTTAACTGCTAAACTGCACGAAAACACACGCACACACAAACTCGTTTCAACCATGAACATACCTCATGAATATTAAATTACATGAGATAATTCCACGTTTTGTATTCGGACAGTCCTGTGGTAGAACCTTTGTCTGTTGCAGTCGAGTTAATGCCCAGAATTTGTGTCTTCAGAACTTTCGTTTGTTTGTGGATAATTTCAAGTATCTTTGCAGAACTTTTTTTTTGTCTGAGACGTTTTAATTTGTGTTTAAATTTCAAGTATCGTCTTGCAGAACCCACAGTAGATAGAACATTTTTCTGTATGAGACGTTTTAACGCCCAGAATCTCTGGAAGTTTGTGTGATATCTTCAGAACTTTCGCTTGTTTGTTTATAAGTTTCAAGTATCGTCTTGCAGAACCCACAGTCGACAGAACTTTTGCCCGTTTGAGCCGAGTTAATGTCCAGAATCTCTGGAACTCTGCGCAACATCTTCAGAAATCTCGTGTGTTGACATTCTATTTCGTTCCGCCTTGCAGAACCCACAGTAGAAATTCTGGGAGCACCTGACATCTTCGTCAACAGAGCCTCAATGATCAACCTCACGTGCATCGTACGCCACGCCCCGTACCCGCCCAAAACGATTACCTGGTACCACGGCAACAAGGTAGGTCAAAGTCATGACCTCTCTTTTTCCCAGTGAAATTGGAAACTTGTTCATTTCTCACCCTTTCGAAGACTCATTTATCGTATGCTTGCCAAAGTTATTCGTCCTGACAGCTTCTCTCTCTCTCTCTCTCTCTCTCTCTCTCTCTCTCTCTCTCTCTCTCTCTCTCTCTCTCTCTCTCTCTCTCTCTCTCTCTCTCTCTCCTCAGTAAAACTTTTAAGACACTTCTTCATTTCTCACCCTTTCAGACTCATTTATCTCTCTCTTGCCAAAGTTATTCTCCTGACAGCTTCTCTCTCTCTCTCTCTCCCCAGTAAAATTGAAGACACTTCTTCATTTCTCACCCTTTCGAAGACTCATTTATCGTATGCTTGCCAAAGTTATTCGTCCTGATAGCTTCTCTCTCTCTCTCTCTCTCTCTCTCTCTCTCTCTCTCTCTCTCTCTCTCTCTCTCTCTCTCTCTCTCTCTCCCAGTAAAATTGAAGACACTTCTTCATTTCTCACCCTTTCGAAGACTCATTTATCGTATGCTTGCCAAAGTTATTCGTCCTGACAGCTTCTCTTTCCCTCTCTCTCTCTCTCTCTCTCTTTCTCTCTCTCTCCACAGTAAAATTGAAAACACTAATTCATTTTCACCCTTTAAAAGACTCATTTATCGTATGCTTGCCAAAGTTACTCGTCCTGACAGCTTCTCTCTCTCTCTCTCTCTCTCTCTCTCTCTCTCTCTCTCTCTCTCTCTCTCTCTCTCTCTCTCTCTCTAAGTCGCGCTCTACAACCCAAGAAGATTTGCATGAGCGTTTTTTGAAAACTGCATGGTGTGTACATGCATTAAACATGTGCAGTAGGCAGGAGAATCCTTTTTCTCTCTGTCCCTGTGCTTTAAAACACGACACTTTTTATACTTTGGTGAAACATCTACTATTGAAAGAACACTTCCAGATATATCTGGTGGATCGCATAGAGAGAGAGAGAGAGAGAGAGAGAGAGAGAGAGAGAGAGAGAGAGAGAGAGAGGCATCAAGGTGCATGGTGAGTTTTTCAAATTGCCTTGAAAAGCCAATGCATTCTATCCTCGGAAGCCATGTTTGGGCTTGGGATGGTGGTGGTTGAGGGTGGGGTGGGGGGAGGGGGAGGACTGTGGGTGTGAAAGGTGAGGTTCCTTAAATGAGAGCGATCCGGACTACTATGAAAGTCGCGGTTCCGTAAGTGAGAGTGACCTGGACTACTATGAAAGTCGAAGTTCCATAAGTGAGAGTGATCTGGAGTACTATGGAAGTTAATTCCATATATGTGAATGATCTGGACTACTATGAAAGTCGAGGTACCATAAATCAAAGTGATCCGGACTACTATGAAAGTCGAAGTTCCATAAGTGAGTGACCGAACTACTATAATGTTAATTCCATAAATGTGAATGATCCGGACTACTATGAGAGATTCCACTGAAAGTGATCAGACTACGTTGAAGATTTCCATCTGAGAGTGAACTAGACTACTATGAAAGTTTAGGTTCCATAAAATGAGTGACCTGACTAGAAAGTCTAGCCATGAATCATTATGAAGGTCGAAGTTCCATAAAATGAGAGTGATCTTGGCTCTTGACAAACAAATTCTTTCCATTGGGGTAAACACCGGATGAAAGTCGAGGTTCCACAAATGAGAGTGATCCAGACTGCTAAGAAGGTCGAAGTTCCATAAGTGATAGTGATCCGGACTACTATGAAAGTGAATTCCATATATGTGAATGATCCGGACGACTATGAAAGTCGAGGTTCCACAAATGAGAGTGATCGAGAGTACTACAGACGTGAAGATATCATCTTGCAAACTAACCAGACTCCTGAAGATACAGCCAAGGTCATTGGCGAGAATCATGAGTGTTGGAGACAAACAAATTCTTTTGAATTGGCTAAACACTGACAGTAGCAGGGAAAGATAACTGTGAATTGAAAAAAAAACCGTCTTTGCTCTAACTGTAGGCGACGGGAGGGGCAATTTAATGCTCGGTTCTAACTATCATTGTTGACAGTTATGGCAAATATAGTTTTGTCGTAGTTTGTGGTCCATATAAATAAATTTTCTTTTGTATTCTATATAAATTTTGGTTTGATAGAATGAAATATAATGACTTAGAGCATAAAATTCAGTGAGAGAGAGAGAGAGAGAGAGAGGTTTGTTAGCCCATTAGGTAATTGATATTCACCCAGGCCGCGAATTTCACGTCACGGAATCATTATATATTCAACCAGTCAACACTTCATCATACAGAAAAATAAGAAAAAAAAAAAGGGGGGCCGCTTTTTCACTGACCTGACCTTACAAACCACTCACCACATTTGCTGTAACTTAACGGTAATTTCTGTAAAAAAAAAAAGAATATGACGCAAGTAAGACATTGTTGGCTAAGAGAATAAAAATTGGTAAATGTAAAGAAGGCCGCAGAAAGATATCCATTATTGATATAAATTTCTCGGCAAAATAATATAGGTAAAGGGCGTGTATATAATGCAGTGCGTATACAATGCAGTGCAAGTGAGGTAATGGGAGAAAATTGCCGAGATAATGAGAAATTCGCCGTCTTTTGTCCACGTTTTTACTTTGAATCCCAGTTGGCTGGTACGTGTACTCGGGGATGCAAGTGGAAATATACACAGACGGCGAATTTCTCATTATCCCGGTAATTTTCTCAAATGATAATACGGATTGTAAGAAGGTATAATTCTGCGAGCAGTTCAGGATTAGCGGTTAATGCTACAAGTGAGCAAAATTGTGGTCATTACTGCAAGTGAGCAAAATTGTGGTCATTGCTGCAAGTAAGCAAAATTGTGGTCATTGCTGCAAGTGAGCAAAATTTGGTCATTGCTACAAGTGAGCAAAATTGTGGTCATTGCTACAAGTGAGCAAAATTGTGGTCATTGCTACAAGTGAGCAAAATTGTGGTCATTGCTGCAAGTGAGCAAAATTGTGGTCATTGCTACAAGTGAGCAAAATTGTGGTCATTGCTGCAAGTGAGCAAAATTGTGGTCATTGCTGCAAGTGAGCAAAATTGTGGTCATTGCTGCAAGTGAGCAAAATAGTGGTCTTTGCTGGAAGTGAGCAAAATACCGATTTCTGCTACAAGCAAGCAAAATAGCAGTCTTTGCTGCACGATAGTGAAATGGCAGTCTTTGCCACAAGAGAGCGAAATAGCGGTCTTTGCTGCAAGTGATCAAAATAGCAGCGGTCTTTGCTGCAAGTGATCAAAATAGCAGCGGTCTTTGCTGCAAGTGATCAAAATAGCAGCGTTCTTTGCTGCAAGTGAGCAAAATAGCGTTCTTTGCTGCAAGCGAGTAAAATAGCTGTCTTTGCTACAAGCGAGCAAAATAGCAGTCTTTGCTACGAGAGAGCAAAATAGCGGCCTTTGCTGCAAGCGAGCAAAATACCGATTTCTGCTACAAGTGAGGAAAATGCATTTCCCGCATTGAGAAATTTCTTCCCTTTTTTGGGGGATAATGAACCAATTAGTGAAATGAACTCTTGCCGGGTTTAGTCATTTCATAATGAAAGGTCGACTTCCTGAAACGCAAGAGTAGCATTTTAAGCTTATTCTTGTCATTGTAACTCTCTTATTATTATTATTATTATTATTATTATTATTGTTATTATTATTATTATTATTATTATTATTATTAAGGAATACAGAATAGAAAGAAAAGTTACAAAACAATGACAATAAAAAAATTTTTGCACCCCATTTGATCTTGGCCGTTTTCGCGATTCATTTGCACAATTAGGAAGATCATTCCAGAGCTAGGTCACAGCTGGGTCAAAACTATGACCTAGGATGGCCGAAGAAAACTTAGACAGGAAAGCTTTAGGCTAATTGCAAAGAACAATGGTTTTGTGAATAAGTTTTCAAAATTACCTGTAGGCATTACTTAAGGTTCTTTGCAGCAACCGCTTTCATTCCTTTTACTGTACCTCCGTTAATAGTGTCTTTCTTCCATCTTACTTTCCATCCTCTCTTAACAATTGATTCGAAGTGCAACTGCGAGGTTTTCCTCCTGTTACACCTTTCAAACCTTTTACTGTCAATTTCCGTTTCAGCGCTGAATGATCTCATAGGTCCCAGCGCTTGGCCGTAGGCCTAAATTCTATATTCTATTTATCTGTCTATCTATTTATATAAGTACAGCTATTTTCATTCTTTTAATGGGTGATTATGTGAATATTCTTAAGAATGATGCAAATTCTATTTTTATTTTTTTTAACTAAGGTGTCATCCTGTTGATTTCAGTGTGATTCTTTGACGTATTTTATTTTCCATAACATCATATTACTAAACATAAATAATAAACCATTTCATATACTTAAATATACAGTCAGCAATGTTATTTCTAAGTCACTGAAGCCTATTCCAGTCTGTGGAGTAAAATATAAAATAAATAAAAAAAAAATAGTTAAAGATCTATCGATTTCCTGACGAATACATCGCCATCTTGCCTCCTCCCCAGGTGATGAGCTACATCTCCCCACGGGGAGGAGTGAGCGTGGTCGAGGAGCGTGGGGAGACCACCACCAGCTTCCTCCTGTTACAGAACGCCCACCCATCCGACTCCGGAACTTTCGCCTGTCACCCGGAAAAGATGGAGCCGGCCAAGGTCACGCTTCACGTCCTCAACGGTGAGTAAGTCTATTGGCCGAGTGATTTATAGGTCTACTGGCCCTTATATCAGGGTCCCAAGGTTTGGTGCAAGTTTGTAAGGGTTGAGTTTTGTAGGTGAGGTTGCTGCCCCTATGCCTAGGCGCCCTCCCCCTCCTCAGCGGTGAGTAGGCCTAGTGACTTAGTGCATATTTTGATCCACTGCCTCTTATACCAGGTTCCCAAAGTCTGTTGCAAGCTCCTGAGTTTTTTTTTTTTTTTTTTAGGTGAGGTTGGTGGTCCTAATACCAATTTCCCCTGTCCCTAAATTGCAAATTTCATAACAACCGGACCGTTCAGGATTCACATGAGACTAAAAAGAAAGGCTGCGATATATTGATTTATTTTGATCCACTGACTCTTAAGCCCCTTTTACACGGGTCAAGTAGAGAGGCAAGTCAAGTGAGCAAGTGGGCTGCTTCTCGTTTGAAGGCAAGTAGCATAGGGCAAGTGCTTGCATACACAAAGCAAGTGAATCAGGCAACTACAGTAGCCTCTCAGTTTATGCTGTGCATTTGGAGCATCCACATGCGTTCTTTGTTTTACAATGGATCTTACGAAGACTGTAATAAAAAATGTGTCCAAGTTATTGTATAGTGAGATGTTAGATATAAATGAGGAGGAGGTGACTCAAGAAAAGCGAATTTGGGTAAGGGAGGGAGTGGATGAAAAGGAGAAATAAACATGGGGCTTCAGCAACTCTTTTAAGAGAGCTGTATTGTGAAGATCCCAGTGAATGTAGATCCTGCTTAAGGATGTCCCCAAGAGTTTTTGATAAGTTACTTAATGCAGTTGGCCCGGAAATGCAGAAAAATGATACCTTGATGAGAGATGCATTACCAGCTAAAATCAAATTAGAGTTAACCCTCACATATCTAGCAACTGGGTACTCATTCAGAAATCTGCAGCACCACTTTCGGGTTTCAGTTGCTTCAATTTCAAAGATCATGCCGGATGTTCGTGACACAATTTACAACGAGCTGCATGAATATATGAAAATTTAAGTTTTAGTATGTCCTTTTTTTACGTCTTGTTTGTATCATGATTTGCTCTACCTTATTTTTGAAAAATAAATTACTTTTCTAGTACAAAAATAAAAAAATATATTTTCTGTAACAAAATACATTTTTACTTAGAAAAATAAAAAAGGAAATATTACTATAAACATTTATGCTTCAGCATAAAATTGTTGTTAACTTGTTGCAACATGCATTTCTACTCTGGGACATATATAATCTTTATTTGTTACAAGGTAAATAGTTGTTCTGTTATAAAAATAAGAACATTCCTTTGTTACAAAAATAAGTTTCTCTTTCCAAGAATCAGAACGGCTTTGTTTGAAATATTTATAAACCCTTGCTGTAAAATTTGTTCTTAAAAAAATAAAAATCTGCTCCTAAGCATTAAAAAGAACAAAAATAATTATAATAATTCCTGTAAAATAAGTGAAAATATTTACTTATTTCATGATTTATGGTGAATTATCATGGCAGGACAGAATAATTCATTAAAGATTAAAAACAGTGTCAATGAATTTTTATATAAAAATATATGTCTAGAAAAGATTAGTACGGTTTATTAGGTTAGGCCTAGGGATGTGCAGTGTTCAGCTACAAATTAAAGCACATATATAGCCTAATGTAGCCTAACTTGTTTGATTAATAAATGTACTCACAAATTACTTTGTGATGTTCGTTTCAGTGTTCCTTGTTTCATTATGTCTTTCATTAGTGGAAACCATTTAATTGCAGGCTTATGCACATCTTGAGTACCAGCACCAGATCTTTCTGACTGTTCTACTTCACTTTGTTCGTGCTTAAATGTTGTCCTTAAACTTTTAATTTTCTGTTTAGTTTTCAAATTCCATTTTCTTGCATATGTCCATGAGAGCACTCTGTCGTGCCGGCCTTGTTTCCATATATTTCGATATGCATGTTCCACAAACACTCATGCTCCATATACGATAGTACAAACTTGTATGTTACATCTTTAGTCCACTTTGAGGGCATTTCTGAATATATATAAAACAAAACGATGATGAGTAAAATAAAATTCCGGTACTGTATATTCGGCACAACGTCTGTGCTGATCTTGCTGCAACTGAGCTGGAAATTCAAGTGCATGTTCACACGAGTCAAGTAGGTAGCAAGTAGCTCGCCAGTGGTGGATGGAGGGGAAACAACTTGCCTCAAAATAGACCTCGTGTCTATTCACTTGACTTGCTCTTCTGCTTGACTCTCAACTTGCTTCTTACTTGACTTGTACAAAATAGTGATCAAGTGTAATGTTTACACACGTCAAGTTACTTGAAGCAAGTTACTTGCACACTTGACTTGCCTCTCTACTTGACCCGTGTAAAAGGGTCTTTAAGGCCTGCTGCAAGCTTCTGCAAGCTTCTGAGGGTTAGCTTTTTAGGGTGAGGTTGTTGCTGGCCCTACAACCAGCCGCCCCCCCCCCCCCGCGAAAAAGGGGGCGCGTTGATTGTCAGAATTGTCATGAGACTAACAGAAAGGCCACGACATATTGGCTACATAGACCCAGGCTTGAGAATAGCTCATTTCAAATAAAGGTAATTATTAAATATCTGGTAATATATATTAAGATCATTCTTAAATATTTGGATGGTATATATTAACTCCAGCGATTCCAGAATTCATGTAACGAAGATGGAAAAATAAAATTATCAGTGAGACTCTCCAACACGTAATTAAATTAACCTGGGCAAAGCGTTAACCTCTCCATATGCTCGGTGGTCTGCTGGAAATGAATTATAATTTTATCCAGCTTAAAAGTTTCCGGAAAAGTCATTTGGTCCATTACGTAACTCCCTGGCTCAGAAGGGCCAAAAAAAAAGGAACTGAACTTCCTAATTACACGTTAATGACTATGGAATTAGATTGATTGTCTTTTAGGTTCAAGCGGATACTTTACATTAATGTAAAATTCTTTTAGTTTCTGCTGTCGTCGACAGTAAAAGAAAGTGGGAAATATTTACTGTCTTGATCCACTATAAGTAACTGCGCTTAGAGTTTGATCGTCTTCTGTTTTAAACAGTCTATCCAAACACTTATCATTCTCAACGTTTTTCCACAATAATTCACAATCTAAATGAAATGACGTCACGTCAAAAGAATCAAAATGATTCGCTCGCAAGTGGGCGCAAATTCGCCAGTAAAATTCACGTGCAGGTAAACTTAATTGGAAATATATAAATATATGAAGTTGAACGCATTCGCCCGTTCTTTTGTTTTGGCGGTGAAAATTTTTTTTATCCCGGCGTCCGCAAAAGCCAGGAAAAAGTATTTTATATGTTAATGACCGAAATGGAATTGGCCAAAGGATTCCACTTCGAAATTGTAAATCGTCATTGCTATTCATAATATGAATAAATTCATATGGATAGAGACTAACATAAAGAAGCGAATGTATAGCCTACGTATGAGGCTCTCGCGTAATAAAGTAAAGTATATGGAGGGAAGAAGAAGAAGAAGAAAGGCGTTAAACTACGAGATAATGTAAAATGGACAGTAAATATCAGTTAATATGAAATAAGAAGATAAAAATTTATAACGGAATCATTTTGAATAGCCCCTCAGCCGAGAGTATGGAAGTGCTCTACGCATTGGCTACATAGTCACCGCCAGATGTACGACAATTGAGATATGTGACCTACGATAACCTAGAAGCCACAATTTGCGGCATTTTTAGATACTTGAATCAATTCAGCAGAACTTAATTGAAATGAAAGTGATTTTAATAACTGCAGCTAAATATTCTAGCGTTATTACGTTTGGAATTGTGATTTTAATCTGTACCAACACACCAAATGCAAACATTAATTTTGGCGTGCTCAGTGCTTAGTCTATTATAATAAAACAGTTAATTGACCGAACTCATTAAAATTCAAAGTGAGTCGAGCTTTTTTCATCAGCAGAAGAAAGATAAATTTAACCTTTAATAACATCATTAAAAGAAGAGTGTATTTTAGAAATTAGTAATGATATATGTGGGCAGTGTTATAATCAATTAATATATTGCTAGAAATAACATATGAAAATATAAATTAAGACAGTATGACACCTCAATCCTCACACGTTGCTAAATCTGAGGTGGAGAACAGTTATGGTTTTAGGTCAGTATCCCTGGGCCAATCATTTTCATTAAAGGACACCTGTACTTTACAATCGTGACAAACTGGCGATATGTAAAATAAAAAAAGTCATTAAAATAAGACCAGCGAGCCTTACAATTAATGAAAATAATGTAGATTTTGTAAAAAAAGAAAAAAGTCCAAATTATGAGTGACATGACGTACAAAGGGAGAGAGTTAACTGGAAATAGTTAATATTTCAACTGATTTAATTTCCGGTCACATACCTTCATATATGGTAATAACTTGTCGCTTAGAAAAGACGTTTTAACTATAAACTCCGCTGTTTATAAGGAGAAGGAAACCAGAAAGTACCACAGAGGATTGCAGCAGGTCAAGGTCGAAGGCAAGGGTCGACCGTGATTCACTTTCTAGAAGCGGCAACCTGTCAACAGCGTAAGGAGATTGGATTGTTCGTAGCTTGCCAGAGAAAACACTTTTTATCAGTGCTTATTTCTACTCTTTTAGATGTATCCATCAAATATGGGTATGCTAATGCAATATATAACAATGTATTTATCATATATTAGCATGCTAGTGTATTGACATACGTTTATTTTAGATTTTAAAAAAACTGGAAAATGTTACATTTCGCCGTTATAAGGTCTCACCTTCTTCGTTCGTCGGCAGGCGAGAAGCCAGCAGCCATCGCAGCGAACTCCAGCAGCATCAACTGCCATCCGTCAGGGCGGATCTCGGCAATAATGGTGGTCGTGTTCATTGCCAAGTGCGTCATGACGTGAATAAACTCCTCCCCCAAATTTAAAAACAGTATCACTACCTGTGCTTTCTCGCGTTATTTGACGAATTCTTTAGTCCAGTCAAGTTAGGCATGTGTTCATACGTGGGCGAATCTCTTATTCTGTTTCAGTCACTGTGCAAAGTTTAGCCAAGAGATGGCGTCACACTCGCAAGAGAGTATTCAACTCGGATATCTTCTGACCTTAAATGAAATAAGAGGTCTGTGCCCATGAAATCATTATTGTTTCGGATTTTGTACATTTTAGTTATAATACTGTAAGTCCCTCGAATGAGCTGAAAATTGGTCTGCATGTTCTTTATACCTGTAGAAATAACATTTTACAAGTCTCCCATTGGTCCACCTTCAACTTTGTAAGGCATCTTGGAAAATAACTGCCAGTTTTCACTGTCTTTCTTGAAGTGTTTCTCTCAGAGTAAGAGCCATGGTAATTTACTGGTAATGTCAGTAAATGCTTACCATAGTGCACCCAAGCTAAAGCCCCACTTGTGGTTTGATGGATTTTCACTGTGCATATGACCTAGTGTCTGTGAGTTCAGGATGAAAACAACTGTTCAAAGATGCCTTTAGTCTACCTGTTTATTCATCAGCAGCCACTGCCTGGCTCCCACAGGTCTTATGTGGTTGGAGAGAGAAAACAACTTGTCCCTTGCATATCATGCTTATTGAGGAAATTTGAACCGTTCAATCGAGGGGTAGTACATTGCGATATCTTTTTGAAGAAGGTCGCTTTCCTCAGTCTCTCTATAAAATCCAGCCTAACTGTAACCATTGCTCCAGTCTCCAGATTAGTATTGCGCTCAATGCCGCCCACACTGTGAACTGTACAGTATGATATCTATGATATCCACCCATGGTGTGCGCATTAGTACCTGTATTATCAAAATTAAACAGTATCAGATGAAGTTTTCTGCTTGCTAAATGTCATGTGGAAAACTTCTGCCAACTAAGCTTCACTGCAGTGTTGCAGAGTTTGTTCCAACTCTTAAAAAGAACAGGAGAGGAGAGATGATTGTTTTAGACCTCATTACTGCTTAGGTTGACGAAAGGATTATTTCAGCAACAGCAATCATCACTGATATAATTAATGGCAAGTTACGTGAGGAATGCACTAGCAGTTGCAATCATTAATGGTATGACTACATGAGCTGTGGCGATTTTTAATTTTTCTAGGCCTTCTGAGAATTTTTTGCACCCTTGCAGCTGATTTTTGTAATATTAATTGAGGGTTAATTGGGAATTGTAATTTTTTACAGCCTTAGAAAAGTATTTCAGATGGTATTTAATGCTATGTTGACCTCACGCCCTTCTGATTGTAGTGGTTGATGTGCTGCAGTGCTTTGGTGCCCTTGTATGAGACTTGCTCAACCACTGAGTATGCAAAACATTGCTAAGAATATTTTTTTATATATTTTTTCATAAACAGGCCTATTTGACATGCATAGTAAGTCTGTGCTCTCTCCTAATGTGACATTTTTATTTACTGGTAATCTATTTAACTCTCTCCATGTCTCCATGTCAAAACAAACTCAGTTTTTCCAACTCAGCTGCAAAAACTATCTGACAGATCAGATTTTTGTTTATGGGCTGAACTTCAAGATTTTTTATTGATTAAAACTATGAGCATTGCAGTTCATAATGCCTTTAAGTCTGTTTTTTCAGTCTTGACAGTAAAAACCCCCAGCCAATATCACAGCAACCAATGGTCGGTGCTGAGCATCAACTTCCACCAATCACAATGAACTTCCGTGATATCAGTTGTGGATACTTACTGTCGGCTCACTCTTCAGCTGAACATTGGGCACCAGTTATCATTTGTTTCCTCTTTGCTTTAATCACCCCTGCTCTCTTGAACTTCATGAGAGAGAGAGGGAGAGAGATCTGCTCAAATGGTTTTAGTTCTGAAACTTCGAAAAATATGATGCTCAGTTTTCCTTGGAAGCTTGATACCATATGGTTAGAACTAAATTTCTGTAAAAAGCGTTCTTTCGAGCAACCATTAATCATCTCTCTCTCTCTCTCTCTCTCTCTCTCTCTCTCTCTCTCTCTCTCTCTCTCTCTCTCTCTAGCCCACTCAAGTATTAGCATAAGCGTTTTAACACGGCCCATTTCACTTCAAAACAATTTATCTCACTCTTACGAAGAATTGTGCAAAAAATAGATAAGAAAATGCCTAAATTTAATACACATAAGATACAAAGCAAACTTATACACACACGAGTGAAAGAAGAGTGTAAACAGCAAGATGAACACGCACAATATTTCTAGAGAAAATTATATCAAGATTAATGTTAGAATTATCAGAGTTTTCCACGGGCTCAAGTTGAACAACATTCAGACCAATTTTCAGCTTATAGACCTTTCACCGATTTTTGTCTTACATTTGACTGTACTAATCTGTGATGTTTTCGAATTGACGTTGAATATGTGTGTGTGTGTGTGTGTGTGTGTATGGATGTACTTGAAATACATAAAATAAAAAAAACTGAAAGAAGGATTTTATTGGCCTAAACCCTTTGCAGTTTTTTTAATACTTAAAGGCACGTTGTCTTAGTACAGACTAAAACTCTCGCACTAGATTAGGACTAGTGTTCAAGGAATTCATCACGAATAGTTGGAATATGATATTGATACTTAAAATGGGAAGAAATACTTCAAACCGAGTTTCTATGGCCGCAAATTAGTAAAGAAACGGGTCTCCATCAAACTGAAGATGCAGGAAAATTATCACCAGAAAATCTGTAAGTGTACAGAGCAAGAAATTCTGTTCCTTGGGGCTACATAATTCACAAACAGTGGCAGAGAGAGTGCATCGTGGCAAGAGCAGCTGGTGTGGACCTTTGGACTCGATCGACCGACAGAGACGACTGTAAAGGTAAGAGATACAACAATTTAATGTTCCTCAACTCCACAAATTTTCAAAATCTGACACTTGTTTTAGTCTAAGAATTACGTAGAACTCAGTTTTATTGTCAAATAGTGGTGGTAGTAGCATACTGTAGTGCTGGTTACATCGTTACTGTTTATAAAAAGAAAGAACGTTCTTTTTGCGAACATATTGTCGCATTTTACCAATTCTGTCATAAGAAATAAATAACACACTTTCATATTCAGAAATGCTTATACTAAAAACTTTGCTGGGATAATAATCACACTTGTTCCTGGCATTTCATAAAATAACCTATTAGATTAAAAAGTCATGTTCTTGGATGACACCTGTTTCATATATCTGACGTGTTTGCATGTTATGTTCCCGTAATTTAATTGATTTTTTTAACAATATAATCATGACAATGTAAAACCAATAACTCGTGACTTTTAAATAGGCCTCTTTATGAATTATGAGAATAACATGAAAAATGACTCATGCTTATTCAATTACGCTGTTAAGTTTTGCTTTATTGAGCTATTAGATAAATAATAATTTTTAGTCAGAAAATAAATTATTGTATATTTTAGTGACGAAATGCCAATATTTCTTGAATTTGTCAAACGTAATTCTGTAAATCCTGTAAAAATCATATCCTTGTAAAATTAACTGACCCCTCATTTTATCGATGAATCAGGTATTGTGTTATTCAGGTCTTAGAAAAATAACAAGAATATAATGAAATTTTTGAAGATAAAGGGCAATCTTAATAAGAAATTACATATTAGACATTTTGTAGGCGTCATATTTTCTGTTATTGGAACCATGACGTATGATGACTACATTACTGGAACGCTTCATCCTTTACCATGATCTCCAGGGTTTACTACGGCAATGTTAATTGTATTTTTCTACGTACTTAATAGGTATGAAACGGTTTACGTATTTTTGGTATATCAGAATAAGATTGGTCTTTGTTGAAGCGAAGAAAATTCAAGTTGCTTATGCTTCATTAGGTCAGAAATAGGCGAATCACCTGAGATGCATTGTAGGTGCCATATCTTAGCCTATGGTAAAGGTAGCCATTTGCAAGATGGGCCAATCGGATTCTTGGGCAAGACAAATCACTTAAAGCTACAGATTATGTAAGGTAATATGTTTATTCTAATATAAAAGTGACAAAAACGTGCCTTCTTGTAGTTTGGGCCAGAGCTGTAACATTTGCAAGCATTACTGCAATAGCACGTGCATTAGGCAAGGGTTGGCTAGACCCTAGGCTAGGTAGGGCAGTCGACTGTACTAATATTAGGCTACCCCTATTCATTTAGCCTGCCTAGGTTTGTAGGCTGTTTATAGACCTGGGTTGTGCCATTTTAAAACAGTAAATAATGCTGTTGCCTAAGAATTTGGGTGAACATTGAAATCAAGGTAAATTTTCGGAAGACTCCAGCCACTTCCCACATTGTAATTTATATTTTGGTAATTCTAAGTACCAGCTCCGCGCCTGCTTTTACTGTGGAAACTGGTTTTTTCTACACCTTTAGGGCTTCTAATACTGGCGGTGAGTTTCTTTGTTGTCGGCCAACTGTTATTTGCCCCCTAAATCTACTCAGCAGTAAAGGGGGACTGTGGGAATTCAAGGTTTTGGATGGGGGAGAACACAGAAATGGAGTGGACATGTTTATGTTGACGAGCCGCCCTCTGGAGTGGAAAAACAAGAGGGAGCCATTCACCAACAGGAGGGAGTTAAATGCATTTCGGCGTGTTTAGTACTGGCATCAGGGGGATGGAATGTCCCTTCACCATGTTTAGTACTGCCCCCGGTGGGTACCCATACATTTATAAGTTATTGCACTTGCTGGACGGGATATGAAGCGGGTATTATTACAGTTTCGGTCAAATTCGAATATGTATTATTTTTTTACGTATTCATTTTTGAGATGATTCATATGAACAACTTACTCGAATCTTGCGCAAATTAATGGTTACGGAGATATTTGCTGAGGAATATTGTTCAATATTGTTCCTTATTGTTATCCCAAGGATGTGTTTATGTGCCATGTTAGTTTTTCACCCAATGTACATCCATGCTAGACCTGTGGCGCGCGCGCGCAGTGCAACAATGCTTGCCAGAATAAACGTGCTTTCAAGAATCTTTGTTTCCACGGATAATAGACGCAGCGCCGTTCCGCCACCCCCTTAATGACAAAAGATCCTTGGCCTAAACTGCAGTCTACATGTGGTTTTATTATTGGTTTTATTATCTCTATATTTGATCATTTGTGGAGGAAATAAAGGTCAAATTCATTGAAAACACACTATTTACGCCAGGGAAATATATTTTTATATCAGAAATGCGAATTTGACCTAAACTGTAATTTTACCGTGAACCGTTCCAAACAGACGTCCCGTGCTCTGTCTTGTGAAGAACGCATATGGAAACCCCTTGTTGTATGGACTTCAGGGGTTAATTACTGGTTAATTAGATTCGTGCGAGAAAAATTGAAGATAAATCCATAATTAGCAACCGAAAAAATGTAGAAAAAGTCAAGTTAGAAGGAAATCTCCGCTGCAGAGCTACTACTTAGATCTACCTATATTTTTCCTGGGTAAAACACATCAAAACCAAAAAATTCATTGCAGTACATGACCTTCGCAAATGCTTAATAACAGAGAAAAATAATCACTCAAATTATGACTTATAAGGTAAGACAATACCAGCCCCCCACCCCCACCATAGCTAATACTGCAAAATTGTAACCAGTAAACACCCCTAGGTTACGTCAGGTTGGTATTTTTAGGTTGTTTTAGTGCCCTATCATTTCTTAGCTCTTTTTGTATGAAAAACCCAAAATGGTTTTTCATGCAAAAATGGCTAGCTGGAACCTTCCAAAATGGCTGGCTGGAGACTTCCAAAAAAGTACCGAAATCAAAAATAAAAAAGGTTAACCCAACAATCCTAGAATCATTTTGTAAAGTATGAGGCATTATGTCCATCATGTTTCAACAATTTTGTAAATAAATAGCCTGACAGTGTGCTTTAAGTTCATTTTATTGTAGCGTGGTGGATTTCAGATCCAGTTTTGACTCCCTCAAGCGTTTGTCAGGCCATATGGAACAGCAGTTGTAACCTCAAGGCAGATCAAACATATATCGTTATGTATAGTCTAACCTAACCTTCTCTTGACTTAGCCTTGACCTAGGGTGTTGTGTCCTGGCCCAGTATGCCTAAAGCAACTGTAAAATGTCAGGTATGTTTGACCGGGTAAAGCCATGTTGCAAATTAAAAAATATTCAAAAGTAGGTCATGTAGGCCTTGTGTAAAGAGAAATGAGTCTGCTGTTTAGGATTATTAAAATTACTGTACATAGGTGTTTCATTTGAAGATCATAACTGTTGGGAGTTTGACCACCTCTCAATGATTCAGGGAGGCCGTAGAAGTTGACATTTTATGTTTATATATTGCCTGTCATTAAAGATAAATTTATAATGCTACTGGAAACGATTAAGGGTTCACAGTAATGGTGGGTGAAAGTATATAAAGTACAATGGAAATGAGTGAAATTGTAAAATGTTTTTAGTTAAAATTGCAAAATGTTTTTAGTTGGTGCCCTGATATTGTTCATATGAAAGATTTTATGTGGTCTTCACCACCTGAAAGTGTAAATGTATTATTATTAAGAATGAGTGGCACAAAATTAAAATGTGTTGTACAGACTGATAATGCACAGTTGTAGGAGCCAAGTCATGAAATGCCAGCACAAGAAAGACCTATGGATTAAAATGCACATTAAGATAAGTGTATTGCAAGTTTAAATACTTTGTATAGGCCAAGTCTTGAGTGATAAGTATCAAAAAGAAAAAGATGGAAAGATAGTAGGGCCTAACCTGTATAAGGTTACGTGGTGTTGCATGTATACTCAGATATTTGGCTAAGTAGCATAAGACTGAAATTCTTATATTCTGGCCAGGCTAAGAAAGCCATATCAAGTAGTATGTAACACTTTTCTTAGGTTTGGTAATGTTCAGGCATCGGTCGCCTACCAAATGTTACACCTGTTTGACAAGTGTTTGAAAATCTAAAGGAAATTGCCCAATACCATACACTGACCACTAAGTAAGGTTATGTGCACAGTAACATCGCTGACACAGCTTAACCTGCATAAAAGTTGACCCACTTTATGTAAACCAACACACTTAAGTTAATGTTTGTACTGGATGCTAGTTACAATGGGTCCAGGTTGTTTTGGCCTAAATCATTTAGGCCGTAACATCCAAACTGGCAAATGGTTGAAGTGGGTGTATGTAATACTTTGATCCCCGAGGGGCTAGTGCTAAACACAGCGTCCCAAGGAGCTTCCACCTTGTCTTACAGCCTAAATTGCATATGGCCTAAAGTTGTGACAGCCTAACAGGTTCATGGCTGAAAATGATACTGCCTGATCATCCAGAACTCATTACAACATGGTCTGGCTGCCTTGGGCTTAAATTTTTATTCCAACTCCAATAGTCGTACTGTAATATTAAGTGCTGACATCAGAATTATTATTAGTTTAACCTTCATTAAAACAGTGGCTAAGTCTATAATTGACTTAATCATGCTAAGAAAAAAAATTTTATTTTCACTCTTGTTCACGGGAAAAACTTACAATGGTATTTTAGAGTGTCCATACTATAAATTTTTGTATTTTGATATGGAGAGCAGATACACACTAGCATTCAGCATCCAAATTGTATTTTAATATGTAAAGCAGAAGTTTACTATACACACTAGCATTCAGCATCCAAACCAGGACTGTTTTGAAGGTGCCGTTGCTAAGGCAGATGGTGAAGAAAGCTGCTGAACGATTTACCAAAGTCTTTAGGAAAGCAAGACCAGGATGTATATGATATCACAGAGGCGCTGGTTTATGGCATGCCACCCTAGGATAGGTTATGATAAAATGCACCTGAGGACCAGCGGATGAAGCATGGTCAGCTCTTCTGCTCTTGTACCTTAGTATGTAAAAACGATGGCAAGGTACGGTATCTTTATTTATTGGTTATGGTTTGGTAAATATATGTTATCAGAGTTTAAAGTTTGATATAAGGATTAAAACTTGCCCAGTAGATATCAAAGTTCCAGGAGCCAAAGTTAGGCATGTGCAAGCTTGTAAAGGCATTAATAGTGCTATTCCTGAAAATGGCAGCCTTCCTGTAATAGTGAAGTGGAAATTAGTGGCATAAAGTTTTGCGTATTAAGACTTGAGTATAAAACTGCTATTTTTGAATTATGTATGGCTTTCCTATGATAGTAGAATGTAAGTTAATGGTATGTATTAAACAGTGCCTATCAAGAACTAAGCACATAGATCACAGGAAAGCTACCATACTCAGGGGTGACATTACTATAGCCATTATCAGGTTCGTGCACTGTTTTCGTCATGAAATTATTTCTATTCATGATATAGGCAGTATTTTATCCTGTAATGAGGCCACTTGTAAAGAATGAAATTTTCAATGAGAACAATTGCTCTGGTCTCAGCGATGACCCATACCAGAAATGCTTCTGCTAGTTTTAATTGCATGTTAAATGAGTAAATTTCCAGATAACGTAAAGACATATTTAATGTTAATGCCGATTTTTTCCACTTTTTACACTTTAGGCTGTACTGCTGTTTGGGCACCCAGAGAATTCTCTCACACAACAAATTCCTTAAACTATATGAGGATTGTGAAAAATAGTGGTTCCCTTCCCATTTGGGTATTGGAGAGTTGAAAATGCTGGTAAAGCCACCAATCTCCAATACTGTTGTAACACTATATACAAAAACTGTCACTGTATCAGTGTAGGCCCACAGGAAGATTGAAAGGTAAGAATGAAATGTAGTAATTTGAACCCCCACTTCCTCATACTAAAATAAAGATAATGTATATATTTTATAAGATCTTCAGAACTATTACAGTCCTCAGTACTGTTGGTAACCATTATCTACAATAGGATAAAATGTTAAAAAATACATAGAGACCCTGTACGGTATATTATTTTCTGCTGTTTTCAGGTAGTTGTCGGTCAGTGGCTGGAAAGCAGCTGTATTTAGTCAAGGAATCTTTTTAATCGTCTTCACGACATGAGTAAATTGAATTGTGGTAAGGTGAGGTAGTTGGGTTTTTGTCACAAACTTTTTGCCTTCAGCACAGTCTCCAAGAATGTTAAATGTTTGTTGTGTGCAGTAAAGTGCACATACTTTTACTGTAATTTATTTTACGTAATTTATATTAGTATTGCACAATATCTTTAGTATAATGATTATAGCATCAGCATCAAGAGTGTATTTGTTAGTGTTTTGTGTGTCTTCTTTGTCTTTGTCCAGAAAGAAGATAGATAACTAAGTTGGACATGACCAGAGAGAAAGAACAAAAAAGCAGAAAACCATTTTGTTTTTTGACAAAGGCATGCTTTGAAGAAGCCTTTAGCTCTGGCCTGAAGTTGCCATGCAAGGCACAACATAGGTGTTACAACCCTCTTGGGATATGTGTCTGTGGACTCTTGAGTTATTGTCTTAGGACACCACACCAATGGAATTCGGAAACAGTACATTGTACCTTTTCTTTTATACCGGGTAAAAATTTTTAATTGTCTTATTAATTTTACAGGAAAGTTCATCAGAAACTGTACACTGAGGGAGACTTCTCTGATCAAATGAGTAACAGCACCTGTCAACTGAAATGCCTGCGTACTTGAAGAATTCTGCAAGACAAATAATTCATGTTACATTTCTGGGATTCCACTTCTTACATTGGACTGGGATGGAACAGAATCAGTTAACTGAAGTTTTTGCCTTGGGTCTGTAGTAATGAAAGTTAGTATAGCAGTTTTGATGGTACAGTAAGAACAGTTCCATATCAATAGAGAGTTGTGCCGTGTTGTAACAGAATTGCATGGTTCGTGATCAAGTCAGTTCTGTTATTAAAGACAAATCTTTCAGGCCAGCCATATTAGTTTTTAAGTATTTTTACTCGGTGGTCTGTTCAGTTTCTTAATAACAGCCCATTGTTGTTAACTCTAAAGATGACCAGGTGTTAAAGGCAGTAAGGTAAATGCTAGTTGGTGGAGATACAAAGTTGAAATTATGCCATGTTCCTGGGTGCTTTTTCTTGATTAGGGCAAGCCAAGTGTAAAAATTAAAATTAAGTAAGTTAGGGTTTCAGGTATCTTCATCTGAGGATAGACCATTAAACCTTCAGACAGCAATTCTGCCTTCCTGTCATTTCCAGTATTTTGTCTTCCATATGGTTAATGGTGTTTGATATTTGTTGTCCTTTGAAATTAATTGTGGTAAAAATAAAATTAGGTGATTTTATAAGGATATAGGCAGCATCTCTCCAGTGCCCAGAATGCACTGTTCTTTGGTTTTAATTTTTTCACTAGTCCCCATGATCTCCATAACCATACGGGTTTTAACTTTATACTGCTCAAAATTTTTGTCCTTCATTTCAATACATTTTAGCCCCATGATGGTCTCTAATTACATACTTTAAAATAAGTTAATCACGTACGTTTGTACATCCTGTTGCTGTTTTAAAATTTTTGGTTCTAGATAACATCCAGTTTGATGAAGAATCTTGGGGTCATTTACTTTGTGTTTTGTAATACTACATTTATTTGACAACAATGATTGACACTTTTCTTCAACTCCATGAATTGGATTACTGTTCAAACTTGTGCCACTGTCTGCCTAAGTAGGGAATGCATGTTCTCTCTACTGCTTTAGAAAGGTTGCAGATTTTTTTTTTTTTTTATTTATTTATTTATTTATTTTTTTTTTTTTTTTTTTTTTTTTTTTTTTTTTTTTTTTTGAGGCCTGGTCATTTGACAAGATTACAGGTGCTTTCATTTGACAAGATTACATCAAGATTAAGTCTGGTAACTATGTTCTCAAATACTTCAACCCCTATCATGCTATTGTTTGTAATGTACCGGTTACAGATTATTGCTTTGATGATTGTAAATGCTTTTCTCATAATTTTGTGAGCAAATTGAGATGGCCTCCCCCCCTTTTCAAACAGAAAATCTGTTGTTTATTTTCCATCTGACTTGATATTTCCCAAATTTCTTTGTGCGTTCTGTTGTATTTGTTGTTTGCATTTCTTGTTTGTTGAATGTCTCTGTGCATTCTTGGTTGCCCTCTAATCCATCTGCAGACACCCCTTCTTGAATGATTGATGTAAAAAAAATCCCTTTTTTCTTTCTCATGTAAGAGCATCAATTCCATTTCTCAAGTAGAACCAGGTTTTTGTGATACTGTATATAATAATGTCATTACTCATCATTGTCTGAGAGGATTTCATAGCCTAGATTTCTCTCCGGCAATTGACAACATTTGATTACTGTTTGATTTCAGATTTTGGTCTGATTAGTCCAGACTTGGTGGTAACTGAAGTAAATAATTGGATGTGAATATCTTTTGTTGTTAATGGCAATGTGGAATGGTTACCTGAATTTTGTTGCATTCATTTATACCAAATCTACAGCAGGAAGTTGATGTCATGCAACCTATTGTTTTTCACTCCATCTGTTATAGATACTTTAGTTTATTGTAATTCACTACATATTCTTTATAGGGTTTTGGTAGAGTGGCTGGTTTCTTAAGTCTATGTATCATTTAGTATGGTTTTTGTGAGTCTGTGATTTCGTCATAGTGAAGTTTTGTCCCTGAAGTTTGTTATATTGTGTTTAAAGTGTCAAATAGAACACCACATTGAAGTAATATTCCATTTTCGAAATGGTCTCATTTGTTGAGCCCATTGGCGTTTGGGGAGTAACCCGTATGACCAAATTCTTGAATGCTAACAATGCAGAACAACACTTAGCCAAATGTGTATAATTATCAAGTATCAGAAATAAACTTGATCAGAACATTTTCAGGTTATATCTAATTAAATTTTAGCTGCAGTATATTAAATAATGGTTGTAATAATTCCAAACAAACCACTTGAGCCAGCCCAATAAATGTTAATTTGGTAGTCTGGTTATGGTAGTTAGTATTATTAATAATGACAATAGGGTGCAATGTAGGCTTATCTTCCATTAGAGATCTGTTAGAACATGAATGGGCATTTTTTTTTCTTTTAGAGAATATTGTACAACCAGATTCTTTTTCATGAATACATAAACCAGGTGGGTAGCTCAAAGTTTTGTAATGCTGTCATGAAATGTTATTAGGTTACACCATGCACAGCTTTGGCTAGTTGCTGTGGATGTAAATCTGTAGGATTGCACTTGAACACGAAAACGTGTTAATGTACCGATAGTGTTTCGTAAATTTTTGTTGACTCTAGCCAGTGATAAATCTTGTTTGTTTAGTGAAAATCCACACTAGCATTATGGTAACGTGTGAAGCCTTCACATTACCATCGTGCCATGGGAATATACATAAGAGTAGTTTTATGTACATCCCTTCAACTGTAATCTCAAAGGTTATAATGAGCCTTAGGCTGTCTGTGTGGGCTTTAAAACAATTTAGATTATCAATAATAACAAGCATCAAGGAAAAAATTGTTTATATACATAGTCTTGAAAGTATTGAAAACAACCACTTTTTTTATTAGCAGTTGAAAACTAAACCACTATATTTTATGTCCAGGAATGGGGTTAGTAACACACAATTTGAGTTTGAGTTTTCTATTTGACTTTATATTGTGTGTGGTTATCTTCAGATTTATTATATTTCCACCTTATAATGCATTTCATCTTATTATATTTCAATTTCATCGACTTCCTTTAGAATTTTAGGGAGGACAAGTGCATTTAAAAATTTTTATTGTAAAACAATAAACATCTGTGTTCATTATTATACCTCTGGCAATTGACGGTTGTAATTTTATAGTAGAATAAGGACTGTCTTGATTTTCAGATTACTTAATGGTTTTAATATGTCAGTGGAGTCCATGTTGAATTAGAATCAAATTATGTTGGATGCCTAATTAACAAGCTTGTATGTTTTGGTAATTAGTATTTTGTAGAAGTACTCTTGAATATTTAATGCTTAACCATATAAAGTTGTTGTGTTGCAGGGTCATGATTCAAAGTCACATGTAACCACAGTGATTCTTTATAAAGATGTTTCACAATTTTGTAAGAATACGTCTTGTGAAGGTTTTGATTTATAACAAAAATGGAATGAAACGAGTTCTGTCGTTTGTGAAATAACTAGAAAACAGTTTTACAGTGTTATGAGCAGATTGTCTTAGTCTAGTTTCAGTATTATATATTTGATTTTCAAAGATTTTGTAAAACAGGTCAGTGTACTTAGTGTCTTTGAGAAGTGTAGGTATTCAGTTTCCGTAAAGAAGAATGGTGGTGATGCGCATTGTATGCTGACATTGTAGTAGACAACATTTTATGAGTTATGTAAGGCAAAGATAAATATCTATCTTGTATGTGGCAGAGAAATTGTTGCACTCCCAGAGGTCAGGATAGTGTTTGTTAATGTTACTATTTTGAGTAGTATGAGACCTGAAAATTGACTAACTGAATATTGTAGGAAACAGGTGTTGAGGTTATTCCAGGGTTTCTACCCTTTCAGCCAGCAGTGTCTATTTCAAGTGTCTGAAAAAATCACAAAATAGTTTTGCAAGTTACAAATTTTTTAATACATTTTGAATATTACACAAGACCTAATATAATAAGAATGAACTGTTCAGGCCAGGCTTGTGAGAATAGGATGTTAGCTCAGTGGTCTGGGGAAAACTTTTATTAATGAGTATTAAACTGCTCAGGGGTGTTAAGCCTCTGGATGAGGGAGGAGGAGGGTCAGGCAGTCAAAAGGTAATGGCCATGGGAGAAGGACCTATAGGAAACCCAGAAAATCATAGGTGAAGGCTTAACCCTAGTAGGAGTTCAGGCGGTAATAGTTGAAAGTAAATGGTGTGAAGGGATTTGCTTGCTTCTATCCCCACCCTTCTCTCAAGGAAAGCTGAAAAAAAGAATGATACAGTATTTTTCTTCTGTTGACCATTTTTGCAAGAGATTTCCATTTTCAAGTTTCCAATACCCTTCCGTCAGCATCTGTCTTTCAATTTCTAAAGGATTTATCCACAAAAATGCATTGCTTCTGGAAGTTCCCAATAGGAGTCTTACTAGTTAATTGGTAAACATGAATTACAGTTATTTTAAGAGGTGCATACAAGAATTTTATTTTAAGTTTACATGGACCCCTGTGATGACACCAAACTTTCTGGATTTTCTGGACCTTCATGACTTCTGATAAGGACAAGACGCCTTGCATTGTAAAATGAAAATTGTGATGATTGTTAAGCAAACCTTATTCTGTTAATAGTCTTTCAGATACTATGCTTCAAGTATTTTGATAGGAAACAGTTTGCAGTCTTTGGTTTTATGTGTTTGAATTTAACTTCTTTACAGCAATAAGGAAAAGCTACATTAACCGATTTCTCTCAAACTGTAATTTGTGAAACCCTTCAGTCAAGGCCATGTACTGCAGGTCTTACTAATTGCGATGATTATGTAATGGTATTGAATACCTGGGAAACTCTTTAAGCAAAGAAAGTTGGGACATTTGAAATGTGCTGTCCAAAACTTTGTTTTCAGGTATTAGTATGATGACTGGGTCAGTGTTTTTTTATTGGCAGTTTCCACGGTTTAGCAGTAATGAGTGAATCAGATGTAAAAGTACATTAATTTGGTGCTTTCAAAGTAGGTCAGGCCAGATGTATGGTTTGGGATTCAATTTCATTGCAAACAATTGCTTCCATGACTGCAATCACTTTTCAAGATAAAGTTGACCCTGGTTTGCTGTTGGTTGAGTAGTTTCTATACAGAAGCCATATTTTTTGCTTAAGGTGCAATGCAGCATCCCTTCGGCCCCAAGCTGCAACCACATTCCTTATACTTTACCACAGTGCATATTCTCATCGTCCATCTTACTGCCCACCCTTTCCTAACAATTGTTCCAGCATTATTTCCAGCGCTGAATAACCTCAGCTATCAGTGCATGGCATTGGGCCTGAGTTTTATATTCCATTTACAACAGTATGCAAAGCCACTTTCATTACATCATGCTACTTCCATATCGACTGCATTTCTAACTGCTGCACACCTTTTCTCATCACTTGTCCGAACCGTTTGGATGTGGCCCCAGTGTGTGGCGTTTAGTCTAAAAATCGTCATTCAGTCATCCAGAGCATCATGATCATTTTTGTCAGTGCCCAATGTTGCTGTTTTGAGTACAGCTTCCCTTCACAGAGTATTACTCCACATAGGTGGGTAGTGGTGTCAGTGCACTGTAGGCATTATTTAAGGTTCTTTGCAATGCCCCTTCGGCCTAAGGCTGCCACCCCTTTAATTCCAGTTACTGTATCTCCGTCCATTCTCTTCCATCTTGCTTTCCACCCTCTCGCAACAATTGTTTCAGAGTGCAACTTTGAGGGTTCCTTCTGTATCACAATTTGATATTTTGAGCGTGGAAAGATTACATAGGTCATTCCTCGCAAAATTCTGCTTAGAATTGCATTGTGTCCCTTAGGCAATGAAGAGCTCCGCCTTCAGTTGCTCTTATACAGATTAGTGATGAATGTGCTTGTTGCTGTTAAAATCTTATTTGCCAGTTGCTCCAAAAGGCCGGTTTGTCATTGTTCTGTCAGCCATCCTGTACCTCGATGTATAACATTTCAGTAGCTCACTCACTAGGCCTTCCTCCTAAATGATCCACTGCCCAAAACTAAATTTCTCTCTCACTCAGTAGTTCACCCACTTGCCCGTCCTCCTCTCTCTCTCTCTCTCTCTCTCTCTCTCTCTCTCTCTCTCTCTCTCTCTCTCTCTCTCTCTCTCTCTCTCTCTCTCTCTCTCTCGCCAATCCTAAATGATCCACATTGCTTTAACTAGATATCTCTCTCTCTCTCTCTCCCCCCCAGTAGTTCACTCACTTGCCCATTCCATCCACCTTAAGTGATCCACATTGTCTTAAACTAGTATCTCTCTCAAGTAGTTCAATCCCTTCCCCATCCTCCATGATCCACATTTGCCTTAAACGAAACCCTCTCTCTCGTTCTTTCACTTAACCATCCTCAAAATGATCCACATTGCCTTAAACACTCTTTCTCTCTCTCCCGAGTAGTTCACTCAGTTGCCCCCATCCTATTAAATGATCCCCTTTGCCTTAAACTAGATTCTCTCTCTCTCTCTCTCTCTCTCTCTCTCTCTCTCTCTCTCTCTCTCTCTCTCTCTCTCTCTCTCTCTCTCATTATATTCCTCAGATACACTAAAATGCTTTTGAAACCCATGAGAACATCCTTCCCCTTAAAGAAATTATAAGCTCGCGTATAGTGTAGCAATTTTTCCTGTACTGGGAAACTTAAAAGTTACACGTCCTTGATTGAACGGTTTTAGAATATTTGTTACACCTTATATTCCTTAGCATGTAAATTTTTTGAAGGGATATTTAATCAAAGTTATCACTTATTACCAGTGACACTTGTCATATTAGCATGTAGGTTTGTCATCAGATTCGTAAGAACACTTTATACAAAACATTTTAAAGTTTGCGACCAAGAGCTTCGTAGTTAAAGTGAATGTATTTAGCTTTAGTTCATTGGAGGAAAAAAGTGTTCCAAAGGTTTGGACAGTGGTCCAACTTAAAAGTAGCGTTAGCGTATCATCACAGTCCATAAAATGGATGCGAGAGCAGTTAAATTGCACTGGTAGGCAAAAAAAAAAAAGTTGCGTTCAATAAATGCCAAATTGTAATTGTAGGATGTGCCTGAAGTAAATAGTTCTACAGCAAGGTGCGTAATATTAGCTGGAAATTTTAGGTAATTGCGATTTTGTGGGAGTCATTAGAACAAAGTTTTGATGAAGCAATTTTTTTTTAATTTTTTGCATAAAAGTGGTGTGCTTTAGAGCAGAAAGATTAAGTAACCAGACTAAAAATTTTGTAATCACAAAGTATGCAGTTGCCAAGAATGCTAGAATAATTATGAATACTTTGTCACAATTACAAGTATGCTGATGACGTAAGCAGTCTGTAAATTCTGATATAACTAGTCTTGTGAGAAGACATAGACTGATTTAAATACTGTACTTGATCAAGGTTGGAAATAAAACTTGCTTAAAATATTTGTTTTATTGATACAAAAACTTACCCCAATACATGGCAAGACTGAGGTAACCCCTCCAAAGGCTGGGATCCCTAAATGTGCCTTAAAGAGTGACGAATGAGAGTTATTTTGTTTCTGCAAAGGCAACAAAACCACTCTAGCACCACAGTCCATACTTTTTAGTTCCCCCTGAGTCTTACATTTTCTGTATTCATCAAATGTCTAGCAGTGCTTGGACCCATTTTCTTTCATGCCAGTCAGACCTCTCACTATGTAACCTCAATGAGCAAGCCATTTTCACCCATAATTAGAATATTCTATAGTGGCGACGTGGGACCCTTTGGCGATAAGGTTGACATTACCAGAGCATATTCAGTCAAGGGTTTCTTGTAAGAAAGGTTCTTGAGTGAGCTACGCTTAGGTTAACGATCGTTATCCAATCTGTATGACTGCCAAGTCAATTTACTAGAGAAGGTTATCTGAATTTAAAACCCAAGCACGTTTAACTATCACTGATGACTTCCACTTCACTTCAGTCATTAACAAGAGATCTTTGTAATAAATAGCAACCACACCTAAATGCATCCAGTTTTGGTGCTAAATCCCTAATGGTTCTTACAAATAAACTGTCTTAGCATCGTAAACTTCACGCACAGACAAGGTTCAGTAGACTTCCATATTTCAAATAGCAATAGTTAATGAGGAAGTTTGTTTTGCATACCAAATTTTCAAAACACTTGAATTAAAAGGCACATACCAGATTGTTATGCATTTACCTGATTAACTCAATCGAAACACTTGTACTAAATAGCACTGCTTGTCTCAGTCTTGAGAACAACAACAGTTTTTTGGCTCATTTTAAGGGTTAGGAGTACAGTATCTGTATTTTGCAAGACGTTGAACAAAACACAAACAGTCAAGACTTGATACCCACATAACTCCTGGCAAATCAGGTACATGAACACATGTCGAGTATAGTATCAGTTTTAATTGTTACTACTAACATTACACTTTTATCTCAGATTAATACAATACAGGCACTGGTTGAAAACAACCTCATTTTGAGTAACATTTACAGAAAAACATTGGACATAAACACCAGAATTACACCGAGCAGTGCTCAAGTCATTTGCCCATACAATTCGACCTCATTGTAACTGAAGATTTTCCGTCGTTACCTAATGAACTGTAAAAGGACTGTCTCCTATGAAACCTCTTACTCTAGACTTGTAACATAAACTGATCCTGAATAATGGAATTATGGAATCAAAGCGCCTTTGTTTGAGCAATGTCAAGGAAAACAGCTTGTCTGAATATACGGACAATCTCTATAGAT
Organism: Macrobrachium rosenbergii; assembly: GCF_040412425.1. Taxonomy (NCBI): domain Eukaryota; kingdom Metazoa; phylum Arthropoda; class Malacostraca; order Decapoda; family Palaemonidae; genus Macrobrachium; species Macrobrachium rosenbergii. Next base: position 7,870,332 of record NC_089766.1, read on the forward strand.
CACAAAGATGGAAAATATGAAAATTCCAAGGGAATTTACACTGGAATTTTTGTCCGTTAACATAAGCAGAACTGGGTTAATTCAGTTTGACATTGTTAGCACACACCCTGACCACAGGCCTAGCAACCTCAGCCCAAATGTCAATCCTGGTAAACTTGCAATGGACAGAATCAATCCATCAATTGCCAGTTTTTTCTTTCAAAACAGCTATACAACATAATCCTCAACTGATAAAAGCTTCATAACAGTTTTCTTTAAAAAACACAGATGTACAGAACATCCAGCAACACAATAAAAATATTAAGTACTATACATTACACCCCACAACTTTTATAAAAATGGTAAAAAACACTTTGACTCAAGCTCTTATTAAAAGTGCTGCAGGGCAAACATATTATCAACCTTCAAACATGGTATATGAAAAACAAAGTCCCTTAACCCACAACAAAAGTGCTGTACATGCCATTCATTCCACAAAGATCAAGTGGTAACCAACAAGCCACTGGTCTCATCCTGAGACACTACATAACCCCAACAACAAAAACCTGAGGTCGTAAGACCTCCACAGACTAAAAACTCTGCCATGAGAGTTTTATAAACTCGCCCTAGTCCCTTGCTCCAACAAAAGAGGAGGTTTGAGCTTGAGCTGAAAACCTTGATTATCCAAAATACAAAGGTTGATGAATGCCTATAAAGTGAGGATGTTCTTCATAATTCAAGTACTGTACAGTAGTACTTGTACTCTATAAATTTATAATTTCCAGCAATAACAGATAGGTTTTAATAATTTTTCTAGATCAGACCTCTTAACAATGGCATGTAGATCTAAAAGATGGTGAAAAATGGCTCTCTTTACTCTTTGAGAGAGAGAGAGACATAAAAGCTCACACTCGTGGTATCCTAAAGAACAGACCCACATACAGAGTATTTGAGGTCATACTGTCTATGAGTAATGATACCATACAAAAAACCAAGAAATAAGTAACACAAACATGAGGCTATACACCTCATCCCAAAAACCAATGCTTGAAAAACCTGCAACAGGCCTTTGGGAATATGATGTGTAACAATATGCTACAATAATGGTCAGTAAGCCAACAGTGAGTGAGCAAGAGTCACGACCAAAGTTCTAAACATCTCAAGATGGACCCAAGAGACACCAAAGCTGAGCACTAATGCTCAGAGAAAGCATCACTGATAACTTACATCCCTCTTGCTTCAGTAAACAGGTCAATGCAAATAGGCCCTAAGAACCTTCAGAACAAGGAGTAAACACTGTCTTTTACAAGAGCATGATGTAAAAGCAGATAAGTAATTTTTCAGCATTACTTTTTCAGAGAAATGGCAATGTTTTAGTCACCAGAATACCTAATAACTCTACAATAAGACTACGAAATCGGTGCAAGAGGCTACAGTTCACAATGAAGACCTATAACCAACAAAGTGACCACCAAGAATGTAATTTCCACAAAAGACTTCAAACAACACAACTCTTTGGTTAGTTTAGCATGTACAAAGTATTCAAGGAATTGAGAACTTGCATCATGATACGAAATGTTTTACAAGACTAAACTGCTATAACAAAGTTCACTGATGAAGAATGAATCAAAACCATATTATATTAAAGAAACCTAGTGGAATCCAACAAGTCTAAATCTTCAATACTTCTGGAAGAAAGACAGTGGATCAATCTCACAAAGTCAGAAAATTCAACTGTAAGCCTACTAACAAGATTCAACCTCACCTCCAAGAAAGTAATTCAGTAATTCAGTGGTATTTAGCTCAATCCTCAATTTCTATTTAGGATTTGAACCTGAGCTTATCAAATAAAGTCCATTAGATTCAACTTGAAGTATATCTCTTTTCATGGAAAAGGGACACAGCATATCAAAAGTGGTCAATGGAAGTCTTGAATACTAGACCCATCAATACTGTATAACTCAAATCTAAATTTTTACCATACTATGAACTGGGCCTGCATCTATCAAAAAAAAAAAAAAAGGTAATATGATTCAAATATGGCTTAAATCTTCTCATTGGTAATCCAAAACGCAAGTCAGTGCAACTCATTTACAAGTCTAAACTGCCAGATAGTCTAAAATCTGGAGCCTTTAAAGAATGCCAGTAACATATTTTCTTTAATGAAGCTATATTGGTACAGGACCTCAACTTTCAAATTTATAAATTCAGTGTTGGGAGCTTCTGAACTTAATAACTATAAACTATATTTCATGAAATGATGTTTTTGAGTACATAAATGTTTTCCCTGCTAATTCCTCAATTGAAGTCCACAAGCTTAAATCTTTCAATAATGATGTGTGCTTAAGACAAAAATTTGTAGAATGCACAAAATTCTTTTTTCTGGTGCAGGTACCAGACCTTATTGTTCCCGAGTATATTTCATTGATAAAACTCAAACAGATAATAGGTTTGATTTTTTTGATGTACGTATTGTAAAGGTGGCTATTTGATGTATTGTAAAAATGGCTCTGTTATGCATTACTGCTCATGGGTAAGCACAAATCATATCTCTCCTACACATTTCCTTGCTATCACAGCCCTCTCTGATTCATTCTCTCCTGACCTTATATGGTCCACAGTATTTTCTTCCAAATGATATATGTTGCATCAATATACATCACACTTCAGAATTGGCTCTTATTATTGTGAAGCAGAATTTTGTATTACAGACGTCAAATTATGTGACTGCTCGATATGGCTACTAATCCTTTCCAGCATACACTACAAAATCCTAATTCCAAGTGTTCTTGGACAAGATTAATAAAAAAATAAATAAATAATGCTGTACAGTAGTCCAAGGAGAGGTATCACCCAAAAGTTCTTTGGAGATAAATATAATCCCCTTGTCTTCCTGGAGATCCAGCAGTGTTGTGTGGAAATAATTATTATCTAGGTAAGTAGCTGCATTTGCTTATGGCCTACATGCCTTCATTTGAAACAATGCCTTCTCTAATGGACACAGGTACTGCAGATGCATGACAATGCCAAAAATCTTGAAATATTTACTGAGGCACATTCCTTTTAACATCCGCTTCATTGAGCTTTTGAAGCTAAGCAATTACATGAGGATGTCTTTCCCTGATACTTGTCATCCTGACCTATTCTTACAAAATTTGCATTTTGCTCCAGGGATGTTAAGAAAATTCTGGATAATCTTGATAGCTGAGGTGAAGATGATCCTGATGGTTTCTTCCCTTTGTTTTTAAAAAGTTTCTAGTGTTTTGTCTCCCAAGATTAGTAGATTTTATAGATTTTTATGTCGACATAGTATCTTTATGGATGAGTGCAGCTTAGTAATACAGTGCCTGTTCCAAAGAGTGGCAAATCTGGACTGCAGTAACTATAGGCCAATCTCTGTTCTCCCTGTGCTCTCCAAAATTCCTGAAAAATTTATTTTTAAGCCACTATATAAGTATGTGGAATCTAAATGGTTGTAAGCCGATAGTCAATATGCATACAGGAAGCAGTTAGATACTTGTGATGCTCTTTTAGACTTGATGATGCCATTTGCAAGGGAACCTTGATAACGGTTTTGAGTTTAGAGTAACTCAAATATATCTTAGTGCTGCTTTTGATTTAGTCAATCACAAGGGACTTACTGATAAACTTCAGAATCTTGGAGTGGGTTGATATTTTTAGGATTACTTTAAAATTTTTCCTTACTCGTAGGCAGCAGCGAGTTGCTGTGGACAGAATCTTTAGTGAACAAACACCTCTTGCGTCTGGAGTTCCACAGGGCAGTGTTCTTGGTCCACTGTTATTTTTAGTGAACACAAGTAATATGGTTGTTGGCCTGGAAAACAGGATTGTTCAGTATGCCAATGATGCAACACTTGTGGGTGTAGTAGTCTCCATTTAATGGGAAATAAAGCTGCCCTCAGCCTCAATCAGGACATGGACCGGATTAGGGAATGGTGTAGTTGGTGGAGTATGAGGCTGAACTCCAGTAAAATGAAAACACTACTGATTAGCAGATCTCGTACAGATTTCCCACCCCACTTTGCTGATTGAGCCTGAAGCTTTTACTATTCTAGGTGTAAGTTAAGTATATCTTAGTTTAACTTTTGACCACTGAGCTGATTAACAGCTCTCCTCTGGCCCGAAGGATTAGATTTATTTTCAACAAGAACCAATTGGTTACCTAGCAACAGGACCTGTTTTGTGGAATCCGAACCACTTATATTCGAGAAATGAATTTCTATCACCAGAAATAAATTCCTGTATTCTTCATTGGTCGGATTTGAACTTCCAACAGAGTTACTGAGAACGGAATCCGTTCTCCAATGAGGTCTGCTATTCTAGGTGTAACTTTTGACTCACATCTAACTTCTGAGAAAATATCTAATGAAAGTTTCAACAAATGCTGCACGAAAATCAGGTATTGTTCGTAATGCCTCATATATTCATAGGTGATAAAACCAACACAACCTGTTTTATAGGTCATTTGTACTTCCTTTACTGGAATACTGTTCTCCAGTGTGGATGTCTGCTTTTGCCAGGGATTTATATCTTTTAGATTATAGTGGTTCATGGTCTCTTGGTTTCACTTTCCATATTGTTGGCAGTTATGACTTGGACCATCAATGGATGGTCTCTTGTTTGTCACTTTTTCATTAGTTGCATTTCAACAGAGACCTTTCACATTCACAATTGATCCCTGGTCTCCTTTATCTGCCAAGAGCAACCAGATTGACTGAACACCAGCACCTATATGCAGTAAGTGTGTCTCACTGTGGAACTTCTAAGTTCCAGAGGTCCTTTGCTCCTCACACCGTTGGACTGTGGAACAGCCTCCCAGAGGATGTCTTTGGAACTCATCAAGCTTGTAATGCACTTTATTCTTCTAGCATTTTTTTACATTTTTATTTATTTATAAATTTTTTTTTTTAATAAGTGGGATCTCTTCTTTCTGTATTTCCCTTTACTTCCTCTTACTTCTTCCTCACGAACATCATATTCTGTGGAGGCTTGAATTTCAAGTCAATGCCCCTGTGGGCTTGTTCCATATGAAAAGGTTTCATCTACTGAATAATAATAAGAGATGCTGCTTGTCTTATAAACTGTGTATTCCACATTCCATTAACTACATAAAGAGAAGAGTGAATGTTTTAATCTTTCATGGAAAACTGCAAGGTTAAAATTTAAAAAGAAAATGTACAACAGCTTTTTTAGATTGTTGGAACTAATCAGCTTAAACTGTAACAGACTACAATACCTGTGGTACTACGTATGACTTCTAGGTCACTGAATGCATTGAAATTCTGCTGCCTTAACCAGGTGGTGAACATCTGATTAATTTTCTTAAAACCTGGATTTGAGTTCCCTTGCTTGAGGGTAAATGAAGCACACTTTTCTCTCATTAAAAAAATATTTTTTTTGGCCTTTCTCTTTTTTTTTTTGGTTTGTAGATTAATTTCTGCATTGGTAAATACAGTATATATATTCACATTTAATGCCTCTTTAGTTTGTCATATTCCATAAAAGGTTTGCATTTTTTGTGGAAGTTTGCTGTGCAAGTTCAAGGCCTCTTGGCTTCTTCCACAAGAAAGTATGCTCATTATGGTAATACTGTAATGATGAGTCTAAACTGAATTAACATTCAAAGGCCCTGTACAAGGAACCATTTCTGCACACTCAACCATGAAATATAGGCCCAGTGTCTTCTTATTTCTGGAGGATTTATAATATATGCAACTTCTGAGATCAAAACCCCATAGTCAGCATTAACTCCTTGAATATTAAGAAACGTCTTGCAAGGTACTTTCATTTCCATTAAGTTCCTTTGCAGTATAACAGAAGTGACTATTGACAAGAGACAAAGCTTGTCTTGTAAAACATGGGATACGATACGGATGTACCATCCACAGTAAAATTTAATGCATGAACCACATGCAAACATAAAGCCTGAGTACTAAGACTGGGCCATTTAAGCAACCATCAGTTATTCCTTGCATTCACTATGAAGTGGATGAAGAGCCCCAGTAACTTCATCTAAAGAACCCACACCAGAGTGCATGTGGCCATTGATAATGATGAAAGCAAGAGATGAATGGGTATCTCCAACCACAACCCACAGAATATGTAAATTATATGAATCCAAGTATTTAAACAGTAAAAAAAATTACAAAACTCAACAACCTTACATCATAAGAACAAACACCTATAATACAAGACATGGAGAATTTCTCAAAAACTCTCTTTTTGCCACTACCCATCAACAGAATGAAAACACTGCACTTCAAACAAGAGTACCATACTGCTATCTGAATACTCTCTTGTCTGCTTCCCCAAGGAGACATAGCCCAAACAAATTCACATGGATTACATGACAACACTATTCAGGTTTACGTTACAGGGTCCCATAGGATCTACAGTCAATACAGATCACAGGCAATTCAGTACGACCATCACTTACTAATGAGTCTTACTGCAGTAGTTATACTTGAGCATCTGTTCTGTATACCTGGTCAGTATGACATCAATATTCATCCTTAACGGTACTCAAAGGGATTTTTTCTTTGTGACTGCAATGTACACAGAGTCCAACAAAGCACTTTACTATTTAAGCAAATCAACTTACATGAGACTGTTATGTATGTATTCATGTACCTGAATTACCAAATGTTACTACAAGTTACAGGTCATAGACTGAATAAATACCTTTGTTCAACATCATGTAAACATACCAGATAAAATCAACCATTAAAACAAGTCAGAAATACCAATGCCATTCCAATACAAACTGAAATGAGTGCCATTTATTCAATGTGTTCCAATGTAATTAAACATTCTTATATACATAATCAACTGTTAAAAAACCTCATAATTCAATTTTTTGTTTTGAAAACATGATATACAAAGACATTCTTTCAACATTAATTCAATTCTATGAAAATGGTGATTTAATGAGACCTTTACTGTGTCTGAAATTTTACGTTTTTAAGCAGCATATTTGTTTACTCCCTTATAGTCATTTAGCACCTAAACTAAATATACTAAGATGTGGCAGCAATTTATCAGCATCTCTTAGCAATTTAAACTGAAGTGGGTTAGAAATCTTCAGTGGAAGATTTGTGTTTTGACAGATTCTAAATTCAAAGAACTTTCTCTAGGAAATTAACTCAAGAGGTCATACAAATCGGATAAAGATTGTCACTTCTTCACGCAGCTTGTTCAAGAACCATCCAAGAAACACAGGACAGAACTTGAAGGGAATGTCAAGCATCTCACCAAAGGTGTCTTTGTGCTCCATCTATAGATAAGGTGAACATGGCTGACTTTGAGAGGTTACAAAGTGAAAAGTCTTACCAGCATGAAAGAAGATGGGCCCAGACAAGTCTCAACATCTGATTAAGAAAACATTATGACTCTCAGGGGAACTCAGTATGGGCGACTGTGGTGAGCTAGTGGAGATGATGCCTTTGCAGAAGCAAAATCCTTCAAACATCCTCAATTCTTTCAGGAACATTATGGGATCCCAAACCTCTGACAGGATGACCACATTGCCTGGCCATGTAGCACACAAGGGTGTGGCCACTTTATTCTGATTCTTTCCACTTCACATCTGTTAAAAAAAGATCTGTCAAATTCATGTGAAATTACAAAATGTATGACAAACCCTAACATGAAATAAACAGATGGCACATAGCAAAAATACTGACTACTAAAAATAAGATATAAGCAGGATCACTCACATGGTTACTTTTGTAACACCTCAAAATAAACCACACACAAATAGTATTTTGAACTCACAGAATGATGAACAGTCAAGTTGCCTTAAAGGAATGTTTACAGTATATTGTCATGAATAATACAGCAGAACCACCACAATTCTCTATCAAATAACCCACACTTGAGTAAATTTTTCATATGCTAATCTGACTCTTCTAGGCAAGGTACATATTGTTAAACCCTAGTTATTCACACCATTTTAGTGAATGGACTTGGTAAAACCTTTGTGATCAACTCAAATTGAGACCAAACAGTGCCAACACCTTCCTAATCTAACTTTTCAAGACTGATCCTTGTTAAAACTTTGATAATCTGACTTTTTGAGAAAAGGACTGCTAATACCTTGCTAATCTGACCCTTTTAAAAATATGACTACCACATCTATTACCACTCCCCAAAATATCACAGGTGTGCAAATATTATATACAGGATGTGAAAGAAAAAAGGGTCTAACGTTAAGGAACAAAATCAAATACCTCATGAACACAACCCAGAATATAAATACTGTAGAAGCAAAAATATTGTACTACTTTACATTTCCTTTCTTTTCTTGCCGGATAAAAGTGACTGAATTATATAAAAAAATTTATTTTAACTACCATACCTAAGGCTTGGAGAAATGAAAATGTATGGACACCCCAAGAAAACATACTGATCACAAACCCACAAGATAATATTTTATATTAACTACATGTACTGCAAGCAAAAAAACCCTGACACTCTACAAACAGAAACAGGTTTTAAAGGTGAAATGATGAATTTTATGTTATATTGAGATGATTGGAAGTGAATCTTAATTTTTGCCATGTTAGATGTAGTTAAAGAAGTTAGACAACAAAGTGGGATGAGACTACAATGAATAGACAACATATAAAAGCAATGCAACTGGAACTGAATGACACTGAATGACCCATCTGCTATCACCTCCAGGGGCTCTTCCTCAGTAAGTGCCTTTCCTTAATTTTCTAGTTCTGAGTAGCAACAGAAGCAGCTATGGTACCTTACTAAAAGGAAGGGAAATTTTTGTAAACAACATATAGGTCCCTTTGCATGGTGAAACAAATAGGTGGCTGATAAAACAAGGGATTACACCACTAAGCAAAACTTAAAGACTACAAACGAACAAATGACAACCAAGTGAGATGTTTCTGTGGTAATAAAATTTTTTTAATGGCACTGATATGAATGAGTGTCCTGCTCATATTTACAAAACCTAGTTATAAAAGACACAAATTCAAAAGAGCTTTTACTAATGAAATTAAAGTCATACCGTATATACTCGTGTAATGCGCGATCTCGTGTGTTGTGTGACTCCCAAATTTTCACCCATAAAAAATGATTTTATCATGTATCTCATTTATCAGGCGAGTTCCTATTTTGACAATAGACTAACCTCTTTTTCCCATCTTCTAGTTAAATAAGTTAAAAAAGTAACAGAGAATGATAAAAGTACTGTATTGTTAGTAACGCTAAACTCACTGTGTACATGCAGACAGCCATAAATCATCAAACAAGAAACAGCCGTTTTGCTATGAACAACCAAATCGGATAACAACAGCTGTTTTGCTTGTGTTTCAACCATCACACGGTAGTGAACTATTACCGTAGTTATGTTACATATGATGTTAAGCAGAAAAGGACCTATATATTTTTACATTATACCCCTATTCGTTATGGAGAAATGATCGGCAAGGAAATATACTGCTAAATTTAGGCTGCAAGTTGTAGCTGAAGTTCAGAAAACATACATTCAAGCTGTTAATGACTATAAATTATCATGCACCAACACCCTGAATGAAACTCCCCTAAACTTCGATATGCCATCAAACTCGACAGTGAATAAAATTGGAGAGAAAAGTATTTTAGTTAAAACTACTGGGCATGAAAGAATACACTTTACTGTTGTTTTAACGTGTATGGCGGATGGGATGAAACTTTCCCACATGGTTATCTTTAATCAGAAATTGATGCTTAAGCAAAAATCCTGAAAGGTATTATTGTCCACATTCATGAAAACCTAAACAATGCAAGTGGCGCATGATCGCTATGTTTGTATTTTAAAATGCAATGGTAATATGAGAATACAGTACATACAATATTATTGGATACAGTGAAGTAAAGCATAACTCTTCATAAGATCCATGGAAAAGATGCATATTCATTATGTTTGTATTTTATATGTTAATAATATGTGAATATTACAAACGCTAATTTTATACTTCTTATGATGCGACCCCCTCAAAATTAGCTTCAAAATTAGGTCTTCAAAAGTCGCATGATATGCGAGTATATACGGTATTCAATACAATGTGACACAAAGGATGTCATTAAGTAATATTCATCAAATGCATGTCATGGTCTAATGAGCACATTCAACAATCATTAATCCTTAAAATTTAACGAAAACTTATTTATAACTTTCATATTAGGAATTACCTACACAGTATATTAAAAAATTACACAAACTTGCACAGCCTAAATGATAACCTTTGGTTCTTTTAAAAATGAATTTCTTTGATGTAATACACAACAAAACAGATATGCCATAATCAATATTCCTCCAGTGGATATCACCAATAGTGTAATGCTTAAATACCAATCTTGTTTAAACCTACTTCTCAATTAATCACTGCTCCAGCCCTGTAACATACTAGGCATTACTGGATATTGCATTACACCAAACTACTTCAGTGCAAGTGGCAAGGTTTGATAATGAGGCCCAAAAGCCTAACGCTACCTTAGAGTGAGGAATGAAAAGTAAGCCTACAAGTTTTTAAAGATGAACCATTGTGAATAGTTCTGGAAAAATACAAAACTTTAGCTTTGAGAGTAACAATAAGGAATTGCGTAATGTTATATGCCTATGTAATAACTGAGAAAGTCTTACGGTACTGTAAATGATTGATGATTCCTACAGGCAAAGTATAATCCTGGGATTAAAAATATCCAAAATTAAATCTCGACATATAGATACAGAAATGGTTTGAAATGCCAGATTACTAAAATGCATTTCTGTGTCCTGTGATATAAATTATGGGTCTAGAGGTTTCATAATTATGAAGTTTGATGCCATTAAACAATTGTTAACCTAAAATTTCACATAAAGGCAAAGGTTATACTGTAATGGTCAGGACACAAGCACAATGGAGGATGGAGGACCACCACAGCTGAGAATGAAGGTGTGATAGATGTGAAGACTAGTGATAGGTCCAGCAGACAATAAAGAGACAACCTTCCTGGGAATCTGTATGAACAGGGGAATCAAGATCCACATGACTGGACTGAGACAGCATATAGTTATATGGAAGGATATGGGATCACTGGAAATAGGTCACAGTGAAGACTGAGTCAACTTGGCAAGTGAATAGCGGAGCTGATTACAGTCTATGGAATGAGCAGCTACTTCAAGTTTAGCTTTAAATGGCATGACAGTGCTAGTAATAAATAATCTTTATCGTGTGTTGACCTCCTTAAATAGTCTTAATCCTGTGTTGACCTTCTTCATACAATCCAACATACAGTCTTTTATCATGTGTTGACCCTTCCATTAGGTCCAACAAAGGCTCCTCATCCTGTGTTGACCTTCTCAAAACCTAACACACTGTCTTTAGCCTGTGTTGATCTTCATAAAACCTAGAGACGACTTCTGAGATCCAATGCTCATTATTGTACTTAATTCATCCTTTGGTCAGAACTCTGTGGTGGCAAGCCTCTGAGGAAGGAAGAATACAAAGGTAATTCAACATGAATGACTTCCTGTTCCCAGTAAATGTTATGTGACCACTTAGAGTCTGTTTTCATTTCTTATACCAGATTATAAACTACTAATTAGCAATACCAGGCAACTTTTGAGTTACTAATCTAAGGTCTCTGAGATACATAATATTCCTTCTATTCATTACTATTAAACGGTTTTTAGCCCATATAATGTAGTAGTACATTAGCTCCTCCCCAAAATGATTCTATTTATAAACAAGAGTAATCACTATTTCAACATAAAATTTCCAAATACAGGGATGCAACATACCTGCTAAATTCTCCAGTTATAATCACTCCCAAAACCTGTCCCTGAGAACCATCAAATGTCAAAATCTGAAATAAAAGAACAATGAAATCAATTCAATTTAATTACCTGATAATCATGAATCAATGCAAATAAAATTATATATTGGTACACAATAACACTGTCTCATAATTACAATCCACCATTTCCCAAATCCCTTTGTTTTAGCAAACTTTGTGTAATTGGCATGTGAGAACACCTGATGGGGATCTTCCTCCCTTACCTGCTGTCTCAACCAACATTTTTATTCACACAGTAAAGCTACAAATGTAAGTCTTTAAAAAAGTCAAAACTGTTCTACAATGTCTGCATTCACACAAAATAAAAACCTTGTTTGATAAATACTGGATAGCTACTGACGTGGGAGGTAATGGCAGACTTCATAAGTTTTAGAAATGTTCACTCACAGACCATCTGTGGAACCTTTTTTTTTTTTTTTTTTTTTTTTACAAAGAAAAAGGGTCCTACTGAACCAGCTGAAATTACTGCTCTCATCAGAATGCATGGAAGTAAATCATAAGCTTTCAAGTTGTTCCAGTGTGGTATTCAGGCACTTGATCTAATGGTTTCTGGATTGGGGAAAATTAGTCAGTTCTGTTTTGAAACAGCATACATACCTCCATGCAATGTCCAATATACATTCCAAAGATCTTCTGTACTTACAGAGATGACAAGACCAGCAAACAACGTGGGTGCCAGTGAAAAATGAGACAACCTGGCACGTCCTTAACTACATGCCTTGTGCAATAACACATCACTACATGCCTTGTACTAAAAATGTCTAGTAAAAATGTGATAAAAGTATGGTAGTAACAACGGTACCTAAAATACATTGCAGTAAACAAAACATGAAGAAATTTAACTATAAAATCCAAAAAGCAAATGTGAGTACCAACCACCATACCCACTGGGAATGCAGACCAAAACCTTGTGCAAACAAAATAACAAAAAAATACTCCAATATAAAAACAACAATTAAATTTTTTTAAAAAGTAAAGAGGGTCAAGAGAATCATGAAATGGACATGGAAACAGTGTTTAATTGCAGACTGGCCAACTAGCCTGCAGCAACTAACTGTCTTGTTTAAAAAAAAAATAAAAACCCAAGATGAAGGAGAAAGATGCCCAACCTTAGGCAGTCACATCTGCTGGGAAAATTATCATCAACTTTGTCATTATGTAATTCAGTAACCTAACAGACCTGACTGTGAACTGCTACTTTGTACTTGTGTAAGGAAACAATGACAATAAAAGGCAGTTTTCACATTTGTTTCCACAATGCAAGAATGAAAACCAGTCTGGTGTTGCATAAACCATCCATACATTTTCCTATGATTTCTTAGCTTCTTACTTAAAACTAGAGTGCTCCAAACAGGCTGGAAAGAGAAACAATGAATGAAATAAAAACTGAAGAGAATCATACCATTCACTGTTTGGATGAAGCAAAGATGGCCCGAAACAAGGATGATGAATTATTGCAAGTTGCTGTAATTTGAGGGCCAAGCTGAACTCTGTTGAGGAACGTTTCATCCTCAGAAATTTGTTCCAGCATGTTAACTGTAAACTCTGTTCATCTTGGTTTATCATTTGGCTCAAGTTTTGTCATCCAAAGACTTGCATGGGAGTCATACCTCCATTTCTGAAGGGTGACAGAAGTGTCTAAAGATTTTCTTAAAGAAATTAGGGTTTGGGTGAAATGGACCAACTATAAAAAGTGGTTCTTTTGTCTACAGTTTACCTGGTCCCTCCTGATCTGGGGAATTTTAATGGTAAATCCTGGTTTTTAAACAGTATTCAGAGAGAGAGAGAGAGAGAGAGAGAGAGAGAGAGAGAGAGAGAGAGAGAGAGAGAGAGAGAGAGAGAGAGAGAGAGAGAGAGAGAGAATGAATCATAAACATGAATTAAGCTAAAATCACTTATATTCTTCAAGCTATAAAAGTTCTGTTGTAAAGTCTAGAGTACTGATGGGACTGTGTTCTGCCAGCCATTAAAAGCAAGATTAAGAAAAAGCTTAGTTAACTAGTGGCTACATTCAGCTAGCTAACAAAATGTGATAAAGAGAACGACCTGAAAAGCAACACCTATCTGAGAATCATAAAGAGAATCTCTTGACACCTCTGCATGTCTGTGGAAATAAAAAGAAAATTATCAATTATCTGCCAAATGACCTCTAATTATTATATTATTCAGAAGATGAACTTTCATATGGAACAAGCAAGCACTGACTTGCAAAGAATACGATGTTCCAAAGGAAGAAGTTCAGAGGAAGAAGTAAAGGTAGAAATACAGAAAGAAGAGATCTCACTTATTAAAAAACAAAAAATAAATTAATAATTTAATAAAATAAAAATATTAAAATGCAAGATTTGTATTATGGTAGTAATAAGAATGTCACTATTCTCCTAAATCAAATCTAATATTTTCCCATGATAATCAAGGTATATTTTACAGTTATGACAAGAATTTTCTTACCCATTAAAGTCCATTTTAGCTGCATATAAAAAATCATCCTGCTGGTACAATAACCGAACTGAGTCCAAGATTGCATCTATCTGCAATAAAAGCAATATGTAACCATATTTGTTCAATATGAGAATGCAGGATGATTTTCTGCGAACTTTAACCACTAACAATACATCACTTTCTCTTGGTTGCAGAAACATAATGCAGGAATTCTGCATGTTTCACATGTAGAATTCAAAGGATAAAAACAAGATAAATCGATCAACCCAAAATACAAACGTTAATCTTTAAAACAATTGAAGCAAACCTCTTAGGAAGTCACAGATAACCAGTATGCTATTGGTACTAAGCATCAAGACGAGATTATAACATATATATACCATCTGGATGTAGTCTAGTAACATCATACACTTCAGCCTACTGTTCAAACTAAGCTGAAATAAGGAGTCTCTAAATACTGCTTAGTAAGGTGTTTCAACAGATTAACCAAAACTCATATATTTTGTCTCTAGCAGTGGTAATTTAAGAATTAAGACAAATTTATAAAACATCCTAAAAACACAAATTGCACATAGGCTATCTAAACATGATCATTCATATGCATGAAAAAAAAGCCACTGATATACGCTATGCTACGAATTAGCATCAATATCCACAACCACAGCTGTATTGATGTTTTGTCTGAATCACATGAAACTCTTGCACTTATTAGGCCTAGGCCACAACTACCATAAACACATAGGTTACTGTACCTGCAAATAGCAATGGACATAGTCTTTTTTCAAAATTATTCCTTAAATCAATAAAAATGTTCAACTTACACATTTTAAATATATGTGGCAACGAAATATATACAAGTTCCCCAGCGTAAACAATTTTTTACTTTTCGTACAATAGCCGACGCTACGCCTAAGCTAGGTCCCTGAAGGTATTCCATCTCAATATTCTGGCCTGGGCAATCGTTAATAAAGTCAATTAACGGTAGAACTATATAGTAGCTCCGTGGCAGCGACTGCCTTCTAACTTAACTTTTTCTACAGTTTTCTGGTTGCTAATTATGAATTTACCTTTAATTTTTGGCGCTCGTGTGTAATTAACCCCTGAAGTCCATCCAACAAGGGGTTTTCATATGCGATCTTCACAAGACAGAGCACGGGTACGTCTGTTTTGAACGGTTCATATCCCGTCCGGCAAGTGCAATAACTTGTAAACGTATGGGTACCCAACCCTCACCCCAATCCCGGGCCAGTACTAAACACGGCGAAAGGACATTCCATTCAGCCAACAACAAACAGATGCACTGCCAGTATCAAAAACCCAAAAGTGTAGAAAAAACCAGCTGAAAAGGTCAAAACAGGCGCGGAACTAATATATAGAATTACCCAACTGATTTTTACCGTATAAATTAACGGCCTAAAAAGTAAGCAGACCTAAGCAAGAGCTCCGCATGGGGTACAACTTTGGAAATAGAACTTTCCTCTAGCATTTTGGTTGCTTATCAAGATTTTGCCGTTATTTTTTGTCGGTCAACTTTAATTAACCTGTAATTAACCTCAGAAGTTGTACGTTGGCCATCCTGGAATGCAGTCACACATATGCAGTGTTGTACGGGAACTTTTGGTAAAAAGTAGTTTCCGTCACCAAGGGGTCTGGGGTTAGGACATAAATGTCGTTTACAGTGTTTTCCGAGCATTTGACCTCCCTAAACCTTGTAATATACGTCTTTGTAACTTATACAACACAAATTAATGAGTATTAATTATCATAAGATGGAAATACCTGCGAATATCCAGCGAAATAAGGGATCGAAGTCGTGCTACCTTGTTACCGCGGCCATTGCTCGGACGGAGTGTCTGTGAGTGCTGTTGCTCAAGTGCGTTTTATTCGAAGATATTTTTAATATCTTTACTCAAAGAAAATAACATGATAAATCTATAACCAGATAATATATTAAACTTTAATCAAGTATGAATATAATATTTTTAAGGATATTAAATAAGATTTTACCTGCTGATAAAATTATTTTCGCTGATAACAGTTCCACTGTGCCAATGTCCCCGAGAAAAAGTTTGTTTACAGGGCCTTTGAATTTAAAATAGTACAGCTACTCATTTTACACATGTATATGCAAAAACATTACAGAACCTTACATATAAATGTACAATAAGTATATTCGTAGATATAAAAAGTAAGTGTATTAGTTATTTACATATTCGTCATTTAAGCAGTCTACTGTGTATAAAAGCATAAAATTACACCGCAGATATCTGGATGTAATGTACAGTGTTACCTTAAACATGCATATATAAACGCTTTAAGTACGTTTCCCACATTGTTACACACACACACACACACACACACACACACACACACACACACACACACACATATATATATATATATATATATATATATATATATATATATATATATATATATATATATATATATATATATATATATATATATACACGAGAGTTAATGTTTGCATATTCACATATCTGCTTTGTCATGAAATGTTAATTGGATAACATCAAAATAAACTGGCTACTCTAGGCCCATGGCCCCACAGATGCTCACAACTAAAATCTGTTGCAAGTTACTGCAGGCAAGACCTCACAGAGGTCCACGAAAGCTCAAGGGCGTGCAGTCTGGTTTCATTGGTGGTCACCCCTCTGAGCAAAATCCAGCCTCAAATCAAATGCTAAGTAGCCAGTAAGTGTTATGCCTGGCATTCATTACTGACCAAACCCTTGACTCACTGTCACGTAATTTTTCATTTCGTTAATTTAAAGAAAACGAGATATTTACATGAGGTGGTATACTTAGCTAAAGGTGTTAGCATTCGAATTACGGATGTAAATAATTCCATTTTTCTATCGTTTCTGAAGGAGCATAAAGCAATGGAAAATTATAAAAAATAATTAAAATAATAAAGCTGTCATCTGATGGGTAAATGAAAGACTAGGAATACAGTCCGCTTTGGAACGGATTGCAATATTCTTCTGTATTCAAATCGAACGCACCCGACTAAGCTCAGCATAACAGGGTGATGCAAAAATCATTCTTGGAAGTTAGCATCCAAATAATATGGCTCAAACGCGTATTTAGTGTCTCACTTTGTTAAATATAAAGCTCATTAATTTACTAATGGTCTTAAGATACAATTTTGCAGAGCTCAAAATATTTCTGTTTAAACAAAAGCTAAGCAAGGTGTGTTTTAATACTCTTGACTAGTCATAGATCAAGTTGATAAAAAAAAAAGTGAAATACAGCCAACTGAAAGATTGTAACAGATTGCAGTACGTCCAACAAATGCACTTACAAACAATTGATTTAATACAAATATCTAAAACCAAAATACTCTGCTGGACTACATAAGACAGTGCATACATATACAGGGTGACACAAAAAGATATTTGAGTCCCTCAAAAGATAGATATTGGCTAATCAAGATTGTATTGTCTTTTAGCTTCAGGAATAAGAAACTAAAACATAATCAAGAGTATCTGAAGTCCCAGTTTTGATTACAAAGCAGCTGACCCTCCTTTTATTCAAAATTTCAAGTTAATTAAAACAAAGAACGTATTGCTTTGAGATCCTTGGAAAGTCACACATACAGGGTGACATAAAATGAAACTGTTGTATTGGTCATTACAGGTGCTCGTCTATTAGATTATCTCATGCTACATAACTGGACTAACTTACCTCCTATCATATCCTAGTAACATTAAGAAGGGCGCCAATACACCTACAAGCTTATTTAAGTTATATTTAGTCCTATTTCGAATCTCTGTTAAACCAAGAGCTCGGTACTTTGGAATCGTTGGAGAGACCGATAAACAGGGTGACGCAGAAGTTACCATTGCTGAAAGAAGCCTCATTATCGGTGGTTTATTCGCCTTAGTTAAATGCTTACGAATGGGGGAAAGTTAAATCTTAATCGTTAGATTATTCTGGAACTCTTGGGGCTTTCCTTACTGTTATATTTTTTATTTTAATAGTAATTGGGACAGAACAAAAGTCTGTACTTTAGGATCCTTGCCCAGACAGCTCCTCACTTGTACAGGGTAACACAATAAAAAAGTAACACAAGACTGACTAAAATTACTGGTTTAATACTAAAATGAAGCTTTTCAAATTAGAACTATAAGAAACTATTCATAATATGAGATGTTTCGAGGATCTCATGTCCTTTATCAAGCCTGATTATTCTTAATTTCAGCTGGAATTTTTGACAAAAAAAAAGTAATGCACTTACTTTATTCTCCTTGGCAATTCAAACAGGTTTTAAAAAGGCGGGGCATTTACAGGGTGACCTAAAAGTAGAAGTCAAAGGGCGTGACCATCATATTGATGTATTCTAAATAGAAACAAAGAAATATCAAATGCAAAGATGTTTTAGATGTTACAGGTTTAACACTTTTCATAATTTAGATGTTTAAGGTGTTGTTTCCTTACGACTGAAACTGAATTATCAGAATTTACATAAATGTAAAAACTACTTACTCTGTGGTCCTTGCCCACAGCCAATCACCAAATACCGGGTGGCATAAAAAAGAAAGAGGACTGTTGGTAAATTTAAAATGTCAAATGTACCGATTATCTTATATTTTAAATAGGATTACAAGATGACTTGAGTCTCATGAGACTGTCTTAAAAGGTCCCCAGTCTTTTCTGTACTTAGCAAGACCTCCTTTTATGTGAAATATTAAAAGAAGTAACGCCCACAATGAAGTACTCTAAGATCCTTGTCCATTCAAATCTGAAGGGCGGTAAAACTAAATGATACAGGGTGGTGCAAACAAATTACTGAGTAAATACAGGGTGGTACAGAATTTAGTAACAAAACAAAGGGAAACAAATTTGTCATTCAGCCGCCAGAGACGAATCATATAGCAAGTACAGGGTGACACAAAGTGCCCTGGAGATATGAAATCACAGGCATTGGAATCCCAAGAATCATTGCCTTATGACTGGAAAAATCATAACCTCCAACATAGATTATTTTAGGCGCCAGCTCATCCTTCATATCAATTAATCTTCCTTCAAGTGCTAAAATAATGTTAAAACATTTCAAAAGTCACCCTCTTTACAGGGTGATCCAGGAAATAATGGCTCATTTCACCAAATGTCAAGCAATGCACTAACCATGGAGGGATCAAGTCATACAGGGTTATGCAGAAGTCTTCTGATGACATAGACTAAGTACATGGTACTTTAGGCTCCTTGGTCATTCAAATAAGAGGGATCCCGCCAGTGCATGTACAGGGTGACTCAAAATCTATTTTGAAATAACAGTTACTAGTGCAGGGTGTTGCAGAAACTGCTTTCTTGCTATCACATCGCTAGTTACTAACTTACTATTTTGATTTTGTGTTTTGGCCGAGTAGAAATCAAACAATCTTTACTGTAAGATTAACTAAAAACATTAAGCTTTACTTACAAGGTGGCTGGGCTTTCAATTTAGAAGTGTCTTTACTTGGTACTTCACTAAATATGCCTTGCTTTAGAATCCTTGAATCTTTGTGCGCTGTGTAATACAGGGTGATACAAAATGTACCACAAAGTAACAATCCATAAATATTTGTTAATCAGTTATCAAGGGCTTCTCAGCTACAAATAATGACCTCTGTTTATATCATTGTGATATTAGGAAGGTCTCAGATACACTCTCCAGCATATGAGTACTCTATTTTGGGTGTGATTTAGTCTCAAATAAGTAATGTGTTCTGTAATTTAGTATCCATGGCTTCTTGAAAGACAGGGTGATACAGAAGTTATTGGGGGAAAATAAACCACATGGATAGTGGTTTATTGTATCTCTAAACCTCATGAATTGAAGAACTAATTAATTTAATACTATCATTTTTTTTCTCAAGAATCTTAGGCTCCTTTACACGGTCAAATTTTACTTCGGTCGCACCTGTACAGAGGAAAAAGTAAGTGCTCTGTGGTCCTTGCCTACTTGACACTTGCCAATACAGGGTAGCACAAAAAGAAACTTAGGTCTAAGGTATTAATAACATTGCCTCAATACGCATTACTATTACTCTGAATGAAATGACAAAAACTGCTTTATATTCAAAGACTATTCTAAAGATCTCAGGACCTTATTTAAACCTAAATGAACTTTATTTTACCTGGGATATTTGAGAATTGACAGACTAAATATAAGGTACTTTAGGATTCTTGGTAATTCAAATAGGCTGCCATCAGCCCAATACAGGGTGGTTCAAAATCCTACATTGGCCAGCATTTATTTACTTTATAGGCAAATTGCTACCCTATGAAGAGAAGGCAGAAATACCAGATGCCATAAAAGATGTAAAAACCACTCATTTTTAAGCACATACTGTCCATGTTTATGGAAATGACCAGACTTGATATACAGTTAATATGGCAATTACCTGAACCAGTCGAAGCAACCCAACCTAAAATGCTTACAAATTACAGGGTGGCGCAAAACATATCTATGGCAGGCAACATTTAGAAGTCTTATGAGCATTTCCTCTCAATTGAAGATAAGCCAAATAGGAAATAAAATAATACTCTCAAGGTTTCAGGGATGGTCCTGAAGGATAGTTTTGCTCTACTTCATCAAATCCCATTGAAAAGGAAACTGAGGGAGTGACATACACATCCTTGCCTGCGGAACCTCAAATGGCGAACAAATACAGGGTGACCCAAAAGTATCACACATTAGGACTGTCAACGATATTCCTCAATCACCGTATGACAAGCTTTTCGGTTACATAAAAATCACCTGTTCCAACATCATGTTAATACAGCTGTTTTGTTGTCTTTTAATCCAATTAAAAATTAAATATTAGGCACTTTAGTATCAATGGCTAGGTGAAAGACAGAGTCCTGCAAACATTATTAGACAACAAACTTCAGAGGTTTATTCGAAATTAAGAAAATATAAGTCTCATTATTTGTAAGCTTTAAGGAACATTGGACCTTCCACCCCCTCCCCGCCGATAAAATCTTAATTGGTAACTACATAGCCTACATCATAAAAGTTGGTGGAGAACAAAGGACTGGCAGGAAAATTTAGTGATGCTGACTTTATATATATATATATATATATATATATATATATATATATGTAAAATGTAATGTCTATATTAACAGAGTCGTCTTTGAACAAATTTCCAGGCTGGAACTTGGAAGTCTGCATTTGATAACTGTTAGTTGTGTACATACCTTCTAAGACAAATAATACATTTCAAGTCAATATTCTAAGTTTACAGACAGAATACTTTGCATACAGTGATGATACATCGTTTTACATATAGAATATAGACCAGAATATTGAATTTAAGCTTAAGATCAAGCACTGGCTCCCATGAGGTCATCCAGTAGAAAGGATTGAAAGGTGTAACAAGAGGAAAAAGCTCACAGTTGCAAAATATATCAACTGTTAGGGGGGTGGAAAGTAAGATGGAGGACGGAGCAGTTGTATTTACCCTTAAAATGAGTTACCTGAGTCAGAGACATCAATTTCTGAGACCTACCTCCTATTCTTGTGAGATTTAAACAACCAAGATGTTCCTATTCTAAAATCCACCACCTTACGGACACAGACCCTCGCGGCACTTGCCTGACAAAGGTCGCCTTCCTCATCCTGGACCTGGGTCGAAAGAGACGGTCTGGCAAAACAAGGTGAAACAAGTAATCCTAAGAAGCAGTTGTCAGTGTCTTCACAATAAAGCTACATCAGTGGTCAGATTCTGTGATGTGGATCCTGCTGGAAAGGACATAAAACTCACGTACCTTCTTAAAAGCAAAATCTAGAAGTGCCATCTTTAGAATAAGGTTTCTAGACCTAGAGGTGTTGACCTAATGGGTTTCTTGTGGAGTTTCAAAATGATTTTTATTTCTTGTATAAAAAATGGATGGATGGAAGGAATATAGAATTTAGGCCAGCGGTCAAGCGCTGGGACCTATGATGTTATTCAGGGCTGAAAGGGAAACAGAGTAGAAAAGTTTGAATGGTGCAACAGGAAGAAAACCTCAAAGCAGTTGCACTATGAAACAATTGTTAGGAGAGGGTGGACAACAAGATGGAAGAAAGAGAGTATGAATGGAGGTACAGTAAAAGGGAGGAAAGGGGGTTGCACCTAGGGGCCGAAGGGACGCTAAAAAGAACCTTACGTAATGCCTACAGTGCACTGCACGAGGTGAACTGACAGCACTAATCCCCCTTAAGGGGTGTATAAACACGGAAACTTGTAACACTTTATGCTGGGTTTCGAAAAAGCAAAATTTAATACACTGAAATTATTTCCCTTATGTCCTCCCTTTTTATTTTTTTAAATAGTAAAATACACAATATTTTATCTATTATAGCATACACATGGAAACACAATTATTTTCAGTCACTTCACAATTTTTTCTGAAAGCTGAAATGGATTTCCTTCAAACGTTTCTGTTGTACATTATACTTTTTCTAAATTTTTGCTAAAAGAAAAAACCCTGAGAATATGAAATCCTCCTGTATGCTAGATGTATGGAAACAAGAAAAATGTCACATGTAAAAACTATGCATTTCAAAGGGATTATACAGCAAACTGAATAGGATTATAGAGAAAGACATATTTTTACACAAAGGATGTATTTTTGCAAAACTATAAAATTTATATACAGCATATAAATATTTACAAAACAACTTACAAAACTAGATGCAAAAATCTTTTGCCCTAGAATACCCATATCATAACAGGCAATTTAATTCAAAGCACAAAACAATGACTTTAAACAAGATGAATTGTAAAGGAATGTTCTTTTGGGAACCTTGAATACCATCATGTGAAAGGTGAAGAACTATCTTTTAAATTAAGTAAAAATGACGTTGGTGAAATGAAAAGGTTTTTACAAAATTACATCTATCAAACTAATGAAAGCTGTTTTTATAAACTCGATTTTTCATAAACTTCTCTGCATCACTACTTGATCCTGCATCTGCATCACCACTTGATCCAGCACCAAAAACTTGACAATCACACTGATGGGAATCCTAATCATTTTTATTGACACTTACGAAGATGAGATGGGCTTAAAAATATGGAAAACTTAATATAATTATGAAGCTCTGAATGGACTTTCCTATGACACTTATAAAACTGCCTCTCTCTCTCCACATTCAAATACATCAACACCACTCATCTGTGTGCTAAGCCTTCCCCCTCTGTGATGGTCTACAATCTAGCCATGATTTTCTCTACCAACTGGATAGATTCTTTACTAATAAATTTACTGTGAATTAACTTTCAACAGCAGATGTGGAGGCTAGCAGGTATAATCTTGAAGGTATAATGTTTTCGACACTCGACTCAGAAGAGAATGTTTTCTCAAAATCAATGACAATTCCCAATTTGGTAACTTCCTGACGGTACGCCTCTGTTCCTCCATCACGACCACGTCATACCCTGACAATCACGCACACCCTCTCCTTCAGGATGTGACAAGTTCCTCCATCTACACTAGTTTCACAAGATGGCCAACTCAGTACATGAGATCATTGATATACTGCACAGTCAAGCAATATTCCCTACTATAATTTGCAAAACCTTCCTGTTAGAAGCGTGATTATACAGTTTTGTAAGTCTGACAGCAGGTACCAGATGACCCAAAAATTATTCTTATAGATCAGACGCCTCTTGAAGGGAAAAGAGGAGAGGGAAATGTTTCTTTTATGACAAGCATTGGTCAGCTGGTAGTACCCTTTCCTTTCATTTGATACTCCTGGGTTCAATCCTGATGTGAGTTAGATATTTATTTCTATTACACATGTGATTTTCTGTTATTTCCTTCGTGTTCACTCAGATGGGGTAATTTGTATGAAATTTCTTTCAACTCGATTATTGGTGGGTTGGGAAGTTGGGTAAAACTAACTGGTATGCATGGTGTCACCCGTCCAGGTAATACCTCAGGCACAAAAGTACTGGGATTCCAGCTTCATTTAAGATCTAAATGGGTCAGTTGGTAGTGCCCTTGCCTTTCACCTGGGTTCGATTCCAATGTGAATTAATAATAATAATAATAATAATAATAATAATAATAATAATAATAATAATAATAATAATAATCACTTTCCCACTACAAAGTTATGCCATCCTTAAAATCAGTGAATAAACCCAAACACTTTTTCTTATAAAAAAAAAAAAGGATAATATTGATAAAAAGATTTACATAAACAGTGAAAATGGCAGAAAATAAACAAAAACCAATAGTAGGAGACAAAGTTAAATCAAGACAGGAATTAAACCTAATCTAGTAAGTCTAAGAACACATGACAACAAATCAATTAGCATTTGGTTGGTAAGTTTGCACTTGATACAAAAAGATAAGATACTGTACTTTAAATAAAGTGCTAAGCCAAAAATTGTATATAAAAAATGCAAACACTATATATCATACAATATAACTTCCCTATTTTTCAGGCTTGAAAGGTATCTTCTTATCTTACAACTGTGACATAGGTTGGCCTACCATACGAAGACTTGCAGTAAATTCACAAAATCCTTCCACTATCAAGGAAATCATCACAAGTCTTTAGATGAAGATTCATTCTTGCTTCTCCTTCTCACTCTACATGAAGAATATTCTGCCCCAGCTATAGGCCCTGTAACCAAAATTGTGTATCCTCCCTGAGTACAGAAATTCACTGTGAGCTGAAGTTAACTGAGGTTTAACCTAATTAAAATGCTCTAGTTAATTAAACACAGACTCTAGGCAGTTATTTTTTTATCTGCCCTAACGCGAAAAGAAACTCACAAGGTAAACCGAAAAACAAACGAGAAACTCAATGAAGTTGAAACAGGTATTACTTTCAACATTACTGCAAAAAGATAGGGTCTTCTATCCAATTATTATTATTATTAATATTATTATTATATTTGCTTTGGTTATGACGAGTCTATCATCTGGATTGTGATGTAAATGTCTGCTTTTGGTATATAGAAACCACAATTCCCAAAGGTAGGTGAAATCAGATAACTACAAATTAGAATGCCATGGCTCTTATAACAGAAGTAAAGTAGCTTCCAGCAAAGTAGCAACAATGCTTGCTAAACATTTACAAAGGTGTTTACGTATCCAAAACTCTCAAGATAAAAGTTTGTACTTTTTTCCTATTCAGTAACTTTAAACCTAACCTGAAGTACTATCCTGGGTATTCGACAATGTCTATGGACAACCTAATGCTCGAAAACCTAACCATTTATGTAAAGGATTCATGATTCATGAAAAAATATGGGCAGTGCTATTACAAGTAGTGAGGGTGATAAAGATGTAAAAATGAAGGCATCATCACTATAATAAAATATTTAAAATAAAATAAGGCTTAAATACTAAAACTACAAAAATTCAAGTTACACATCAGTCAACAAACATCACGAAATAAACAAGGCATACCAACAATTCCCAACTGTACATGAAACACATTAAACGTTGTAGGATGAACCAACTTGCACTTTCTGTATGTTGTTGGGGAAAATTTCCATCATTCAGTATAAAACGAAATAACCAGTTTTATTTTTTTTTACATTCACACATTCCACAATCTCAGATGTGAAGTGTAAATGACCTGCAGAGACCCAGACACTTTGGAATATAGTATTAATCTCTTAGCTGTACTTTCAAGAATGGTTTAAAGCAAAAAAGGTTTGAGGTTAAAAGGCCAGGACTTTTACAAATACTTCAAGCCTCTGTGAACTAATAAACCCCTCCCCACTACATGAATCTTTGTGACTTGGCCACGGCTACTTCCATTCCTGGTTACTGACCAACATATCATAACAACACTTAAAACTATATTTACACTGACTTCACTTTTTCCTACGACGACTTCTTGGTATTTCAACAGGTTCTTCATTTCCTTGGCGTTTTCTTGAGTTTCTTCTGGACTTTCTTGGCATAGGCACCACATCCTGAGAATCCTAAAAATACATACATAATATAACTAGAAAATGTTCACTTAAGATATTTTTTGTGGACTAGATATATTAATGTGTAATCAATTTCAGTGAAATATCTGTTTGCAGGGAACATATTTCAACACATGCTTGCCTTAGTAACATGGAATCAAGCAAGTTTAAGACCTTCAGGCATTTCATGATCCGTTTATAAGACCAAATTATTTTTGGTTTGGCCAGTTATTTACATAAAAGATCAAAGACTGGCGTGTTGGAATCAATCAAATAAAAGATGCCACTGTATATAACACTTCCCACTTGTTTTACTGTTACTGTTATAACATATTATTATTCAAGAATGTCCTAAACATTTAACTAACTAATCTTGGAATTCATATAAACACTTCCCATTTGTTTTACTGTTACCATTATAACATACTATTATTCAAAAGAATGTCCTAAACATTTAACTAGTCTTTGAATTCACCCTACCATCTAATGATTATTTGTTTTTCATCCTCCACACTGCATTGCAAACTCTATGTTAATGAAGTTTTCCAAATCACGGCAGGAAATAAGAACCAAACAGGATCCAAAACACGCTTACCAAATCATCCAACATCTGCGATGGCTGGTACTCTGGATCACGCTGCGAATCCAACTCCAGATCCTGAGTTTCTGGGCCTAACTCGCTCAAGTCAGGTTGTGGAGTCTGAGACAGAGACCTGCTGTGCCTCGTAACTCTCTTTCCAACAGCAGGGCTTGGTGATCTCTCTGGCTGTGAGTCCAAAGGGCAAGATTCTGGCTGATGTCCAGGAATGAATTCCTCATCTGATTCACTTCCTGCTTCCTCTAGAATGTTAGCAAGTCGTGTCAGTGGTCTTAGAATCAAATGTAAACACAAGCAAATAAATGCAAGAAAACACACAGAGGTACCTGTACACATGATCATGAATGCACAGGTTTTGAATTGCATCAATATAACCCTACTGCTGTTGGTAACAACTAATAAAGAAAACAGTTCTGCTTTACATTCAATCAATATCGCAAGCTGCAAGGAGGAGCAGTGGTTTCCAAAGGCTATACTGTAGGGAAATACCAAATGCAATTCAGAAAAACAAGTTAGCACACACACTAACTTTTAAAAGAACGATTTTTCCATATACAGTATACCCGCTGCTCATAATTACTCTACAATCATAGCCTTTGGCATATCCAGATACTATGCTTCAAATCCCATTTTGTCTAATGAACTAAGACTTACACCGGGGAATTTTCAGCCATTCAATGACAAGATGGAGTTGGAATGGTTGGAGAGCAAGATAATGGATCCATTTAACAATTTTTGTTTTGCAAAAAAATCACTTTTGCTTTACAATGAACTCATTACTTATAACCAGGTCAAATGGAGGTCAAAATGGTTTTGTAGACCACTAAAAGGGTCCTATAAGAGTAAGCTGTGATATGGAAAAAAAAAAGATGTATCTTAATGATTTATCACGACCTAAGTTAGCACTCAAAAGTTTTTTTATGAATTTCACACAGCAAATTTTACGGTTAAGATTACGGTTAAGATAAATAAAAACGTGTTACTTATTTCTTCACTTCACACTTAAAATAAATAAAATATGCATAAAAAGTCAACAGATAAAATATTCTACAGTATCTGTAGTAACTGTATGGTGGTATCAACTTGACAAAGAGTGTTCATGTGACAGACACAAATGCACAATCAAACAATTGAAAAAAATTTAATGTTGGAAGGTAAACTGTGTGAGAACACTTGAAAAGATTTTTCTCTCTACTTTACTAATCAAAATAGAAAAGGATTTTACTTGACTTAGAATGGAATCAGGTTAGTACATGCTTGATTTTGTTACGAAGGCAAGCAATTGGTCCTAACAAGGGAACAAAATCCTTCTTCTGCAGTGGTTTCCGTTACTGTAGGCAGCTACTGTGTGTAACAGAAAAATAGCCATGACTAAGCCTATTTGAATATGAAAAACACTGCCATAAGACTTGCATATTTAAAGATAAAAGACCTAAAGCATAAAAATCTTGAAATACGTTTTAACTTCATGAACTCACCTTTTATTATTGGTCCACTGTGAACTATGTCCTCCTGTTCTGTATCGTGATCCTTCAAAAGACTTACACTATCATCACTACTATCGGAATGTGTAGGACTTCCACCAAAAATATCAGGACTGCATTTTATAGTCTCTTCCATCTTCTGCTTAATGCGAGCGGCACACCCATTAACTTTAAGTTCGTCCACACCGGCATCAATTTTAACCAAAGGAACATCACTGCTTTCAGAAGGCAGTGACTTGCTACCATTGGCC
Organism: Macrobrachium rosenbergii; assembly: GCF_040412425.1. NCBI lineage: Eukaryota > Metazoa > Arthropoda > Malacostraca > Decapoda > Palaemonidae > Macrobrachium > Macrobrachium rosenbergii. Next base: position 7,898,875 of record NC_089766.1, read on the forward strand.
AAAAATTTTTCAGAGAAAACATCATCATCAGTAATCATTAAATTACCTGAAAAATTTTCAATGACGTGATTCAAGCTACCTGACTTTTCAGAAGCCGACTGGCTACTCTTCTTGGGGGAATTCTGGAAAAAGTTCAATATGGATTTTGTTGGCACGGTTCCTGTAGCAGTCTTTTTTTTGGAGCTATCACCATCACTCTCATCACTACCCGAAAGACGATGATTTGATTTTGTTTTAAGTTTTGAACTCGGACGTGACTTTCCTTTGCTTGTGCTGGGAGTAATTACCTTCTCTTCACGTTGCTCTTCCCCAACTGGTTCTTTCAACTTTTTCTTCTTGCCTTCTTGTCTCTTCTTGACATCAGCAATAAGTTTTGCAAAATGATTGTCATTCTTCTTCACTGAAAACAAAAAATATATATTTTTACAATGCTCAGTAATACAAACCTGTCACTTTTACTAATACCTTGATGTACTGTAATGTGGGTCAAACAAACAGACGACCTGCCTGTGACAGTCAGATAATGGAGATACTTCCCCCAATGAAGTTCCCACATACTACGATTCTTTTAAAAATAAAACATGTCTTTTACGAGCCCACTGAAGATACGACAGCTTTTAACTGTGCTGAATGCATCCAGGTGCGCAAAGCAAAGCACTGCATTGATAAATCCCAAGACATGGTCAAGTTGCATAGAAGCTGTTTTCAGCCTTTTGTGTACGACTAGTACTGAAAACAGACGTGCTACTACGCTCTCTAGGACCTCTGAACGTTCCTACTGTTACGTGGTGTGCCACTGACAGGGAGTGCGTTTTCATTCTATCTGCAGCATGTGAAGGGTTCTCCTTGAGCTACTTTTTGCCACAGCTGTGTTGGTACTGTGAGTAGCCTACTGTTCTGTTCCCCATTTTTTGCAATTCCCTTGATTACACAGTTTCAGAACTGGAACAGCTTTTGGAGTTAACCAATTGCTTTTTTCACTAAGTTTTATTTTATTCGTTTAAGTATTTCTAATTTGGGGTGATGCTTGGCACAGTAGCAGTTACCATTAGTTATCCATTGTATCTAAGCTTATTATAAGATTTTGTTCATGTTTTACACTTAGTTATTATTTTTGGTATTTATCATTCACCTTGTAATTGTGCCTCACTGTACTAGCATGAATAGGGGATGGTAAGTCCAGCAACAAATTTATGTTGTCCTTAGAGAACCCCCTTTTGCAATGCCCTTCATAAGTAGACAGTATATTAACGTAACCTTAATTTTTAATTTATACTCTCTTTACAGATAATTAAGATGCTGGAACTAGTACGATTTTGGATAAAACCAAGCCCCTAGGAATAGGCAAACAAAATGTAGGATCTCTGCTACAATTATTCCTTCCGTTATCTTCATAATGGTGTGGAGCATTTCCTGGTAGACGAACCTGTTTACCAGGTTTTGTTTGTCTCACCAACACTAAAAATTTGTATGCTGGTACAGCACCAATGCTCAATGATAAGGTAAGATGACCCAAATATCTACTGCATGTCAACAATGCAAAACAAGGCACAGGTTCTTCTGTTCCTTTGGGTCTTCATGTTTCTATATAAATATTATGACACATATCTAAAACAGAGTTTGCCGTTATTCATCTAAGTTTTTTTTGGACTGAAATACAGGAATTATAATAATATCTCCTTTCAACTAAGATCCCAGTCCATACAATACCTAACTTTCATCTTGAAAACATCATCGCATTAATGGATCATTTTCAGACAAGCAAACAAACATTATAGAATTAAAGAATCTACAATATACTTACAATAATTAACTTGCTCTTTCTCTATAACTTCCACAGGAGTTTTTCTGTCATAAGTGAAGATCTGTAAAAAAAAAAAATTAGTTAGTATAACCTTCCAGGAATAATATAAAAGAGATTTTCTGTCAAAAGTGAAGAAAAAAAAAATTAATAAGTTTCTGTACACCTGTAGTATCGTAATTTGAAATCAAAAGACATCATGCAAAACTTTTTAAAGGAATGTGCTGACAAAATCTGTTCCTGAAATTAAACTGAAATTCTTAACTACTATTAGGACACAACCCTGAAACAAAGCTAGCAATACTGTACTTAGTAAAACTGGCATAAAAGTATACAGGCAGTCCTTGGTTTATGACGGGAGTTCCGTTCTGATGTCGCGCCGTAAGCCGAAAATCACTGTAACACGAAATATTGTTAAAAAATTGTGAGAAAACTTCACTTTTAATCATTTGGGTATCTTGTAAACAACGTAAAATGCATTTTTAAAGAGTTTTTCATAAAAAACCTCCAAATTTTGACCATTCTGCCCTTTTTGAAGCCATACTTCTTCTGTTGGATCGGTGTTGTTAACCTGGAACATGCGTTGTAACCTGGGAAATAATTTTTGATGAACATATTTGAAGAGCGTCGTAAGCTTGGAGCGTTGTAAGCCGAGCAGATCATAACCCGGAGACTGCCTACTTGACAAACAAGCCAAAAAGACCAGAAACTTGCCTAGCAGGCTTCCACAAAAATTACATGCTCTTATGTGAAAAAAATATTCAGGTTACATATGGCTATTACAGACTCAACAATTGCCAAGAAATGAGTGGAATACAGAGGGCACAGGAACACAACACTTTAAAGGGGCACTGCAACTTTTCTATATCCTGAAAATCTCCCAATCCTACGTAACTACATTCAAACAAATGTAACAGCTGTGGCAGACTGTGATTTGGTATCTAAGGAGAATAGGGAAGCTGACACCTTAAAGCAGGGTAAACTTCGAGATGGCCAACTTGGTGGGAAAAGATCAAAGGTGTTAGAAGAGAAGTAAAAGGTAGAAGGATACTGCAGAAAACATTTAGCACTTTCTACACGGCTAAGCAAGGCACACTGTAGGTGGTACAGGCAGTCCTCGGTTATCAGCGGGGGTTCCGTTCTGGGGGTGTGATGATAACCGAAAATCGCCACTAACCGATAATCAGCGATTTCCGGAGCTTTTTGTGGCTTATCGGCGCTGAAAAGCCCCGATTTTCGGTTATTGACGCCTCTATTAGTTATGAATCGGCGCCAATACCCAATTATCGGCTCCGATAAGCGGAAATCGGCGATTTCGGCGCCGAAAATTGCCGATTTTCGTTGCTAGACAAGCGCCGTAAAACTGGATTGCCATTACCCGAGCCCGCCATTAACCAGGGACTGTCTGTATTCTTTATAGGAACTCTGTAGGGATGAATGCAACTTTCATAAAAGAGCTGTCCATACAATCTTACGCAAGAAGCCCATAGATCTCTGACTTGATATGCAAGTGTCTGAATACAAAAAGCTCAAAAATTTAAAAAATACGGTAAAATTAAGATAAGTTCAATATATAAATATTAATTCCTTTGGCCAAGAGATGTCAGCTGCCACCAACACATTAGTCCCATTTGTGGGCAGGGCTAACAAGCTCATCCTAAAATGCCTGCTCTGAACAGGAAAGCATCCACCCATACTAAAGGGAAAAACTACAGAAGTAATTGAAAAAGGGGAATGAGTAATGCACCCCTTGTTGGCAAGGCAAAACCATGCCTGACTGGAGCAATATCAAGCTGGTATTTGATATAAGAAAAATCTTGAATTATATCTTGTCTACCAAATGGTTCTCTTAGTTTCACAAAGGACTTCTGCTAAAATTAATTCACTAGATGGTGCTGCTATGCAAAGGCCGTTCTCAGTATGACTTTTGTTTACATCCACTATATTAACACAAGACGTTTACTCCTATTCACAGTCAAGAGAAATTCAGAGTTGTTTCTCCAAGTGGCTCAAAATTTACTAATGCTATTAATTCTTCAGTCATTCCATGAGAATCCAAAACTCACACTTTTAGACGTCCCCTTGGTTTCTTCCTTTTCCTCACGTTCCACCTGACGTAAAATCTCCTGGACAGGTCGTGGTTCTGCTGCATCACATTCCACATTATATAAAGTAGTATACCTGAAATAAAATACTCATCACATTCCACATTATATAAAGTAGTATACCTGAAATAAAATACTAATTCATAGCTAATAACACATAAACAACTTTTCTAATACCTAATCATTAAGGTGAAAACAATAGTGATCCATAAACTGGGCCCTTACACTTAAAAGAATGAAATCAGATACAAAAGCTAAAGGGCATTAACTGGTTACAACTAATTCTGCCAATGATCTTAGGCATAGTGTTCCCCTATATTTTATGTATACTAAGATATGTGAAAATACTTTTCTAATATCTTTTTCATTTTACACTATCGTCTCAACAGCCTCCAGTCATAAAGTTTCTGGAAACAAAATGCTTAAAAGTGAATCCTTGACAAACTCAAGGGTTTTTAAAAGGGTTTAAACAACTGAAGAGATACAAGAGCTTTGATAAATTAAAAGCATTTTGATGCATTAGTTATGGGAAGCATGACAATACCAACCTTCGGTGCCTGTTCGACAACTGTTGCCTATCCCCTTGAACTGACAGGCCAACTTCTTTCAACATCTGTCGCAACTGTTTCTCACTGAGAAGTGAATAAACTAATTTCGGCAATGGCTTTCGTTTTGGCTGCTGGTCGACACAAACTCTACGAGAAAAACTGATTAATGTGACTGTACTATTTTTTAAGTTATTCAAATGCAAACATTCATTTCACCGATGAGCAACCACAAATAGAAAGATATGAATAGGAAAATACAGCAAAGAGAAACGAAGAAAACTGAATACAGTTAAACTCATGATCATCGTTGTCACCTGCAGCACAGAAAGCGTCTGCAAAATTGCACCTATAGCTGTACTGTAGAAAAATATATCACTGACGTCATCATTTAAATGCTTATAACAAAATACCAACTGTCAAAGAATCTGAACAAAGAATTATAAAGTCAACAAAGTGCTTTTGTAAAATAACAAAAGAACCTACATCTCCTCTTTATCTCCTTCTTCCATACGTTTAAGGCAAGCATCAAGATGCAGATTTATGTTACGTTCTGGTACCCGCACATTGCAAACAGGACAGGCTACCTTTGGTTCTTCATTACCAGTGTCACTCCCAGCTCTGAAAGAATACAAAGAAATACACCACAATTACCAATAAATAAAAACACAGGTAAATTGTAAATTTTAAGTTGTTCCACCAAGAATACAGGACTCAAAAGTTCTTTGAAACATTCCTTTGGCCTCAGCTGCTCCCTGCCTCCTTTTTACATTTCAGTCAATCCCTTGGTCACTTCCCATCTAGCTGGCCAACTTTTTCATCAACCTTGCTCCAATTTTTAGTTCCACTTTAGGAAGAAATCCTTCAATGAGGTACATGAGTGTCTCAAAATGTGAATTAGTGGTTTTGTTTGATTTCTTTGATAATTATTTTACAATTAAGTATGTTGGGGAGAGGATCCAAGGCCCTGACAGCGATACAAGTTTGATGCTAAAGGAAAGGACACCCTGCTTTCTTGCTCCAGTACATTTAGTTGCTTAACTTGAACAGTTCTATTATAATGAAATCATATGAGTAAGCACCAAAATTTAAGTACTTTTTTTCATGCTCACATGAAACTTACTTTGAGGACTAATTTTTAGGGTTTGAATGTCACCTCAAACACCTAAATCTTAAAATAATTTCAATGCACACTCACAGTTTTATAGATTTATGTACTTTCTAATGACTGATATTTTCCATATTTTCTAGACTTAACATAAACATATGAAATCAGTTCCAAATATGTAAGTTTGGGAAACAAAAAAAAATTGTGTAATAAGATGCTTTCATATTATTAATATAGCAAATTAGTTAAACAAGACCATGAATCATATTCCTAAATTCTCAAAGAGCTCAGCCAAAAGGATTTGTTTTAAAATGATAGATGAAAGTGAGAGGGACGATAAATAAAAGGAACAAAGCAACACACACCAATGAATCTTCAGTGCCATTAACAGTGTGCCAGTCAGGGCACACTGTAAGTGGTTAGTCCCTCAAGGAATATTTCATGTTTCAAAATACTTGCTCTCTTTTTTGCATAAATCTCTCTATAGTCCACAACTGCGAACATGTATTTTGCATATCTGCCCTCTTTGTATTTGGATGTTGAAGTTACCAAAGATAATCCATTAACTTATGACTGTCATTTAATTTTGCTCAAGGCTATTTCTCTTTTATGATAAATCTGTTACACAAAATCTAAACAGTACTTGAGAAGGAAAGCAGGACAAGAAAAACTTAGCAAACAAAATTTGGTTACCTACTAAGACACCTCCCCTTTCCAAAAATGGTTATTGACCATACAAAATCTTTCACGTTACTTAATCATATCTTTATGAAAACTTACCTTTCACCCATAATAGAGAAAAAACCAGACACAGATTGCCGACCACTTTGCGATAACGAAGCTGACGTACTCGGAGATTGTGATGCAGATACTATGCTTGGAGACTTAACGGACAATTTAGAACTCACAATGCCATTACTGGATCGACTGCTGCTGGCAGGGGATGAAAATACCAGGGGACTCTTTGATGAAACACTTGTAAGGTTCCTCTTTGGTGTCTCCATCATAAGGGAGGTTTTGGAGGACCTACAAAGCCAGAAAAGTTAACATTAAGGTAGAACCTGATGAAATAAAATAGAACACATAAAGATCATAAGCACAATGACTTAATTGAAACTTTATTACAGTAGTCCTATTTTATCCAAAACCCTTACAACTATAGTTTTGCAATATAGCCACCCATGGGTGTACTGTAAAGACAAAATACTATACTTCCCACTATTAATGTCACTAAAACAATCTGTACTGTAATATGTACCATTCATGGTTTTGACCAGGCTGTTTCCTGACAGATCACATAAAAAGTGTTCCCTTTCATATAGCTGATCCAAATGATTCTTTGTCAAACTGAATGAAAATATCCAACACTGCTATAAAATTCCTATCTAGTTCTGTCTAAAGACATGATGACTAAACATTCCACTAGAGTACAAGGAATTAAAATAAGTAATCTCAAATCTAACTATATACATATTCCCTACCAGATATCTATCTAAATTGGTAAAAATGCATAAAGGAATTAAAATAGCTAATCTCAAATCTAACTATATACATATTCCCTACCAGATATCTATCTAAATTGGTGAAAATGCATAAAGTGACAAACACAAAATTACTTGTGAATTTGGCTTCGTAGGTTTTCATTATAAAAACTCTGATGTTGTGTGAAGTCACCAAACATAATTAAATAAAGGATTAATGATTCAATATAAGTAATTCTTTAACCCTGACTGGTGTCGGAAAAACATGACATCTACATTTCATCGAAAAAATTATTCACAATAGCACAATTAGAGTATTAAAATCCACATCAACTAACAAGTGCAATACCTATACTTCACTTGCACGAACTCGCATGGATAACTAAAGTTATTCCCACAAACTCATATGTTACTAACATTCACGAAAGCACAATTACCTAGGTGTGCTGAGCAAATCATTAGATGATGATGCCTGAGATGGGGTTGCAGAATCCTCTTTCTTTACTTTACTTCTGACATCAGGGGACAACACGTTGATGGCGGCATTGGTAGATCCGCTGCTGTCATTACTGTCGTCATCTTTCACAAGATACCCTGATATCGTATTCCCTTTTGCTGATTGACACTGACGCGCAGTCTTGTCCCTGAAAGAAAATTTGTAAAACATTAAACCAACAAAACTCTTTGATAGCAAAGTAAACAATAATTTTTAGTGGACAAGAAAACATTTGCAACAATCCAATATGTAAGACTAATCTATATCAGTTATATATTAAACAATATAAAACTGCTTGTGTTAACAGAACTTTAAGAGATTAGACATTTACATTCACTAAAAGTTAAATAATTCAAAAGAGATAAGTAGATGTGATGGTAAAATAGTGGTATATAATGTTAAGAAACTTGATTGCACCATTATTCCAATTTTGGGAGAATCCCATTTCTTGACAATATTTTCTTATGCAATAAGAAAATATTCTTATGTAATAATAATGTCACAAAACATTATTAGATTCATGGTGACTGCCTGAAGTATTCCCTCCTGAACAGTGGGCAAAACTTGGAGCAGGAAATAGCTGAAGTAGAATGGTCAGGTTAGAAGGACTACAACAATCCAGGAAGACTCAGTAAGTAGAATACAGAACATGGAATTTAGGCCAAAGGCGGAGCACTGGGACCTATGAGGTCATTCAGCGCTGAAAGGGAAACGGATGATAAGAAGGTTTGAAAGGTGTAACAGGAGGAAAACCTCACAGTTGGACTATGATACAACTGTTAGAGAGGGTGAGAAGTCAGATGGAAGAAAGAGAATATGAACAGAGGTACAGTGAAAGGAATGAAAGGGGTTGCAGCTAGGGGCTGAAGGGACACTGCAAAGACCCGTGAGTAATGCTTACGGTGCACCACGTGAGGTGCACTGTCAGCGCTACCACCCCTCCAGGGACATAATAAGTGACTAAGCTGCTGTTTTCAACTGTTTATCTTTTATGAGATTTCCCCCATTGATTTTCATCATTTGCATAAAGCTATTCACACATGCAACCTACAGCATGTGACCACGTAATATGGCGAAGCCTCCATTCACAAAAAAATACATTCTAATTCATATCATTTAACTGTTTTTAAATTTCCTTTCATTTTCGGATACTGTTTTTAGCTCTCATTCTTTGATTAGTGTAGTTGTCCCAAGAGTTTTCTGTAGTTAATGAGAGAGAGAGAGAGAGAGAGAGAGAGAGAGAGAGAGAGAGAGAGAGAGAGAGAGAGAGAGAGAGAGAGAGAGAGAGAGAGATTGGTGTACATTATGATCTTCACAAATGTGAGTAAACTTTTTACAATTGTTCTTGAAATGTGTTGTCTACAGATCCTCTCTTTCATTAACCTATTTAAGAAACAAAATACGGTGGTTCTCCCGATCCACTGGCTTTGGCACGGGGAAATCAAAACACCTACTGACATTTTGAAACTTACTCTTTGTGTAGTTCTCTGTTAACTACTGCAAACATTTAGTCACAATGTTCTTCCTTTCCAAGATCCTTAAATGAAATGTAGTACAGTAGAGCCATTTCTATTTCAATCATCAATACTGTATTATACTTTAAAGGCCTTCAACAACATTCTCATAACCATCACATTTCAGCAAATATAAAGTTTTTAACCAATTTGCTGAGCACATCATCTCACAAAAATCAGTTTATCAACTAACCATGAATATCAGAATTTATTCAAGCAAAACTTTTTTGAATGTCCGTGCATTAAGAATTTAAAAGCAACAACCACTTTTGTCAAAAACCAAAAGATGAAAAAATATATGCAAAACCTCATTAAAACTCACTTATGCACTGCATATTCATTCTACTTATTCAAAATTAGCATAATTATGCCTGTGAATATATTTCAATGCTCTGAAATACAGTGTTTCCAAAACTCAAAAGAAAAATTACCTCAAAGCAGGAAAAAGAAGTATAATTTCATCTAAAAGCCTGTTATTACGCAGTTGCTGACCAGTTGTCTCTTGAAAACAGGCCGGACACTGGGTCTTATAACCCAAATACTGACGTATGCACATGGAACAAACTGGAACAGATGTGCTTATTACAAACGTATCACAACGTAACAAACCTTGAATGTATCTCAAAGTTAATCCAGAAAACTCAGAAATATTTTGTTAATCGTCAAAAAGAAAAACTCTAAACCTGAGCTCAAATCTACTGTTATTATAAACAGGTATTTCAGTCTGTATGTACACTAAAATGCTTGCCAAATTACAAATACCCTATCTACAGAAAATGCTCACAAAACCCAGTCTTCACTATATGTGGAAAGTAACTTAAAAATTAAGTGTGGAAATCATTTCTCAATAATTCCATTCCCACTACTCTCCAAGATCCATTACACATCCATAATAATAAAAATATGAGTAATAATAAAGGCACAACAATAATGATTACAGTACTGTACTTTAACATTTTATATTCTTTGAAGCAACCTCACATATTATCTTCCTGCATTTGAATGTAGAGTATGCAGCAGGAGGTAGTGGCATTACAGTGCTAGCCTACCAAGTTACCTATTCGATCAGAATTTCCTTGTGACAGCCTAAATCCCACCTACCATCAACAACTATGGTCTAAATTAAACAAGGTTTTTAATGCATGACCTGCACAGCATTTGCACACACAAAATTATACTACTATACTTACAATTATGAGAGCATATGGTCACCATGGATGTCGACATGAATTCATAACAGATACCACATCTTAGTAACTCATCCAAACGCTGAAAATGACATCAAATTTAAACACACTGTAATCAAGAAATCTTTCAGGGTAGGCAGTCCCCGGTTAACGGCGGGGGTTCCTGGCTGAGCGCCGATAACCAAAAATTGTTGTTAACCGGAACATCACAATAATTATGGTAATAAGTGGTGTTTACAATGCCATAAGAGTAAATATACTGCTTAACAGCACTGTTAACCGGTTATCGGCACCAATAAATCGCTTACCGATGCTGATAAACTGCTTACTGGCCCTGTAAATCACTTAACAGCGCCGAAAATCAGGTTAACGCTGTTGTTACCCAAGCGTTGTAAGACCAAAACGTGGTTAACCGATGCCGCCAGTAAGCGGGGACTGCCTCCTATTATAAAATCAAAATATTTATGGATACCTTACAGTAGTGAACAGGCTGAAAAGGCATGGATTTTCGAAAGTAACTCCATCAAACTTCATGAAAACCAATTAACTTTGCTCTTCAAGAAAGCAACTAAAATGGCCATTAATATTCATTCTATGTTTAACACGTGACAGCATACATTACATGCTGCTTATGATCTACACTAGTAATTTAGATGGTTTTACAATTAAAACCAAGAACTAAAGCTATCCAAATTTCCAAATTCTTTTATGATTAACAGTCACAATTCCTATATCATTCAAAATCTATGATGTCAAATATTTTATTTAAAAAAAATATGCACTCTTTTTTTATTCACACTCAGTACATAAAATGTTTTCTTGACTAGGTGATAAATTAATCTATCAATACATCAGTAATGCAGTACAATATATTATGAAAAATCTGCAAAAAACTATTAACTATAATTTGAAAAGTAAAAAATTTTATATCAAACACCTCAATGATTCGCTGTACAACACCGAATTCACACTTCACAAAATTTGGAACTGTTTAAACTGTCCATACCTTCAGCTCCGGAATGCTGGCTGGCCAGGGCAAGGATGTTTCAACAGCCATAGCTGAAACCAAAAAAACTGCAATCAAATGGATATACAGACACCGTCCTACATATGAACATTCAACTTACTAACATTCAGAGATACAAACAAACAGGATTGCAAATTAAAATTGTTTAGAACGCTCCCCTCTGCCAATAGGTTCAAATTTTGTTTTGTGCGCCTATTCTGTACATACAGTACTGTGTGTACACTGTACAGTATTGTGTTTTAGGATGAAAAATATACAGTACTGTATTGATTTGATATACTGCAAACACTTCAACATCCGAACGGCCGTACGGAATTCAGCTCATTTGTAAGTAGGGTGGTGTCTCACACACCACCCCACTTACAGTACTGTATTTTACTGTGTACAGGTACTTTATTGATACACGATACTACACAAAACCTAAATAAATCGTAATGGTAACAGTTTTTTTTTCTTACCTTTGAAACTGGTAGCATAAGCTTGAGATGTTGGATGAGAGGAGGAGGAGGAGGGGCAGTGCGTAATTTCCTTATCACTGATTTCCTTGAGCGTCTTGGGAAATTTTTCGGCTGCTGCTCTGTCAGCAATAGCTGCCTCACCACTAACAGACATGTGACGCAAGTTAACACGTTTTTTAAAGCGATGGAACCATCCATGACTTGCACAAAATGTTTCGTCTGCAGCGCTTTCGCCGGCCTTAGCCTTCAAGTCGTTGAAAAGGCTTTTAGCCTTTTCCTGAGTCAGCATGAGGCTAAGTGGTGCAGACCTTTGTCCCTGGTGTTCCATCCAGATAACCAGAAGCTTTTCCATTTCTTCCACCAGCTTCCCCCTTCTCTTGCTTATAATTGTTGACTGCATAGGCACAGCACTTTTAATGTGTTCCATAATTCGCTCCTTGTTCTTAAAGATTGTACCAAGTTGAACGATTCATATTATACATGCGTGCGACGTCCACCATTTTTTCACCATCATCTAATTTCTTTATAATTGCCACCTTAGTTTCCATTGAGATAGCCTGCCGCTTTTTACCAATGCCACTGTCTCCACTTGCCTTATGCTTGCCATTAGCCATGATACATAAAGGAAAAGTTATTCGCTTCCCTGCCGTTTTGCTTGTCTTTGAAAATACTTCCAATGTTTTGCAGTTATTTTTGTCAGTCTCCCTGGTCAAATTATCATTAGATAATATTCCACACGGTATGGATAGTGTGTGAGAATCCTCTGCTCTATCGAAATGTCTATTTTCTTCTGCAATAATCTTCTTTCCGCTTTCTTCATCACAGCTTGGAGAGTCATCCCCACACTTTACAGATTGGGATGAACAGTTCATATCAATTTCACTACAGTACAAAAATTCTGGTTCGGCCTTCACTTCTAAGAAAGGATCTGCATACAAAGAGCCCTCACCTTTGTTTTCAGTAAGATCCTCCTCCAAATTCTCCTTCTCTTCTTTGATTAACAGCAACGATAATGATTTTTCAACTTCCATTTTCAAAGGATGTTCTATGTACAATACTCGGTCCTAGTTAGGATCTAATGAAATTTTCCTCTGCTTGGAATACTCTGAAATAAAATTTTTCAAAAAGTGAAAAAATGCTCTCAATTCACCATTTATAACCTAATCAGTATAACTTCCCTCTAAAATCTAATTGGATCCTAAAAATATAAAGACGGTTTTCTCTTTTTATAATACCATAGGTCGCTGTTGTTGATTTTTATTAGATTCTGCAGATAAGTTAACGATAGTTATTTCAACATCCAGTGCAAGTTGCCTTGGGGTGCAAAAATTAAACAAATCTGTCAATGCAACTGAACATCATCTCTGCTGAATTAAAAACACTATTTTGGCATTCAAAACCAATGACTGTCTTTTGGAGACTACAAGACAGGGTAAAAGAATAACATCTATCCTCCATGAGTTCTCACATATTAGCTATGAGTCTGTTCCTCACCTTCTCACCAGACGCAAGGTAAGCTATCAAGTTTGTCAGTCGCCCTGCTTCATGAACTCCCTCCATATTTCAAACACAAGTTGTGTGTTTCTTGAGCTATTTAGTAGAAGCTCCCCAACTCTCTAGGCCTGTTGAGAGCTTTTCGGGACTGTTAATCCACGCCATTCAAATAGCTATAGCTTCCTTGCAGTTACAGAGGTCCGAGCAGTTTTTTTGGTAGCTGTCAGCCACTGCAACTCTTCAAGGTTACACAGGCCCTTGTCCTCATGCATGCTGGTCTTAGGACCACAGTGGCATGAACTGTTTTAACACTGTATGGAAGAATGACGTCTTTCTTCCAAGTTCACATAATCGTTCTAAGATGGACCTAATGAAAATAAACTTCTTTGGAACCTAGTGCATTTACAGTATATCTCCTTTGGCACTCATGAGACATGAATGGCTTTTCTCCAGTAAGGGAATGGCTTCTCCCCAGTTTTCTGACAGCAGAGGAAAATGAAAACATTTTTGGCATTCAGTGCATTTAATTAGACTCTCAATATTATGAATTTTTATGTGTAATCTCAGGCTAAGAGAACTTGTATATTTTCACATTTAGAACCAGAAAATGGCTTCTCTCCACAATGATTTCCAATGTGTAATTTGAGAATTTCAGTACAGTCTTATGAAAAACTACTTGGACACAACATACAGAGCAAGTATATGGTTTCTCTCCATTATGAGTTCTCCAGTTTTGAGATTACTTGAAGCAGAATAACTTCCTTGACATACAGAGCAAATGAATGGTTTCTCTTTTGTATGAGTCTTCATGTGTGTTTTGAGATGACTTGGATGAGAAAAACTTCTTTGACATACAGAGCAAGTACTGTATTTGGTTTCTCTTCTGTATGAGTTCTCATGGGGTTTTGAGACTCCTTGATTCAGAATAATTTCTTTGACATACATACAGAGCATGGGAATCGATTCTCTCCTGTATGAGCTCTCATGTATGATCCGAGATTACCTGAAGCAGAATAACTTCTTTGACATAGAGACACCACCCGAATCACGAACGAGTTACGTTCCAGATGGCCATTCATATGTTGAATTGTTCTTAAGTTGGTTACTGTACTCTTCATGCCTATTTAAGTACAGTATGATATAAAGTCAATATAGTACTGTACTTTTTTCATCCTAAAACACGCTACATTGTACATACAGTGCTGTACTTTATAGTATACTTTATTAATACAAATAATACATAAAACCTAAATAAATTGTGATTATAATATAGTTGCTTTTCTTACCTTTGGAACTGGTAGCGCAGGATGAGAGGAGGAAAGGAGGCATGGAATTATAGGGGCAGCAGGTCGTCAACATCAACGTCTTCTTTGGCAAGGAATTCTTCAGCATCAGTTTCTTCTTCATCTGAGGAGGAAGCAGTCAACAGAGGTGGAGGGGCTCTTGAGGTTGAATGCACTGGTTTGAAGAATTGGTCTAGGGAAGTTTGCACAGATTTTCTTTTCTTTTCATCGTATTTGAGATGATAACACTGGATAGCATTGTTGATGATTTGTTGCTACTTTTGAGAATCTCTCAGCATTTGGGTTCTGATTCTCAAAAACAGTTAAAAGCTTTCTCAATAAGAGAAATCCCCTCAGCCATCAATGTTGTTTCAACATTCTTTAAAAGAAGAGGTTTTTCTTCCTCATGTTCCTCTGTTCTTTGCATTTATTCATTCGTTAACTACTCTGAATGAGACTCAAACAGCTCTTCAAAGTCCTCTTCCTCTCAGTCAAGATGTAGCTTTTCATTTATGTCAACGAGACTGTTAATGATTCCTTTTGCCTCCTCTTCCTGATTAAATCCTCTGAAGTCGTTGGCAAACCATGGGCATAAAGCCTTCCATGCTCCATTCATGTTAATCCCACTTACTTTACACCATGCAGCATCAATATTCTTGATGCAATTATATATGTTGTATCCCTTATAAATGTAAAGTCAAGTCATACCCTGGTCATTCACTTCCTTCAATGCTTACCCGTAAGCACTACGAGTGTAATACTTCCTGAAATTGGCTGAAGGAGTGAAGTTGTGTTATATACACAATTTTCACATCCAGATGGAAATCATCTAAGCATGGTGGGTGCCCAGAGGCATTATCCAAGATAATGCCCCTGGGCATTATCTTGAAAAGAACCCCATGCTCACAGTTGAACAGGTTGACTTCAGAAAACAAAGTGATGGAAAAACCAGTCTTTGAATATAGCAAGCCACCCAGGCTTCATTACTGGACAGCCAGATTACGGGTAAAGAGCTCTTTGTGATGTTTTTGAGTGCCTGTGGATTTGCAGCGCTGTACACTAAGAGCAGCATTAGCTGAAGTCTCCCGATGCGTTGCCACCCAGCAGTAAGATTAGCCTATCCTTCACCGCCTTATATCCTGGCATTGTCTTCTCTTCATGGCTGATATATATTTTTTTCTGGCATTTTTTTTTTCCAGAAAAGGCATATCTCATCAATATTAAAAACTTGCTGAGGGGTATAACCTTCCTCATCAACGAATTCCTTGACCGTCTTGGGAAATTTTTCAGCTGCTGCTTTGTCAATGCTAGCTGCCTCACCACTAAAGGACATGTGATGCAAGTTAACACATTTTTTAAAGCGATGGAACCATCCATGTCTTGCACAAAATATTTCATCAGCAGCGCTTTCACCAGCCTTAGCCTTCAAGTCGTTTAAAAGGCTTTTAGCCTTTTCCTAAATCACCATGAGGCAAAGTGGTGCAGACCTTTGCCTCTGGTGTTCCATCCAGGTAACCAGAAGCTTTTCAATTTCTTCTACCAGCTTCCCCCTTCTCTTGCTTTTAATTGCTGACTGCATTGGCACAGCACTTTCAACGTGTTTCATAATTCACTCCTTGTTAAAGATCATGCTAATAGTTGAACGATTCATATTATACATGCATGCTACATCCACCATTTTTTCACCACTAATATCTTTATAATCACCACCTGAGTTTCCATTGAGATAGCCAGCCGCCTTTTACCACTGCCACTAACTTCACTTGCCTTACGCTTGCCATTAACCATGATAGATAAAGGATGGGCTAACTATTTCACGATAAATTCACAGGAATAGCTTGGAGCACAACAGACCACATCTTACCGCTAGCGCAGGTACAAGAGTCTGGGGAGGTAGGTTGGCGTGCACTATGGTGCTCTATGGCATGGGGAGCAGCAAAAATTGTAACTAAGCAGAATACGCGCACAGAACATAATCTGAACTTACAGGTGGCAAAGGGGAGCGCTCTGAACAAAAATTTAATTTGTGATCCCGTTTGTTTGTATCTCTGAATGCTCCTAAGTTGAGTGTTAGTAAGTAGGGTAGTGTCTGTAATTAAAACTGGACTTACTGACTTATAGCCTACAGTTAATTTTACAAGTACCATGCTGGCTTAACTTATGACAGATTGTTAAACCCAACAAGGAAGAAAGTAACCTGTTTGTTGCCCGCAAGGCCCCCAGATTATTTTACATACTGCATTCGGGCATATCGAGCCGCCTGTAATATTCAGTAAAACAGCACATGAGCAAGCATTCATTCACAATAATGAGTAAAAAAGCCACAATAATATAATTGATAAATTGTATATTTTAAGACACAAAAATATACAAAACCTGTCTCTTAAAATATACAATTTATCAATTATATTATTGTGGCTTTTTTACTCATTCTTTTCGATCACAATATAGTGATGCTCCACAATTCACAATAATCTATGCTTAGAATAGGGATTGCCATGCAAGAATAGCCTATGCTGATGCATCAACGCTACGGTACAGTTACAGCCATCCTAGATTAACCTAACCTTAACTAATTTATGGTAGCCTCAGGCCTCCTAAGATATCTCTAGCCTATTTAGGCTACGTTATGAC
>NC_089766.1:7921007-7951007 GCF_040412425.1 Macrobrachium rosenbergii
AATCGTAAGTCGAAACTTAATCGTAAGTGATAAGAAGACAGCAATCAATCATATCATTACATACGAGAAGTATTTTATCAGTAGTGTTCTTATTTTCAACTAACTGAATATTTTTCATGTTATTTCCCTTTCCAATAATTTAACATAATGACTGGACGAAATTTAGTCACTTGAATGTGATAATATAAACTTGAGCGGTTTCATTTCTCGTATGTACTGCTTAATCAACTTCTTCGATTGTTGGTCCACTACCAGAACCGCCACCCTGAGGTCCACCTGGGCTGCCGCCTGGCATACCACCAGGCATGCCACCTGGGGGAGGACCACCAGCCGCGGCGTACATCTTCGTGATGATGGGATTGCAGACTTGCTCCACCTCCTTCTGTCGGTGCTCGTACTCGTCCTTCTCAGCCAGCTGGTTCGAGTCAAGCCACTGGATGGTCTCGTTGCACTTGCTGATGATGGTCTGACGGTCACTCTCAGGGATCTTGTCCTTGAACTTCTCGTCCTCAACGGTAGACTTCATGTTGAAGCAGTAGGACTCGAGAGAGTTCTTGGCCGAAATGCGGTCGCGCTGATGCTCGTCCTCTTCGCGGTATTTCTCAGCTTCGTGCACCATGCGCTCAATGTCTTCCTTGCTCAGCCGTCCCTTGTCGTTGGTGATGGTAATCTTGTTCTCTTTACCTGTAGACTTGTCTACAGCAGAGACGTTGAGGATGCCATTAGCGTCAATGTCGAAAGTGACTTCAATCTGAGGGACGCCACGTGGAGCTGGAGGAATACCAGTGAGTTCAAACTTACCAAGAAGGTTATTGTCTTTGGTCATGGCACGCTCACCCTCATATACTTGGATGAGTACACCAGGCTGGTTGTCTGAGTAAGTGGTGAATGTCTGGGTCTGCTTAGTTGGGATGGTTGTGTTACGCTTGATAAGTGCAGTCATGACACCTCCAGCAGTTTCAATACCAAGAGAGAGAGGAGTGACATCAAGCAAAAGCAGATCTTGAACAGTTTCAGACTTGTCACCACTGAGGATAGCAGCCTGTACAGCAGCACCATATGCAACAGCTTCATCAGGGTTGATAGATTTATTCAAATCTTTGCCGTTGAAGAAGTCCTGCAGAAGTTTCTGAATCTTGGGAATTCGAGTAGAGCCTCCAACTAAGACAATGTCATGAATCTGAGTCTTGTCTATCTTAGCATCACGAAGAGATTTTTCTACTGGCTCCAGAGTTCCTCTAAAGAGATCAGAGCAAAGTTCCTCAAAACGAGCACGGGTAACTGAGGTATAGAAATCAATGCCTTCAAAGAGAGAGTCAATCTCAATGCTAGCCTGAGTAGAGGATGAAAGAGTACGCTTGGCACGTTCACAGGCAGTTCTTAGCCTCCTGATGGCACGCTTGTTTGATGAGAGATCCTTTTTGTACTTTCTTTTGAACTCTTGCATGAAGAAGTTAACCATCCTGTTGTCAAAGTCCTCTCCTCCCAGATGAGTATCTCCAGCAGTGGACTTTACTTCAAAGATGCCATCCTCAATGGTAAGAATGGACACATCAAAGGTGCCACCCCCAAGATCAAAGATCAAGACATTGCGCTCACCTCCAACCTTCTTGTCGAGGCCATAGGCAATAGCAGCAGCCGTAGGTTCATTGATGATACGCAAAACGTTCATACCAGAGATAGTGCCAGCATCCTTCGTGGCCTGTCTCTGGGAATCATTGAAGTAAGCAGGGACAGTGATTACAGCATCCTTGACTGTGTGGCCCAAATATGCCTCAGCAGTCTCCTTCATTTTAATCAAGACCATAGAGGAGATCTCTTCTGGGAAGAATGTCTTAGTCTCGCCTTTGTAATCGACTTGGATTTTTGGTTTGCCACCATCACTGATGACGGTGAATGGCCAGTGCTTCATGTCGCTCTGCACCGACGCTTCGTCGAACTTGCGGCCAATGAGTCGCTTGGCGTCAAAGACTGTGTTGTTGGGATTCATGGCGACCTGGTTCTTGGCGGCATCTCCGATGAGCCTCTCAGTATCTGTGAACGCCACGTAAGAGGGGGTGGTTCTGTTGCCTTGGTCGTTGGCAATGATTTCCACCTTTCCGTGCTGGAAGACGCCCACGCACGAGTAGGTCGTGCCCAGGTCGATGCCAACAGCTGGAGCCTTCGCCATTCCTAGAAAGAAATACGAGTTAGGTTGAGAGATATGTTGCTTGAATGTAACCAAAAACAACAAGTACTCTTTTGGCTGATGAGCATGTTTGTGGAATACAGCCTGACAGTATACCGTTACGTAATGTAGTTATAGTTTATGGTGAAATAAAAAGAATAAAAAACTTGATAGTTCATTCATACATGATATTGAATCATAACATATATCCCCTGAATTATAATTTCATTTTTATGATTCACTGAGATCTCTATTCTCCTTTCAAACTCTGCAAAACCTGAAACATATCTATTTTTCGTTGAAATTCTTTGTCATAATTGCAGTCTAAATAAAACTAGGAAAGTCCAGGTGGGAGACACAAGCCAAGTTTTTTTTTTCCAAATAAAAGTGAGCAAAATTTAGTCATGAATGCATATAAGGTATAAGGAAGATGAGTTTGTGCACTGCTCCACAGGCTTTGCCTGCAAATAATGCTTAAGAATGGGAAAGAAAGACAATTTCTGAACTGCTATGTTCATGGGAAAGACAAACATGGACGCCCCAAACAAAGAAATGAGGTAGGACTAGTTGAAAAAGTCATGCTTCTTACACGCAAGGGCCAATCTCTGGTGTGCGTCATTGGAAGAGGGTCCACTCCTACGACCTGGGATTAATCACTACGTCTTTCAAACGATCCCCAGATACGCCTAGATGTTTATTTCCCGTGTGTCATCGTACTGAATTAAGAAAAAGAGAGAGAGAGCCATCCCACCCCTCCTGGCCGAGAGCCACCGTTTCTAAATGAGGAACCGTCTCCTCCCGGTCGCTTGGCTTGAGAGCTTGCCAGCAACGGCCATTGTTCCCTCTTCGTCTCCTCATCTGCCAAAGCTTCCCTCTCAAAAGTGTACTGTTTCTCAGATTAGTTTAGATCGCCATGCTTTCATACTCTAATTATTGTTTCCCTGCTGGGCCGTTACGTGTATCTATTTCACCTATTCAACTGAATAACTTTTTGTTTTTAAGTGTTCCTTAGGCTTTATAAGTGACTGATGTACTCCCTCGGTCGAAAATTTGTACTGTTTCTCAGAATAGTTTTGATCGCCATGTTGTCATATCTTATTTATAGTTTCTCTGCTGGTCCGTTATATATATATATATATATATATATATATATATATATATATATATATATATATATATATATATATATCTACGTTACACATTGAACTGAGTAACTCTTTTGCTTTTAAATGTTTTTTTATATTCTCTCAGTCGCTGATATAAAGTGAAATTTATATGATTCAAATACATTTGCATAAGGAACGGCATTAATTATATTTTAACAATATCACAGAGATTTTCCACCTTTGATTTATGGCTCACTGCTCTTAACTTGCATACCGATTTTTCGTATTGTTTTTGTTATCTTTCATAAAAAAAACACAATCATATAACGCAAGATTGGCTTATACAGAATAGAAACACCCATATGCGTCAATAGCAAACATATGTGTATATATATATATACACATACACACACACACAAATGAATGAATGTGTGTATACAATCAACAGCAATTAAAATCAGGCAGAACATTAACAGAATACAATGCAGAACGAGTCTTAAAAATCTTGCAATCTCAGAGGATAAAATAGACACATAGAACTGCTTGTCTCTTTTCTCAAACGGACTTCAGTTTATTTCCTTCCATACTGAAAATTTCGAAGGTTGTAAAACATTAATCAAGGCATTCTTTGGAGTAGGGTTGTGCTACGGAGAGGGGAAAAATAATGATTTCATACATCAGCAACAGAAATGATTGCCGTTGAGTCCCATCAAGGAAAAATAGAAGAGGAAGGATTGAGTTAAATGATAGAATATTAGTTTTCACGGATATGAGGTTCTATTTAAAAGGGCCGTTCATTTATTTGATAAAAAATAAAAGTCAGTTCACTCGTAGGTTTGCGTTCACGTTCGTATAGGCCTACAGATTAGGTTAGGACGTGTGGGATGCACATACACATCGTATCTGTTATCACAAACACCTGCCCTCACCTTCTTTTAGCCACAAGATGTGGGAGAATGAAACAGAAAATAATTTCGGCGAGTTAAATGGGAGAACTGACAATCGAAAATAAACCTTGTCGTGTTACTGCTTCAGATCTGAGAGAACGGCTGGGCGCTCTTGCCTATATAGGAACAGTAGTAGTATGGGGAGAGTAGCCTTTGCAACGGCTCGAGCATCCGGCTTGGCCAAGCTCTAAGACGAAAGAAGAGTGCCAACTTTCCTCGTCGTAGCCTCCATGTTGGAAAAGGAAATTTTCAATCGACAACCGTATCATTTATTTTTAATCTATGTGATTTTTATGTATTATTAAGCAATTTTAACTGCCAAAGGGAAGGCAT
The DNA here is from genome assembly GCF_040412425.1 of Macrobrachium rosenbergii. NCBI lineage: Eukaryota > Metazoa > Arthropoda > Malacostraca > Decapoda > Palaemonidae > Macrobrachium > Macrobrachium rosenbergii. The sequence continues at coordinate 7,925,561 of NC_089766.1, forward strand.
GGCTATATAATACCGAATATTTATAAAAAGATAGATTTACAACTATCCTACATCGCTTACAAAGATTCATTGATGCATATGGTTAATATACTAATTTTTTGTATTCTCTCAGTATCACCAGACGTATATAAATGATACATGCTATTATATACATCATACAATTTCAGGAAATACATAACAAAATGAGATAAACAAGCCAGTCTTGGCACGGTGAGGCTAAACCGGCACTCTAGAAAAATAGCTTCTCCCCCATTGTATTTTTATCTCCCAACTCCCGGTTCCAAAAGAACCTTCAAGAACAACGTTCACCCGGCTTCCTGCGTTATGTGACGCGAACACAATGTTCTATTTATAAAGGACAACGATCCGATTACCCGACTGTCCCTATTTTCTGAATCTATGGGACTCAGGCGTTGCCACTGTCCTTCTTACGCCTTCTCGCGCCAAGAGAACAAGGAGTTTATACAGCTGTTTATAGTCTATGATAGGATATAGGCCTATGTTTCGAAGAAAATAGATAGATGTGACGTCAGTAGTCACTTCTGTCACACGAGAATGACGTGAGAAGATTTGTAAATCAGCAAACTAAGTTTGAAATATGCAAATTAATTTTGTTCGTAAAAATAACACGAAAAAAGTGGTTTTAGTGGTCTTTCATTGCAAAGTGGTGGTGCATGCACCACTTAATTTTAAAGTATCGGTCTAAATAATCCACCTACATTTACCCATAATTCTCAAGACATAACAGTGCCTAGAAAGGTGTTTTTCCAAATAAATATTTTGATATAAATTTTGCCAGAGGAATTTTCAAGTTCTCCTAGTTTCAAAGTCCCTTATGGCTTTCATTTAAAAAAGGATATCTCAGGAGTGCCTGCATTTTGAAAGATTTAACAATTAGCATTCATGTCACTTATCTCAACCAACCTTTCCAAAACAGATATAGTGCCTCCAGTTACAATACCACTATGACCACAGGTCATAATCAATCTTCAATCTTTATATATATATATATATATATATATATATATATATATATATATATATATATATATATATATATATAAACAGAAAACTTCCAATTATTCTTCAAAATGCTGAAATAAAGTTAGTAATTTTAAAGAAAGAAAGAAAAAGATTTCGACAAAGTTCTACCATTCTAAGCGACAGCCAAAGTGACGTCATCATCATTATGCCATTGTTCAGTGCATTCACCTTTATTCGAATCCTCGACCGAGGATTGACACTGTACGAAGTAGTGTCTCGTTGTATGCTTTGATGAAACAAGATGATCTTTTATTTTTATTTAGTATTTGACGAGCGTAAAGATATAATCTGATTATAGTTTTATCAAAATGGTTATTTTATTCCTTTCAAATTTGTTTTTAAAGGCAAACGAAGCCGCAGACAATGCAAGGGGTTCGAACACTCCTGTTGGCTCCTGTCGCAAAAGAAGACGCTAGAATGAAATGGAACGTTTGGAGTCGAATTCCGTTTTAAGAGAAACAGGGCATTAGACCCACAGAGAGAGAGAGAGAGAGAGAGGAGAGAGAGAGAGAGAGAGAGAGAGACTCTCCATACATCTACTGAACTACTTATCTTGGCCTGTGATTTATTTTTAGCTTTTGTAACCTCAATTTCTTTATTTATCTTTTTTTTCCTGCTAATTCTATCATTATTTTCTTTACCTAGGCTTTTTATAGCTAAAATTTTTTATTCGCTCACTTCCTGTATATGTATATACAGTATGTATATGTATACATGTACACACACATATATACTGTATATATATATATACAGTATATATATAATTATATATGAATGTATATATACTGTATATAAAACACCAGCTGTCCTTTTTAGCATCTCTGGGGTTCCCTAGGGAAGTAGCTTTCTGCCTTTTAAGTTAACCTTAGTTCCATTTGCTCTCCTGCTGAGCTGTTCAGCTTCTTTAACTCTCTCTCTCTCTCTCTCTCTCTCTCTCTCTCTCTCTCTCTCTGATAAGATCCTAAGGTCCCCAGGTTGTCTGACCTTATTCGACCCCTCATTAAAAGTATAGCTTTTTTTCTTGAATGAAAGAAGCTATAATCTTCACAAAGAGAGAGAGAGAGAGAGAGAGAGAGAGAGAGAGAGAGAGAGAGAGAGAGAGAGTTCTGGCAAGCAGTCCTATTGTAACACGTGACTAGTGGGGCCATTCTAGTTGAGCCCAAGTGACAAAGAAACCATTACCTAAGACTACTACTTTTTACACAGTCTCTCTCTCTCTCTCTCTCTCTCTCTCTCTCTCTCTCTCTCTCTCTCTCTCTCATATACACACATATATATGTATACATACATACACACGTGAATATATATACATACACACACATGTATATACATATATATGTATTGCATTAAATAAAACAATAAAAATCAAGAATATATAAATGAAAAAATATGAATACAAAAAATGAAGTTTCTTCTATTTATTTATTTATTTCTAAGTCTTTCAAGTTATCCAGCTACCAAATATATTTGTCTTTCATTTAAACTTTATATATTTCCTCATCTATTTAATTTTTTACTATCTATTTTATATTTAATCATTTATGCATTTCTTTAATCATATACTTATTTAGTTACTTCCTTATCGATTTTTAATTTTTTTTTCATTTATTTAATCTCATGTGTTTACTTTGCCAAACAATTTATTTAATCAAGTATTTATTTATATTCATATTATATTTATATCCTCATTCAAGGTTAACTAATCAATTCATGCTTTATATATATATATATATATATATATATATATATATATATATATATATAATATATATATATATATATATATATATATATATATATATATAAATATATATATATATTCAAAGTTAACTAATCATCTCATGCCTATATGGTACTTGTGACGTCGACCAGTCAATACTGGAACTTGTGTCTATAGCCTTTTTTCTTTTTTCTTCTAAAAGAGTGGCAAAAATGTTCGTTTAATGTTTTTATGTATATAATTTGTATTCATTTGTTATTTAATAATGTCTATAATAATAAAAAAAAGGCCTTTATTGTCTATTTACGTCTTGAAAACGCAGGAATACCAAACACGGCAATATGAACGACGCCGGAGTAAATGCTAACGAAATACTATTTTCTTTTAGTAACCCGTCTTCAAAACAAAAAACGATAATATTGATATGTTTAATATTTATCACTTTCGGTACTTTAAATTTTTATTGCTCGTTCACCAAGTAAAATAAAACATTTAAGTGACAAAATTAATGCAATGCGATGCACGCTCTCATTTGAACGCGAGCCAAAACATTCCGCCTATGGCAACAAAAACCTCGTAACCCGAAGCTAATGTTTGCTTTCAATAGTGCGTTGATTTGTCAGAACGTCTCTCGTTGTTGATTTTGGTATGAATTTCGTGTTGTGATATTTACCAAGTTCTGCGTCAGCTGCTGGTGAGTGGAAATGAGTCTATATCCTAATGTTTTTGAAATCTGCTTATGCAGTTTGTAGGCCTATAGGCTTAGTTTTGGTCTGAACTAGGCTGCATCGTGTAAGATAATGCAGGCTGATATTGTGTAACGTTTACTTTTGTATCTTAATTCCTCATTATTTCAGAAATATATTCGGGAAAATCAGATTTCCTGATTTTTTTTTTACTGTTTATGCTACCAGTCAACTTTACGATCCTAGACTCAGGCAATAGTGTCCTTACCTGTTTGTGTAGGGATATTGTGGTAGAATTTTTACTCGAATTCTTTTTCGTAAGACGGATAAGTTTTTTTTATTGTTTTAGTTGTTAAACTTAATTTATCAGAGTTATAGCACAAATAGGCTTATTCATCAGAAGCGGAATAGCAAGTGTAACGTACTTAGCGTTGACCATATAGTGCTAAACTGGGTCTAGACCTAGTAGTATTTATCACAATCTTCCGTGGTGTTTTGATAAAATGCTGTTGTATCCACTTCATGATGTTGTATACAACCGTAAATATGTTAAATTCATGATTTACAACAGCTGTCGACATGCAACGCAGCCAGTTTGTAAAGAAGGCCTAGGTCTAACTCGAGATTTTTTCTTGTAAACATCACAAAATTGAAAATGTTTCCACCTCATGGGTGCAAGTAAATATGCTAAAAAAATTTGCTTTATAAAAAGACGTAAACACTTAAGGTATTTATTTATCGTATATGATTTACGTCACCTTGTTGGTTTTAGTATATATTAACCTAATAAGAGTCCAAGAACTCAGTAACATTTTAATTCGGTTGTGAGTGATCGTTCGCTCTTGTGTAGACTATAAAACATCATGCTTTCCTTTGTAAGTGAATGAAGAGGGAATATAGCTTATAGTATATCTGTTATTGAAAATATTTATATATGAGACTGTTTAAGCTCAGTAGGCTACGACTGTCGTGTGAATAATGCCGGACAATTCGTAAGGTTGTAATTCTCGACACACACACACACACACCCTAGGCCTAGGAGGGTACACCTCATTAGTCAGTGGGTAATTCATCAAAATTTTTTGTGAATTTGATATTTCTCCGATGGTCAAAATAAGGGTCACCTCTCTCTCTCTCTCTCTCTTCTCTCTCTCTCTCTCTCTCTCTCTCTCTCTCTCTCTCTCTCTCTCTCTCTCTCTCTCTCACACACACACACACACCCTAGGCCTAGGAGGGTACACCATCTCATTAGTCAGTGGGTAATTCATCACAATTTTTTTGTGAATTTGATGATATTTCTCTCTCTCTCTCTCTCTCTCTCTCTCTCTCTCTCTCTCACACACACACACACACACACACACACACACACACACACACACACACACACACACACACACACACACACACATAACAGGAGAGAGTGAACGCTACCTCTTACAGGCATTTTCTCTTGCACTGCGACCTGTAAGTGACTTAGCCTTCATCTCCGAGACACGCTATCTATCTATGTCATGAACACACGGCCTTTCCAGAAAGGTTATTTGTCTATCTACATGTCTAACTCTATCTATCTATCCGTCCATGTGTCTATTTGCCCTCCCATTCCTCTTTCGGTCTATCGCACATCCTTACAAGTGGTGTGACCTACAATGACGAGGCGGAACCTCGCGATCCGGTGACCTATAATATCGAAGAGCGAATCGGTTCTCCCCATTCTGAAAGTCATCACCCCATTACCTACTGGAATACTTTCTCGCTTCTTGTTTGTGCGTGCGTGTGCATTTCATTCCGTCATTTGCCAGTCTTGTAGACGTTGGGTCTATATGTATCGGTAGTATCAGGTAGACGTTGGGCCTGTACATCAGTAGTATCAGGTAGACGATGGGGAGTATCAGTATATTTGATAGTGCAGTTTGATCCCTCTCCCTCGCTCTCTTTCTCGTATCGTATGTCCTTCGGACCGCCCAGAAACGGCCTCTCCCTTCCTTCAAACTTTCACCACTACAGAAATCGCCCTCAACGCATGTCCTCCCCTACGAAAGAATGGATTCACCCATCGTTACTGTGGCTATCAGCATGTATAGACGTTCGGCCTATCGCTCTATTTTACAATGGTTATCATGTAAAATGGATGACAGCTTCGTATCATCTTCTGGGGGTGTCTTAATGATGCTCGTGTCGGCGTTATTTCATAAAAATTCAAAATCTTTAATTTGGAAGTATTAAAGAGTCTTCGATAGTCAACTTAGGGAAGACATAGATAGGCCCATAGGGTAGGTTAAGATAGGTAGGTTGGCTTCTGTATAGTAAAGGCTGAACAGTACGCAGGAAGTGTCGGAGACTGACGAGATACGCCAGTCAATTTGGCTCAGCTGATTATCATAGCTGTTTAAATGTGATTTTATGAGACGAGGATTTCTAGACTTTAGGGATTCACCCGAGGGAGGCTTTGTCCTTAAATGAGGTTAAAATAGGATTGAGGTGTGTGTGTGTGTGTGTGCGTGTGTGCGTGAGTATGTAACCTTGACAGCCGTTTCAGGCTCAACAAGCAGTTTCTTGCCAGCAATATTCCGTGATCCCCTGCAGTCAGGTGTGACTTGACTCATCTGCCAAGAAGTAGAAGATATTAGAACCTTGTGTACATTTTTATACCTTCCTTCCTTCCTGTATCACCTTCATTTTGTACCACGCGACCCTGGGAAGTCTCCGTAATCTGGTTATCGCCTCCATAAGCAAGGTGCAAGGAGGTATTCATCCGCGTATGTCTGTTTTTGTAGGTTAGTTTTATGGTTTCATACAGACTTGTTTTTCTGCGCAGGCTTGATTGATAAAATATAGCTGCGATGTTTGTTGCGTATGAATGGACAACAAGACTATTTAATAGGATCTTTTTCTAGCAATGAGGTTGTGACAAAATTGTTGAATTTTTTTAACGGTTAAATATCTGTGGGGTTGAAATTTTGTTGTGAAATGTCGCCCAGTGATTCTTGGACACATTCTGACATGAAGGAAACAACTTTCCTCTATATTTTGTTTCGCAATAAACGAGTGATTAATCTGGCTGTTTATTGCGCCAAGTTCAGTTCATCGAAGTAATCTGATTGTGAAATTTGATTTATATAGTTTTATCTATGCAGATGTCATATTTTAGACAGATGTAAAAGCTTCAGTTGAGTGCAATTAAGAATTATTATATTAATAATATTGTTATAAAAATGCAGTCACATGATTTCAATATGTGGCTCAACTTGAAATGTGAATAGTCCCATTTAGGACAAGAATACCGTTTTTCTTCCCACGTTATTTAAGGTGAAGATAAAGTTTCTAGATCGCTAGAATATAGGCCTAGTTACGTTACGCTCTCATAACAAAATCTGAACGTTATAAGCATCGGATTTCCGCTGAATCATTGACAGATTTAATATGCACTTTGACTGAGAAAACAGTTTTCACGTAAGCACTGACGTTTTAACCTTATAACCAAATATACGCTCTCCGAAGTTAGCAACTGCTTCCGGAGACATTCTGACAGAGACTGACGCCATTTACAGCTGACCCCCAGCATTTATATAAAGAAACGGGGGTGAAAGTGCATGTGCCCCTGATTGGTTGACATCATTTTTGTAGGCGGGGTCTAGGACTATTACTGGCTGACGATTGGCTCTCCTGCGGAGGGCGAATCTATTTGCAAAAATAGGGAGTATGTCAAATGGGTAGAAAGTCGCGTGGTGTTGGGTGGGGGGGGGGGAACTAAAATCTTACTCCCCTACTCGCGTGTCGAATGGATTCGCCCATTCGAGGTGTAAAAATAAAGCATTGAAAGACATGTCTACCGTCACTTCGTATCGAATTTGGGAAGTAGCAATAGAATAAAATGAGTTATCTTTAAACTTATTTTGCTATATATTCATTGTCAAGGAAAGCAGTTATTTTCCTAAAAAAAAAAAAAAAATTGAGCAAAATTACAAATACTTAAACTAAAAAAGCATATTAAATCCTCGCAATAAACACTCATAACCACGCCATATTGGAAAGAATTTGTTTCCTTAAAGGGGACTATATGCATATTGATTTCACGTCACGTGACTCCTTCTCTCCGGAACAGGAGAAGATTAGGGCATCGATCCCAAGTTACAGGTCTTACGGGGACAAGGGAAGCCACCTGTAGTGCCCTGTGTGTATATATAAAAAGCTATTTACACGTTTCCGGCCCCAAGTGCACAACAGACCCTCAAAATAGCGTCACCTGAAGGTGAAGGGAACAAGGGAGCCCTTTTTATTTTTTACATTTTTTCCACCCCTTCCCACGCTTGTACCTACCAGATGCCTTGGTATATATACGATGGTATTTATACTTGTCCCGGGAGAGGAAATGAGAGGAAATGAGAGAGAGAGAGAGAGAGAGAGAGAGAGAGAGAGAGAGAGAGAGAGAGAGAGTTTTAGAAATCACTGGAATATTTATAGGTCAAAAGGAGAACGTGGCGCCCGAGCGTCAGGCCTTTGTGGCGAATGATTTCTCTCTCTCTCTCTCTCTCTCTCTCTCTCTCTCTCTCTCTCTCTCTCTCTCTCTGTCTGTCTCTCTGTCTATATATATACACACAATGAAATACAGCTTCGAATAAGTCAACCTTTTGATATCTTCAAAGAAAGGTCACTCTCTATCTTACCCGTAACAGTTCACCGTGAACTGTCGTTACCTATACACGCGAGGACGCTCCACTTACCTCTCCCCACCCAACCTCCATTTATCTCCCCTTCCTCTCCCCTACCACATCCCCCAAACCCCACAACGCTCGCGCTCCCTGACATTGGCCTAAATGATTACTCCGAAGAAGTATAACGAGGGTATATAGAGTGGCATTGACCCCCTTACCTGGTTACCTGGGAAACTGTAACGGCGTTTAGCCTCCTGGTCGCCGGCTCATATGTTTCAGGGTCGCAGCTCCCCTCCGCGAGACCTTTCGACCTGAGGAAGATCCGTTACGCGCTTTGTACGGTATCCTTAGCCTCCTTTCTCTCTCTTCTCTCTCTCTCTCTCTCTCTCTCTCATTGTTTCCTGAGGGCAGGGAAGGATAGTCTCTGTCCTCCGGACACGCTGACCTATATTATTATAGCCCGTGGGAGCCGTGGCTTTGTTATCGTATCTCTCTCTCTCTCTCTCTCTCTCTCTCTCTCTCTCTCTCTCTCTCTCTCTCTCTCTCTCTCTGATTATTATATATATATATATATATATATATATATATATATATATAATTATATAATTATATATATATATATATATATATATATATATATATATATATATATATATATATATATATATATATATATATATATATATATTATATATACATATATATACATATATATACTGTATATATATTTATATTACTTTAAGTAAATGTCAGAAATTTTATAACATGTTCTCTCTCTTACATCTCTCTCTCTCTCTCTCTCTCTCTCTCTCTCTCTCTCTCTCTCGAAAAAAATTAAAATGATTCATGGATGTTTGAATATAAATTAGTAAATTTGTAAACAATTCCACATTTAACAGTGAGCCTTCTCTTTCAGTCATGTCATATAACGAATGTTTCCAAAGCTTTGGCTGTGCCATAGCATCTATGCTGTAACTTTTTTCTCTTTTTCCATATTCAGTTTTTGCATGAGCGTTTTGAACGTGACGGTTATAGAGAACATTGTGTACAGAGATATTTTTTTTAGAAAAGTATAAGAAACTGGCCTTTTACATAAGTACTTCCTAAATTCTAAGGGCACTGGCATAAGGCTGTTAGCATGGCTACCTGTTTCTTGCATCATGGCATCCCTTTATAAGCAGATATGTAACTTTTTATCCAATTGCTGTATATCTGTTGTTGTTGACAGAGTTAGACCTGGGGGAGCAAGGCATTGGCTGCTACAGTGTCTCAGCAGGCGGACCTTGAACTTGGCCAGTCCCACAGTTGCAAGTTGCCAAGATGCAGTGTATATTGTCTCGTCTTCCAACAATTTCTTCAGTTATTGCTTTCTAGGAGAATATTATTGACCCCTCACACTTCTGTCAGTAATTTGTGTGTGTGTGTGTGTGTAGGTCTCTGCTTCTGTCCTGTCTTTGACAGATCACATTGTTCTGTTTGCTAAGTCAGTTTTTCAGTGATCGCCTGGGCAGACAGAGCAAGTGGGTGAACTGTTTCATCATTGTTGAAGCTCTGTGTTCGATATGTTGTCCTTTTTTCCTGAATTTGTCAAATTCCTCTTAACTTTTACCTTTTTTTCTTTGAAAGGTAGGTTTATCGGTCCCTGGTCCTGCAACCCCACCCTTCTTTCTTTTGCCTTGTCAGTGTTTGATTTGATCCTGGCTAGAAATGAGCAGAGAGTTGCCAGTGATATTCGCCTTTGCTAGTGCGCATGCTCAGACCTCGGCTGCCAAGGCTACAGAATCTTCTTACTGATCAGCATGGCAGGATAGTGACGGAGAGAGAGAGAGAGAGAGAGAGAGAGAGAGAGAGAGAGAGAGAGAGACCTCCAATCTGTTACATGAGACTGCAAGTAAGCCAAGAACATCAGAATAACCTTAATAAAAGTTGACGCAAAGTTTTCTAGATCTCTGTGTTGAGTCTGGACTGTAGCTGATCTGGACCAGAGAAAATGGGACCCCATAGAAAACGCGAACAAAGTCTGCCGGAAAAGTTGGTCACCCACAAAGCGCACCGAAGAAAACGGGATCATTTTGGAACGAGAACTCTTAGCAACGTGACAATGAGGTTGATGTCGGTGAGAAAAGGAGAAATTGTCCAAACTCTCTCTCTTTCTCTCTCTCTCTCAGGTACTAGCCAAAACAGGTATTATGATTGTGAATATAGAAGGATTAGTGGCTGAGACTTCAGTAATGCTGAAAGTGAAAGTCTAAGTTTAAAACGGAAGGGAAACTCCATTACTGGAGAGAGAGAGAGAGAGAGAGAGAGAGAGAGAGAGAGAGAGAGAGAGAGAGAGAGAGAGAGAGAGAGAGAGAGAGAGATACCTTCGAAAGGAGAAATTCAGAGAAAATAGGAATTGGTGAGCTGTGCTGCTTTCTCTGGCTTTCCTTTCACCATTCAGGGTCATCTCTTTCCTCTGCTTAGGGCTCTTTCACTCCCAGACCCAGAAACTTTCCCTCAAACTCGAAAGGGACGAGAGAAAGTGGGGCGGGAAAGCTGTCCGTCAAGGGATATTGAAGAACCAAAAGATCCAGAAAGTTTAATTTCTCAGAAAGTGTTCTCTTGGTAAAGTTTTATGTATAAAAAGTGATTGTGGCCACTTTTGATACATTTATTGCTAAAACTTGGTGTTTTGCCTGACATCAGCATAAATTGGCCATGAGATCAAGAGCCCTCAGTAGAAATCCTACAGGAAGATCAGAGTGTCTGAGCATGATTAGAAGTAAAGGTTTACTTCAGGGAATAATCAGGGTAACTATCATCACCTTGGTTTTTCAGCAACTAGAATGCTGTTGTTGCTGTTGTTGCTTCTGCTGTAAAATCAGGTTAACTGGGTTCACCTTGATTCGGCAGTAACTGAAGTGCTGCTGTTACTGCTGTGAAATCAAACTAACTTATCATCCTGGTTGTGTAGCAGTTAAGTGATGCTGTTATAGCTGATGATGCTGTAAAATCAGGTTGACTGTTATCACCTTGATTGTGCAGCAATTAAGTGCCGCCGTTATTGCTGATGATGCTGTAAAATCAGGTTGACTGTTACCACCTTGATTGTACAGCAATCAAGGGCTGTTGTCGCTGATGATGCTGTAAAATCAGATTGATTGTTATCACCTTGATCGTGCAGCAACCTAAATGCTGTTGTTTCTGTTAAGAAAATCAGGGCAAATGGTACAGAGAAATGAAATCAGCTTTAAGTATTCTCTGATTTCCTATTTCTTCTTGAGTCTTGGGGGTTTCTCTTTAAGAAACTCTCTCTCTCTCTCTCTCTCTCTCTCTCTCTCTCTCTCTCTCTCTCTCTCTCTCTCTCTCCTCTCTCCGCTCAGGCAACGAGAAGGGGCCTATGATCACGAACGAAAGTGAAATTCACCGTTACCGACAGCAACACTAGCGGGACTTCCTTGACGCTGAAAGTGAAACTGCCATCGAAAGCGAAAGTGAAACTACAGAGAGAGAGAGAGAGAGAGAGAGAGAGAGAGAGAGAGTGGGTGAAAGGTCAGTAAGAAGAGAAAGCCTCACAAGGAGAAACTTCGGGAGACGAGCGAGAGAAGAGACAAAACCAGGGCTGTGATGGTTTCTCTGGTGAATTTTTGCGTGTTCTTTCAGGGTCATCTTCCAACTCCTGACTCTCCGTCTTCCTTTCTCAGGGTCAGGCCTTTCTCTCGAATGGTGAAATTGGGGCGAGAAAGTTCAGAAAGTAGCCTCTGTGAAGTTTGTTTTTTTAAAGACCTCTCTGAAATTTTCTGGGTTCGACCTGCCAGCTTCTTGGGAAATGTGTATTTGATGAGAATTCACTGACTGAAGGACGGTCAAAGACCAGTGCTTCTGTATATTTGTTGGTGAAATTGTTTCCTCAGGTAATCAGGCCGTCTTTGGTCAAAACTCTTTGAGGAAGATTGATTAGGAACCAAGGTGAAGCTTGCTTTCCTTGCTATAAGGAGACCCTCTGTGACTACAAAATCAGGGACAATTGCTTTACGAAATTGGTTGGTATATCTGGATCCCCTGAGATCTGCTTATAGTGCAAATTCTAGTGGAGAACTGGTTACTTTTTTGGCGAAAAATAATAGAAGTAAGTCATTGGATAAAATGAACCGGTGAGTTATTGTACTTATCGGTGACACTTGATTTCCCTGGAAAGAACTGCCACTGTTTAAAAACGTTCTGAAGGGAGAATGATTAGAAACAAATGCTTTATTACACATAGTGGTGAAACTAATTTTTCCTGCAAAAAGAACTGTCTCTGGGTAAAACCTATGGAAGGAAGAATGACTATGGGCCATTGTTTATGATATTTGTATATTAGATTTTTTTTTTCTTTTAAAAAGTGCGTCTATAGTTAAACTTTTCTGAAGTTTAGCAATATGCATTTAGTCGTATCTACTGTCTAGGCTTTAAATATCATCTTGAGTATTCTCTCATATTATTATTATTAGCCTGATAATTTGGAAATGTTCACATTAGGTTACCATGAGAATTAGCCGATGTAGAATCTGTGGTTGGAGTAAACTTTTTCTAGAATGTGCTATGGAATCTGCATATACGGCAATTTCTCTCAATCGCTGCAAATAATCAGTTTTCCTTTATGTCCTTCCTGAGTCTTCTTTCATTGCCAAGGGATCAGACTAGTCCCTCACAGGTAATGTAATCCCCATCTTAAAGCTTCCCCCTTAAGGTAATGGACTCTCCCATACTGGAATTAGAACTTGTTAAAAGCGTCTCAACGGTATTGTCCATACCTCAGTTAGAACTTGTTAAAAATTCTTCAAAACTAGTGGACTCGCCTCGTCCGAACTCCCCCACAAAAGTAATGGACTCGTCCACTTGTGGATTCCCCTACGGGAAATGGGACGGCCCGTGATAGAAACCACCAACCCCACCACCTCCTACCTTCCCTTGACCCCCAAGGGTAGTGGACATTCCTCCGTTTCAAATTGATTGTCTCTATTGTTAATTAACCCTAAGGGTTATTTTAATTGCTTTCATTTTATGATACATTCTTAAGAACATTTTAATGATTAGTTTTACAGTATATGAAATGTTTTGCCGTTAATTATACAAATTGTGTTCTTTCAATTGTTATTTGTACTACACATTCAATTCTACTAAGGCTACTTCTCGACTTTTCTTTTGCATGTATATATATAGCCTATATGTGTGTTTTCCCATGCAACTTAGAGATGAGGTTGCTAGCCTCATGCTCTTCACACAGCCCACCTTAGTTGACTACTTACTTAATACACAAGGCACACTCTTCTTTTGCATGTTATGAATGTGTGTTTTCCCATGCAACTTAGAGATGAGGTTGAGCCCCATAGTTGACTACCTACCAGGTACTTAATACACTATTTAGGTTAGCAGATGCAGTACCGGATTTAATAGAAAATAGCTGAAATTCTCTATCTCGCCTGGGAGTCAAACCCTGCCCCCCACCTAATGGTGAAGCGAGTGTCTTGACCACTATACCAGAGTGAACCATTTAATACATACATACATACATACATATACATATATATATATATATATATATATATATATATATATATATATATATATATATATATATATATATTTATATATATAGATTTATAATTATATATAAATTTGTTATACATATATACATACATACATACATACATACATACATACATACATACATACATACATAAATCGCAGCTTTAACAAACCTCCAGTGACCTTCCCAGAACAAGAGAAAGCTACTGATCTCGGTCAAAGAAATGTGCTCGATTACCGCTCATTCCTCGCATCTCGGCAACACGCCGGGAACTGGGTTACGGTGGAAAGGTGTCAGCCTAACACACTTTCAGAGAGTAACTTGGTAACGCGCCCTAAGTTGGTCGCCCTCAAGGACGAGACAGAGAGAGAGAGAGAGAGAGAGAGAGAGAGAGAGAGAGAGAGAGAGAGAGAGAGAGAGAGAGAGGGAGAGAGTGGCTTTTACGAGGTCGGGACACATACTTCGTTTCAAGGCTGTGGTCTGATTTATTTTTTTTTTTTTGTTGGTTGATTGGGTTATGTAATCTGGCGTTGTGCTTACGAGTATTAATTATATACACAGATGCATAGATAAATTATATATATGTATATATTATGTATGTATAATATTGTATATATAAATATTTATATATTTATATATATGTATATATATACATTATATGTATATATATATACATAATATATATATATATATATATATATATATATATATATATATATATATATATATATATATATATATAAAAGAAGAAGACGATATATATATATATATATATATATATATATATATTAAAAGAAGAAGATATATATATATATATATATATATATATATATATATATATATATATATATATATATATATATATATATATATATATATCTAGCAACCAAAACTCCACTATACTTTCATTCCCTGCTTTCCAAAACCACCACTTTCTCTCGTCCTTGAGAAAGACCGACTTCCGACGTTGCTAAGTAACCAGATCTATTAAACTACTGGCCTCTTACCACGGTAACCCAGTTCTTCCTGTTACCAAGATACAACGGAGTAACGGTAACCAGCTTTCTCCCGTAACGGAGAGTTTTCGGTCCGACCTCGATTTCTCGACGAAACGGGAGGCGCATGCGCGCTGGGCTTTCTCTTCTTACAGAAAGAGAGATGGGGAGATTACTTTTCTTTTTTTTGCTTTCACAAAAGGCCTAAAATTCTCTAGAAATAAATAATAATTCATTCATTATTACAATTAAGTTATTAAGTGATTTCATGAGATTTTCAGGAACGGTTTTGGCAGAAATTCATAAATGATACAATTTATTGAGCCATAGATTTTATTCATTATGAAATGGGTATTAACATTTCACTTTCGAAGCTTCTGTTAAATTTGTATGACTTATCGACTAGTGTTGATATTTAGTATCAGTAATATTATCAGTACCGGCTTCGTCACTATCATTACCTTTATCATAGACGTAATTTTCTTTCTATTAAGTCAATACGCACCTTTACAGATATCATTTAGCCACAAAAAGTCTTTCTACATTATGATGATTTCTGCGTACCTTACCATTAATTTTACAGATTTTTTAATTATATGACATACCGTAATGTTGGAGACATCTAAACTTTCGTTGGAAAGCTGGGCAAAGGAGAAAACAGAGGTGAAAGTTTACTAACAAAATGGGGGGGAGGTCGACTTCTAATTGTGGGCAAGTCCATTATCTTTCGGGGGAGTCTTTCTGTAGTAGAGAAGGTTGGTTACTTGATGGTGAAAGTCCAGAGAGAGAGAGAGAGAGAGAGAGAGAGAGAGAGAGAGAGAGAGAGAGATCAGAATATATTCTTCGATGCAATGGTGGTTAAATTTTGATGGAGCACGAAAAAATTGTGTATATATATATATATATATATATATATATATATATATATATATATATATATATATATATATATATATATATATATATATATATATATATATACACACATACATACTATTGTCTCAGCTAACAACAGTCGAGTAAAGCACATTTAACATTCTGTTATTCAAGTGAAGTCCATTATCCTGGGCTAGTTGCAGACGCCAAACACCTAGAGAGGTGGTCTGCGAACGTTTTTTTTTTCTTTTTTATCTCCGGAATACATTTACCGAACGTTTTCCCGTAGAGCTGAAAGATCAGGTCATTAAAAGTCCAGCAAGGGTTAACTTTCTCTCATCATTGGACCCTGAGAGAAAAAAGATTGAGAGAAAATCGTGGCGGCCCAGATTCCGTATTTTCTCTCGCTCTCATTCGTGATTTCATCTCGGGAGCCTTGCCTTTTTCTCTCAGCTTTCATTCCTCTCTCTCTCTCTCTCTCTCTCTCTCTCTCTCTCTCTCTCTCTCTCTCTCTCTCTCTCTCTCTCTGTTTTGTTTTCGAAGCCAATTTCGTTTCAAGCGTCTTCGAAGTCTCTCTGTTACCTGAACCGAATAGAGAGAGAGAGAGAGTTGATTCTAAATAACCTCATTCCTGACAAAGCAGAAAAAAGGTCTGTACCTGATTTTTTTTCTTAAGTAGAACACCGTCCGTCATCCAACCGTTTTTGGGGAAGAGTTTCTCCTTTCTGCCTACATTGGCCCCGTTGTCTTGTTGCTAAGATACGGAAGTGGCACGGCGACGTCCTCCTTTTCTGACGACCTGATTCTCACTGTTACCAAGATACGCCTTTGAAGGTGACCAACTTTCCCTGCAGTGTACCCCTCGGTCTGGCGATTCCGTTTTCTATGCGGGTTCGTTTTCTTATGTGTCTGCTATCGAGCAGACTTTGAAAAGATGTTTGGGAAATTTATTATATTATTCCATTATTTTCATTTGGTTTGGCATTGAATATAAGTAGTTTTGAATGTATATTATGTGTGTATGTTATATATGTGTGCAAGTGAAAGTACAGAAGAGAAAGAAAGTGAGAGAATGCGTGAAAAATTAAGAAATTGAAGCGCTGAGAGAAAACGGGAAATCATAGAGTTTTTTAGGAGTGACTCTTTATTACCTTCCAGGGTTATTTTGCTCTACGACAGTTTCGCTGTCACTTTCAAGGTCATCATCGCTTTCTATCGGACGTGAAAGTGGTGCAAGAAACTTGATTTTCGATTGATTCTAAAACTCTTTAAAATAAAGCTTTCGATTGCAATTCATTGCTGAAACTTTAGAAAAGAAGATTCTCTCTCTCTCTCTCTCTCTCTCTCTCTCTCTCTCTCTCTCTCTCTCTCTCTCTCTCTCTCTCTCTCTCTCTCTCTTAGTAGATGTTTTCTCTCCTCTTGTTAACAATGTGTAGAGGCATGACGTCCTCAGTGGCATAGTTTTCACTGTTACCAAGATACGCTCGTTTTCTATGCAAGATATCCCCTACAGCCCAGACTTAACTAAAAGCCTTGGAAAATTTTTCTAAGGCTTACAAACTATTTTGTCAAGATATTCAACTGTTTTGCTTTTGCTTAGTAAATAGGTCATGTTACTCTGATCAATTTAAAAGTTTTTATTAAAATTTTGGATTTTTCATACCAATAATCAATAATGATCGGTGAACGAGATAAACAGGGGTTTTCCTAGACATTTTTCGGCCTGGGGGACTCAGTCCCATTTGTGGCCCCCCTCTTAATGGGTGGTAGGCGAGCGAAGCGAGCTAAAGCAGCTGGGGGGTTCGGGGAGGGGGGGTGTAAGCACCCCCGGGGAAAATTTTCAGAATATGAGCAATTGTAAGATCATTTTAAAGGCATGTGTAAATGCAAATTTCAGAAATTTTATTTCTTAAAACTAGGTGTACATTGAATAACTGGAGAGCCACTTAATCCAGTTATGGGGGCCCTCAGAGGATAATCAGGACCCCTATAAACAGTAATCAATTGCCTTAGATCGGCCCTGCCCTTACCCCAATCAACGTTACCCACTCTCCTCCGATCGGTATGAGAAGGTTTGTAATGGGCTCTACAATTGGGGGGTGGGGCCTGGAGAGCCCTGTTTCTTTTACGTAACATTTTTGTTACATTTTTGTTCACAAAATTGGAAATTAGGGCCCTTTAATGGGTCCCAAACTTTCGGGTCCAAATATAAATGGGGCCCTTGACCATTTTGGGGCTACTGGATTTAGCTTGTTCTGTCATAACAGCAATGGTTAAATTTCGCATTATGGGGCCGCCCCCCTCACATTGGGGCCCGGGGGGCGATTTCAAACACCACCCGGCCCCCGGCTCAGGAACGCCACTGGAGATACAAAAGGAACAAGGTGACTCTATCATTGTTATTTATGTCCATTGAAGTGTAAACATAGGCGACTCTATTATGTATGTGGGGGAGTCCAGTGGCATCTGTTACGTATTCTCTCTCTCTCTCTCTCTCTCTCTCTCTCTCTCTCTCTCTCTCTCTCTCTCTCTCTCTCTCTCTCGTGGATGCTGATATAGCAAAAAGGTGATAATTGTGATTTTAGGATTGTAAATTGTTTTGAGTGTAGTTACGGAACAAAATAAAATGATCAAGTGTTTAGGGGACTTATATCACGTTATATATATTATATATATATATAAATATATATATATATGTGTGTGTATATATACATGTGTGTGTGGGTAAAGTTATGTAACTGCCCAACTGAGGCATTGTGAACAATACACTTTCACTTTCTTTTTTAGATTTTTTTTAGTCATGCAATTCTCAACTCGACCTTGAAAACGAAAGGGCCGAGAGTGGAAGTGAGGCAACGGCCTTGAAATTCACTTTCACATTCCCTCCTCCCTTCCATTCTTAGTTTCTCTCACCGTTTACATCTCTCCTCTCCTCCCCTTCTCTTCCTCCGGAGACAAAACAGTTTCTCCTCCCGTCAGAGGTCCGTCGCCTTCGAGACTCTCAAGGTCGAAAGCTCGGGACCTTTCGTCCCGTCCCTTCCGACGGGGAGTTTCACTTTTGCTTTCCACACTCGGACGGGATTTCACTTTCGGTTTCACTTTGCGGCTCTCACTTTCACTCTCGCTCATGTGTTCTCTGTTGGGTGTAGAGAGATGCAGATTAAGTTTGGTTCAGATGTTTTGTGTTTCATCCGTAGAATCTCTCTCTCTCTCTCTCTCTCTCTCTCGCGCGCTCTCTCTCTCTCTCTTCTCCCTAACTCTGCAGGGATTTTCTCCTATCATTTTCTTTGTGACACCAGTTTTAAATACCAAAGATCTCTCTCTCTCTCTCTCTCTCTCTCTCTCTCTCTCTCTCTCTCTCTCTCTCTCTCTCTCTCTAAATGGGGAACCGATGTGCATGCCAGTTTTAGATAACAAAAAGATTCTTGATCTCAGAGGAACACTGACTGATAAAATACCAGTTAAAAAAAAAGTCATCAGTTTTAAATAAAAGTGAAAGATCTGTCTTATTTTAGGATAACTCTCTCCTTTCTTTTCTTAGACTTCTCCAATATTCATTGCCTTGCTTTCCATACCCTTTCTTTTGGTTTTTAGTCAGAGGTTTGTGCATCTTATTTCCTTTCACTGGGCTGTAGATATGACTTTATAATCTGATCCGTATGTAAAGTTTTCCAATATATATAATAGATATATATATATATATATATATATATATATATATATATATATATATATGTATGTATTTATGTATGTGTATGTATATATATATATAGAGAGAGAGGAGAATATTACTGTAGAAATGAAAGTGAGAAAGTAACCTTGAAAACACCTCCTGATTCTCTCTCTCTCTCTCTCTCTCTCTCTCTCTCTCTCTCTCTCTCTCTCTCTCTCTCTCTCTCTCTCTCCTTTCACATCGCAACCTTTTTCTCAGTTTCACATTTGTGCTTTGCCATTCACTGGGCAGATATGACTTTCACAATCCAAACATACACACATATAACTAGACAGCTAGATAGATAGACAGATATTCTGCATTTCTTTCAACCCTTTTTTTACCAGTTTATAAAAGTGAAAGCTGATGCCATTTCCCGCCATAGCCCAGAGATTCCTCTTACCGTAACGGGACCAACTTTCCCCGGCCTCATTCAGTGGGTTGTTCTCGTTTCGTTTACTTCTTGAGTTTACCCTTAATTCTCCCCGTTTTCTATGAGGCGTCCGTTTTCTGTGATGTCAGGTGGTTGTAGCGTTAGTTGTCTATTTTGTAATTATATATATATATATATATATATATATATATATATATATATATATATATATATATATATATATATATATATATATATATATATATATAATTTTATTTATTTTTTTATTTTTATTTTTTACATATTTTATAGGCTATAAAGAGAGGCTTAATTAACTGTATGAAATAAAAATGTAGGTAGAGTTTGTAAGCGTGAAAAAATAAACTTAGGTAAGCAAGCTCTCTCTCTCTCTCTCTCTCTCTCTCTCTCTCTCTCTCTCTCTCTCTCTCTCTCTCTATATATATATATATATATATATATATATATATATATATATATATATATATATGTGTGTGTCTGTATGTGTTTATTTATGTATTTATGTGTGTGTAATTTCTCTCACTTTTGATATATATATATATATATATATATATATATATATATATATATATATATATATATATATATATATATATATATATATATATATATATATATATAAATAAATTTCTGACTCACATCAGGATCGAACTCAGGTCTTTCAATTGGCAGACGACAGTAAATGGTTAAACACGGACGAATCCATTGCTTTTTGTAGGGGAGAAACCATTAGAACCAAGCCTCTCTCTCTCTCTCTCTCTCTCTCTCTCTCTCTCTCTCTCTCTCTATATATATATATATATATATATATATATATATATATATATATATATATATATATATAATGTGTACATATATATACATATATGTAAAACCAGTAGTAACAGATGTAAATTATTATTATTATTATTATTATTATTATTATTATTATTATTATTATTATTATTATTATTATTTAAACACTATATGATATGAGATTTCACTTTCTCCCATCGAAAAGAAAGTTTATTCCCTTACGGAACTGTTAACAGCCTCACTTTCTCGACCAACAACGGGAAGTTGACCCTGAGAGAGAAAAGAGACCGTTTGGAAAACTCGAATTGACCCTGAATGGTGGAAGGGGTGACCTGACCTCCGCTTTCGCCCCCAACGTGAATTTCTCCTTCCTCTGCCACCCGTTTCTCTCTCTCTCTCTCTCTCCCCGAGAGGTTTCTCTTCTCTCACTTCTCTCCTCTCACCCTTTCACTCCGCTGCCCCCGGAGTTTCACTTTTGCTTTCCGTTTCACTTTTACTTTCCATTTCACTTTCGATTTCAGCGGTTTTACTTTCGGTTGCAACAGGTGCTCTCCGTTTTCTGTTGAAGCTGACAGGAAAGTGTAAGTGGTTTTGTGGGAAACTCTTGCAATTTTTTTTTTCCAGAGTTCTGCTAATCGAGATTTCAAAGATGAATGGTGCTCTAACTTTCTTCTCTTTCTCTTCTGTGTGGAAATTTGTCAAGTGAAGTAAAGGAGAATATACTTCTTAATATTTATCCGTTTTTTGTGAATAGGCCTACTAGACGTAAGCTGGTTTACAGAACTGGAGGACGGGGCTATATTTACTTAAATGAAAAAAAGGTATAGAATAAAGTTATGTAGCAGAGTTCAAAAGAAGTTTAAAAACTAATTTAGGAGAAGAGAATAAGACGGAGTAATTAAAGCCAGATTTGTGTTAAGCAATGGAAAATAAGATTTGAAGTCAAACCCAGAGTATAATAAAAAAAAAAAAAAAAAGAGACTGAAAAGTGCATTAGTACCACAAGACTGTAACTAGACCAACGTCTCATCACAAGTAGATCTCTCGAGGTGAGGAGAGAGAGGATGTAGGAGAGGATGAAACCTACTTCCTCACTTCCTCACTTCCTCCCCAATGAACTAGACCAACGTGTCACTCTCAGCACAAGTAGATCGCTCGAGGTGAGGAGAGAGATGTAGGAGAGGATGAAACCTCGTTCCTCACTTCCTCACTTCCTCCTCAATGAACGTCCTCCAATGCCGGTAACCTGGTTGGTCCTCGTTCTTGAAAACGGTGACCAACTTTTCCCGCGCGTTTCATCTTAGCCTCATTTCTCTTCGTTCGTTCCCGACAACAAAGAGGCTCGCCTACTTTCTCCATTCTCGCGGAAACCACCTCTCTCTCTCTCTCTCTCTCTCTCTCTCTCTCTCTCTCTCTCTCTCTCTCTCTCTCTCTCTCTCATAAACTATAACATACATTTGCTATTTCACAGCTAAGATTCTCAGTGCCGCCGAAATTTTTGTGCACGCTAGGCCTATGTCGTACAAAACCATAATTTAATGGAATTATTCGTATTTAATTATATCGTTTCTCAGTGGTTTTGATATCAGTTTCAATTTCCTTCATGGAAGTAATTTTTTCAATATTAGAACATTGTATTAGATACAGAAAAAAACCGTTAAATGTAAGAGGCGACGAGTCCATTTCAGTGAAAGGGGAGGTAACTTGTGCTATACCTTTAAAGTGAAAGCTTGAAGCTACCAGCTCGTGTATTAAATAGAGCAGGGAACTGTATAGCCTTGATGATACATACTGATACATGGGGATACATAGATAGAGAACGGTTTAATACATAGATTCAAGGAGATCCATACGTAGAAAGGAAGGTAATACATAGATACATAGAAGTATTGGGTCTAGAGCAGACTTGTTGATGTATAGAAGTACGAAAAGATACGTAGTTTGAAATGACGGTTAATTCATAGGTACTCGGCGCTATAGAGGTAGTAGGTGGATATCAACTGATACACGAACGTACAAAGAAGTTTTTGTATGTATAGGGACTTAGGATGGACATTCCATAGTTTCACTTGACTGAAGCTAATAATCGTTTGTTATGTCCGATAATTGTACGGGTGACCTGTCCACTCGGGTCACGTTCACGGGTCAGATATGACCCCGAAGGAGAAGAAGACGGAAAGTCTCTCTCTCTCTCTCTCTCTCTCTAGACTCCGTCGGGGAGTTTAACACTCTCGCTTTCACTTTCGTCTGAGGGCTTCGATAGACGCAGTCGATAGATAGATAAACGCCGACTTTGGACAGATAGATGGATAGATAGACTTGTAGCGTCGATCGATAGATAGATCAATATAGATATAACTCAACATTTTTTGACAGAAGTTCACAATATGACTTTTATTTTTGGCGCATTTTAGATAGAAGTAATAAATAACGGAGCTCCATGATAACACTTTATATTTATCACTTGAATAAAGTTCGTGGTTTGCTTAGAAAGTAAATAAAGTTAGTTACGTAAAGCTGTGACGTCACGATGGGCATACAGTAGCTCGTGACGTCATTGATTTGAGTAAATATGGATGACATCAATGTTGCAAATAAAAAAAAAAGAAAGATTGGCTGTGTCTATTTACGCCACAGGGGAGTCTAGGTCTAGAACAACTGGCTCTCTCTCTCTCTCTCTCTCTGTGTGTGTGTGTGTGTGTGTGTAAAAGCGGACTTAGCGACATGTAACAGATCTTTGGACAGACCTCTTAATTAACCATTTCCTGTGGAAATTCTGGAATTATTGATGGTAATTCCGCTCAAAAGAGGCAGAACCGAAACAATTGCCCGGCAGAGGTGTTTCCATTCCGTATGTGCAATTTTTATAACTTGTTTTTCTGCATATATCTGCCAAGGGATTAACCAAAGTCTGGTAGATGCCGGAAACTATCGCCACAGCATTACTTTTAGTCAGACTAAGAAATTCACTTTCACCCTACACTGGAAACTCTATTTGACCTCGAAAATGAAAGCCTCCTTCGTGAGAGTGAGAAAATGACCCTGAATATCTTTAAGTCTTTTCTCTCCCTTCTCCTCAACGGTTTCTCTTTCCTCAGTGGTCCTCTCTCCTCAGTTTCTCCTCACGCTCTTCCTCACTCGGTCGAGTTTCACTGTCGCTTTCGTCGGTGGCGATTTCACTTTCACTTTGGGATTCACTTTCACTTTCACTTTGGGATGAGTGTGCATTTGGTTAGTGTATGTATGTATTTATATATATATATATATATATATATATAATATATTATATATATATATATACATATATATATATATATATTAAGCCATACATATCCTTTAATATTAACTTACAATTTGATTGTAAGTCAACTTTTTATTTTTGTACGTAAACCAAAGGCTTAGGGTTCGAATCCTGATTGGGGCATTACTCGTCTATTGTAAATCCCCGTGGTTGTAATTCAGTCCTAAGGTATAGTGAATTCGATATGAGACGTATTTTAAATATTTTTATTTGAACTAGTGCTGTTTTCAGGAAATTCTGTGACTTTTCTTTGAGTCACACTCTGGAATGTTGCTTTTTTTTTTATTGTCATTTGTAGCTCAACTCAAACTCTAAATTTCTCTTGTTATAGGTCTAGACCTAGTCTCGCTTTATAAGTCTAGGCGTATTCTCATAATATAAAACTAGACCTAACCTCACTATAAAAGTCTAAAATATGTAGTCTCGCTATATATAAGTCGAGACATAGTCTTATTATTTATAAGTCTAGACGTAATCTCTTTACATAAGTCTGAACGTAGCCTCACTATATGAGTCTAGACCTAGCCTCACTATATAAGTCTAGACATAGCCTCATTATATAAGTCTAGACGTAGCCTCGCTATATGATTAGAGACTAGACAGCCTCGCCCAAACCTTCGCTTTCGTTCGTTCTTGACATTGGCCTCGATTCCTTGTTGCTGGGATACGGAATGTGGTACAGTTAGTCTCCCCCCGCCCCTTGTAACCGGGTTCTTGTTGTTGCCAAGATGCAAGGTAACGGTGACGGACTTTCACCTCAGAATATAACGGTTTACCGGACTTTCTCTTCTCGGCTGCTCCGCCCTGCCTCGTTCTCCGTTTTCTGTTGGGGCTGTGGGGATTCCGTTTTTCTATACGCATTATGTATTTTTCTTATAAATGTACATTGTTGAAAGAGAGAGAGAGAGAGAGAGAGTCCATTTCTGGATGGGGGGGTCTGTACGACTAAACGTCGCCATTATGTAGAGTATATACATAAATTTTATATATACAGTACATATATATGTTCAGGGATTTTGCCACGCCAGTTGAACTGAAACCTGTCAATCGATTAGTCAACCAATTAACCAAAGTCACTTTCACTTTCACGGGTCACTTTCCCTGAAAGTGAAAGCGAGATCTCCATCCTTAAGGACGCCCCTAGGACTCTCGACCGTAGGATATCAGGGTCGAGCGTGTCCACTTTCCCTTTCACAAGTCTCTATGGAACTTTCCCTCTCGCTTTCACTCTCGGTTTCGTCCGTCGAAACGGTTTCACTTTTGATGGTCCTCTCTCTCTCTCTCTCTCTCTCTCTCTCAACAAAGGTGGACTTTTTAATGATTTGAGATAATTGTGATTATGTATGTATGTATGTATGTATATATATACAGTATATATATATATATATATATATATATATATATATATATTATATATATATATATATATATATATATATACATATATATATATGTTATATATATATATATATATATATATATATATATATATATATATATATATATATATATATATATATATATATATATATATATATATATATATATATATATATTATATATAT
Source organism: Macrobrachium rosenbergii (assembly GCF_040412425.1). Taxonomy (NCBI): domain Eukaryota; kingdom Metazoa; phylum Arthropoda; class Malacostraca; order Decapoda; family Palaemonidae; genus Macrobrachium; species Macrobrachium rosenbergii. The sequence continues at coordinate 7,950,873 of NC_089766.1, forward strand.
ATATATATATATATATATATATATATATATATATATATATATATATATATATATATATTTGCATTTTATATTCTTCAAATTTTATAATCCACTCTTATTGTATTTATTGCTGAATATTTATTTTTACATCCAGTG
>NC_089766.1:7958507-8083507 GCF_040412425.1 Macrobrachium rosenbergii
CTATGTGCGCTGTTTCTAATAGCACGCTCCTCCACATATCACCTTCCTGCTCATCAAACCCCAAACAGTCATATGGACCTTCGAAGTTCCTTATGTAGACTCTTGGGAGGATCCTTACTACCCTTGGAATAAGATATATTCGGCATTAGGCAAAGGGCAGTTACCATTGTTCAAATGTTCTGCAGGAGAGCCTTAGAGACTCAATACTTGATTATGAAAAAACCAGTTCTTTCCCACTTAATGATTTTTTTACTTGTTGACAGGTCCTGTTTGTACATTCTCTTTCTCTCTCTCTCTCTCTCTCTCTCTCTCTCTCTCTCTCTCTCTCTCTCTCTCTGAATGGCCTAAGCCATCCTATAGGCTCTATCTCCAAGGGGAAACTAAAGGTATTCAAGGAAACAAAAAAAACTCTGACGGACAAACGTGACTTGAAGAAGCACGTCCCAAAAATATAAATGATCATGATCGTCACATATTAAGCACGTACATCCTTACATGCAATATTCGTGCAAGCATGAATAACTGCATACATAGCGCATGCATACAGAAATACATACATGATTTATGAAGACTTTATAATCTGGATGTCTGTCAACTGAGATCCTGTCCTATACGACAGGAGTGTCTTGGGAGATGAGAAGTTGATGGTAATGGGGAGGAGAATAGAATCTCATTTCCACCGCCTACCGACATTCCATTGTCATCATTATCCACTCCCTCCCCCATCGCCCCCACCCCAAACCCAGTACTGCCTCTTATTCTCATTCTCAATATTGATTTTCTTTTTCTCTTTTTGTTTTAGTTTACTCTTTTTACTCTGTATGGGGAGGGTGGTCTGCCCTACTCTCTTGTTACTCAAAACAGACAGTAGATTTTGTTTTATTATTATTATTATTATTATTATTATTATTATTATTATTATTCCTTTTCATTCTTAACCATTTTGCGGTGACATTTTTTCACCTCGTTGGCTGACCTCCCCCCCCACATCCTATCCCCCTCCTGGGTGACCCAGACTTCCCCTCCCTTCTCCATCCCTTCCCCCTCCCTTATCCAATTCCCTCCTTCCCCCTCCCATCTCCCTCCCTTCCGCCATTCCCTCCCCTCTCTCCCCTCGCATTCCCTCACTTCTCCCATTCCTTCCCTTCCACCTCCCGTCACCCTCCCTTCTCCTGGTCCCTTCCTTCCCCTTCCCTCCCCCATTCCCTCCTTCTCCCAGTCACTTCCTTCCCCTCCCTCCCCCATTCCCTCCTTCTCCCAGTCACTTCCCTTCCTCCTCCCTTCCCCCTCCCTTCCCCGGTCCCTTCCTTCCCCCCTCCCTCCTCCCATTCCCCCCCCCTCCATTCCCTCCCTCCTCCCATTCCTTCCCTTCTCCCGCCCGGTCGTCCGCCCGAATCTTCCCCTCAGTCAAGCATGAGGACCCGACGAGGCAGCAACAGCAGCAGTAACCACCGATGCTGGGACCTTCCCCGGTCGCTCCTGACGGGGCCGGCGCTTCTCCTGGGAGCCGTCGTCGTCGCTGTCGTGTCCTCAGCCGCCTCTGGGGGCGGGGGCGGCGGCCCCGCTTCCTCCTCCCGGGACCAGCAGCAGCAGCAACAACAGTTACCCATCCACGACGTGGCTCTGGACTTGAACGACACTCACCACCTGTACTGGCGGGTGGATTACCAGGAGCAGACGATCCGGTTCGAGGTCCACTCCAGACGCAGGGCGTCGCACCCGTGGATCGGGATCGGGTTCTCGGATCGCGGGGACGTCGTCGGGTCCGACTACTGCGTCCTGTGGACCGATTGGCACGCCCGAGTCAGATTCCAGGTGATGAGAGAGAGAGAGAGAGAGAGAGAGAGAGAGAGAGAAACTAAGGCGATTATGTAGAGGGGTTTGCGTGCTTGTTTTTGAGAGAGAGAGAGAGAGAGAGAGAGAGAGAGAGAGAGAGAGAGAGAAGAGCAGTTGTGTATATAGGGTTTGTGTGCTTCTTTTGAGAGAGAGAGAGAGAGAGAGAGAGAGAGAGAGAGAGAGAGAGAGAGAGAGAGAGAGAGATTAATCTGGCAGTCGAGGTGGGAGGAGGGCGAATGGATAGATACTATTTATGTTTTTCTATTAGTTGCTACACAGTTTCTAACTATATATATATATATATATATATATATATATATATATATATATATATATATATATATATATATATATATATATATATATATATATATATATATATATATATGAATATCATATATATATATAATGATTAACCCTGATCACTGTGTGTTTTATATTAATATTAATGATTAACCCTGATCACTGTGTGTTTTATATTAATATTCTCTCTCTCTCTCTCTCTCTCTCTCTCTCTAATTTCTAATTTAAAATCCTTAATAGCCGATTCTAAATGAGCGAACAAATACTGATAGCTCCCTAATTCCCCCTTAACGATCCTCTAATTACAGTAATCGAATCGTTGATGGCCGCAGGCAACAATTCGTAATAGAATTCATAAATTCAACGTTACTTTTGAATTCTTGGGTGGGGAAGTGGGGCGGGGTAGGGGGAGAGGCTGGGTGGGAGATTGTAGAATGGAATTGATGCTTCCAGATCGTGGCCGAGTGGTTAGCGTCTTGATCCTGGTAGTAGCGTGGACCATGTCTCGGTTTACTACTGGTCAGTTCTAGCCCCTAGTGCAGGTAGGAAGAGGCCCTGCAACCACATCCCTTGTGAAAAAATTTGTATATATAAAATGCAATATATATGTGTGTGAATGTTCCATATACACTCTATATATATATAATTTAACCAAACTTGGTATATTATATTACTATCTATAAAAGAACTCTGTTTGGCTAAGATGTTCTGGCACAAACACTCTGGAAATGCATGAGCAATTTCAACCAAACTTACAGATACTTATGAAATCCATATTTTCGAGGTCTGAAAAGAGACACTGTGTGCTCTTCAAGTCATCACTGGCACCAAAGTGGGAGGTGAGGGGGGTGGGGTGACATATAAAAATAACCAAAAATTACAGATATTAGTGTCAAATCCATAGTTTTTGAAGTCGCTAAGATGAATAGTGACACTTCAATGTCCTTTAAGTCCAAGTTCAGCCCCGATAGGCAGGGGGATGAGAAGGGTGGGAAGGGTGTGAGATGTAAAAATAACCGAAAATGACAGATATTAGTGTCTAATCCATAGTTTTCGAGGTCGCTGAGATGAATAGTGACACTCCCAATGCCCTTTAAGTCCAAGTTCCGCCCCGATAGGAAATGAGGGCTTCATAATTTTAACGTGACTTCACGGGATTTTAGGTGTGTGTGTGTGTGTGTGTTAGTGTGTCTGTGCTTGTGTGTATCAAACACCAATATTTCATGTCGCTGCAAAGATGTCTTCAATATTTTTCTTATAAGAAACGATTCTATTTTCAGATATATATCTTTCCATATCTATATCTCTCGCGTCTTGGCAATTTCCTCCTTTTGAATAACTTTTGAGAGGGACCACCAGAAATAAGTAGCTTATTTGGACCACAGATAAGCGCGCGCAGACACACACACACATACACACACACGCACACACACACACACACACACATATACACATATATATATATATATATATATATATATATATATATATGTATGTATTTTTAATATTTCATTTCCTTTCGTTAATGTTTGGGTGTTATTTACTTATTTACTTATTTTTTTATTTATTTGTTTATGCTAACAATTATTCTATCTAATTAAGTTATTTGGTCAACAAAAGTATTCCACGTGACTCTTATCTATATCATCTGATAGATTTACTCATTTTATTTATCATTCCTCAGTTTTTCTCTATACGAACAAGTTTGTTGTAAGTAGTAAATCAATATTTAACAAAGAATTTATGTCCATTTGAAAATGGTAGATCATACGGGGGGCAGGACCAGTTTTATTTAAGTCTTTTCCATTTATTCTGCTTAAACTTTTGTAAAATACCTGCATGAACTTTTTGTGTATAATAATTTTTTTTTTAAGAAATCCGCGTAACCAGGTGAGTGAGGTTCATTTGACAAATCAAAACGTTTGAAAGGCTCAGACGTGGCTGTCCATGTTGATATTAAACGTTTCAACCGCCAAGCAAGTCCTTAAGATCTGAACATCAAAGGTAGCGTGTCTTGTCAGGGGCCTTCTGCGGGAGACAGCATTTACCTTTGTGCGTGTCTGTTATCTCCTCTGAGATACTCTCTCTCTCTCTTTGTGAAATGACTTGGAAACCCTTTTGTGTTGCTGGAACCTCTTCGGTATTGGGATTATAGAAGCTCATTGCTATTGTGTGCAGTATTTTTTTCGGTAAAGATTCCACTGAATTTGGAAAAGAAACACAGCTGGTTGGACTTATCTGTACGCCAAAATGGATATACACAGTCCCAGCCAAACTTACGTTGGATTAAAAGAGGTCCTATCTTGACCTGTTACTAACGGGACCCAAAATGTTCTTCAACATTCATGACATGTTCCTGATTCGTATATGACTGTTCTTCCACGTTCGTGAACACTTCTTGGCCTGAAATCCTGAATTTCTCTGAAAAAATTTCTTCTGTCGTGGGATCTTCTGATCAATATCCCATTTCTCTTAGTTCTACCTTTGATAATCCTTTCCATACGTAGGCAGTCGTGGTATGTTGAGAGTTTGCAATGGTCTGACATATTCCATGGGAGTTGGTCAGAAGACCAGGACAATATCAGGCCCCCCTGATGTGCAGAAAACTAAAAAAAAAAAAATAAATAAAGTTCGCTCCCACGTCACCCATTCCTAGCCTCTCTGCATGCTGCTATTCCTGCTGCTTTTGGATCTGCTAGGCACAGCAGTACTCCTTTTCTTCAAAACGGACATTTTTTTTCTTTGCTGAGTGTGAGCATAATCTGATACTTTGATCCCGTCTCTCAATAGCAAAGGAAAAACCATTTGTTTCTTTAATTTTTATTCTATTCATTACTTTATTTTCTGAATTTCTTTACATTTTTATATTATTTTATTCATTTATTTATTCATTATATAATTTTTCAAACATTTTATTTCATTAATGTATGTATTATTTTATTGACGTACTGTTTCACTTCTGTATTAAATTTTATTTTATTAACTTATTTATCATTCTGTTTTTAATATATTTGTTAATTCATTTAATTATTTATTTCCAGAACGCGTTGATTGATAGCGACGGCCGGATGGTCGTGGCGTCGCACCAGGCTTGTCGGGACTTCCGGTACAAGACAGCCGACGGCGTACTGAAATTCACCTTCTCGAGGTCGTTCGACACCTGTCATCCGGGACACTACCTCATCGAGGTAATTCGCTTTTAGAGAGAGAGAGAGAGAGGGAGAGAGAGAGAGAGAATCCGGACCATCATAGCATCGAGATAAGTCCGTACTTTGGGGAGAGAGAGAGAGAGAGAGAGAGAGAGAGAGAGAGAGAGAGAGAGAGAGAGAGAGAGAATCCGGATCATCATAACATCGAGATAAGTCCCTACTTTGGAGAGAGAGAGAGAGAGAGAGAGAGAGAGAGAGACAATGCGGACTATCATAGCATCGAGATAAGTCCCTAGGAGAGAGAGAGAGAGAGAGAGAGAGAGAGAGAGACTCTGTAATGCCATATTACAATGTAAAATCATTTTCGCATATAATTACTCCCACAATTGACTGTATACCATTTTTCTCCCATAAATGACTCCCATTTCTCCACCGATCAAGGGAGGCACAACCCACGTCGTATGGTCATGGGGGGCTGGCCCCCTCTACCGCCTTGGGGGTGTCCGAGCGGCCGGGGACTCGAACGGGCTGGTTCGAGTCCAGCTTTTGAAACCGAACCTCCCCTCGACCAACCACCACAGGAAGGACTGCAAGGTGATAGAGGTAAGTGCATTCCCACGATGTGAGGTTCGAGTAAATATATTCCTGAAGCTACATTAGCAAGAGTTGTAGTAGTTTTGTGTGATACTCTGATATTGGTGTCCCCTTTCCATGCTGTTAATAAATTCCTGAAGCTATAGTAGTTTTGTATGGTAATTAATATCGACGTCACTTTCCCACCCAGTTTCGATCGAAGCACGTCGAGGTCCCAGGTGACGAGACTACCTACTGGTGCACAGTAGAGAGATTACCGGACGCTTTCGCGAAGAAGCACCACATTCTGGAGGTAAGGAAACCGGACGTTTCAACCACTACCCTGTCAAAAAGCCTAGGTCTACGCTCTCATTCATGATATCCATCACTGTTTTAGCATTCATACATACGTTGTATTTGATTGATACTGAGTTTAATAAATGCAATGTTGATTATTTCATTCCAGTTTGGTCCAGCCATCCAGCCGGGGAACGAGGACTTGGTCCATCACATGGAGGTCTTCCACTGCGAGTATCCCCCGGATTTCGAGGTCCCCAGATACCAGGTTGGTTTAGGTTAATCTGACTTTATGCCCGCACGGGTCCTCACCCAGCCACTTCCAGTAAGACTGGTGAGGTGTCGATGTGGACCTCTAAACTCTGACCAACCAACAGATGAAGCTGCTGCTGGTTTTGTAGATTGTTTACTCTTTCCTTCTACAGTCAAGCTCTGGCACTCTCTGTTTGGTTCTGTTTTCCCTAGGTGGTAGTCTCTCTGCTCTTTTCCTTTTGCTTGTTTCGGGTTTCGGCTAGAAAGGGCATATCAGGGTGTACGTGCAGGCTATCAGGTCATGCAAATATTCATCACAAAATAAGGAAATGTCCATGTAACAAGTCAAACATGACAAGTAAACTGGATATTGACAGTTGAGAGGTTGACATTTTTCTGTAATTTTAAGGTTATTGCGAATTCAAATACAATATTTACACCTTCAGTACACCATTTTGCCATTTAGTCTCTAATTACTTTCTCATTTATTGTCCTCACGCAGTAACAGGTTCAAAAATTGAAGATCCAAACATATTCTTGCATTTGGAGCTGAGGTCTAGCAGTCACAAGCGCATCAAAAAATTGTGAAGAATTAGAGAAGCTAAGAGGGCATTGTGGTTATTACATTTAGGTTTCCTGAAACACACAGTCTAGCAGTCATATAACCTGAGTCACAAATACTTTAAAATCTCAGCATCATATTTGTAATTCCATAAATGATCAAATATTTCAGTAATTGACTGGAATTCACGTTGGCTTTCTCCCTCCAGGGTCCATGCCACGCTGCCGACAGGGCACCGGAAATAGACGCATGCAAGCGGGTTCTGGCAGCCTGGGCGATGGGGGCATCTCCATTTGTATACCCAGAGGTGAGTTGGCACACTAGAGCCCCGTGCGAGACTCGGATTCTACTTTGGTAGACTCTGGTTTGCCCCTGGTGGACAGCGATGTGTCCGCGGTAGACACTAGTTCATCTTGGATTCAGAGGAATGAGAGATTAACATTGTATTATAATTATTCGGAGTGAACATATATCTATGTGGAACTCCTGAAGGACCATTCATTCGCAATATAATCAGCCTCATGATGGAATGTCTGTATGAATAGAGATAATAAAAAATATTTTAAAAGTAACCTGTGCATAAATGTATTCTTACTTAAACAGCAATCTATATGAGTCCTGCGGGAGTGTAAAAACTTGACCTAATAGTCTGATTTAACAATATAATAATAATAATAATAATAATAATAATAATAATAATAAAAAGTTTTCCCATTTTACTAATGTATTTTAACCTCCAGTTTCGAAAGTAATTAACTGATGTAACAAAATGTATTTACTTGTGATTCGCTGCAAAATCCTAAGTGGAAATGTTCCCTTGCAAAGGTATTCTTGTAGTCAGTAATAATCATAATTACATTCACAACAAAATTTGAATAATAAGAATGATTTAAAAGAATTATGTCTCATCAAAAAATAACTTCATCTCCGAAAAGAGTATAGTTACCTTCCTCATCCGGGCACTGAGGAAGTGTACTCGGAAGTCCGCAAGTCTGTGACTTTCACCCATCAAATACTTTATTGTTAAGGACAGCAGACAGTCACCTCTGAAGAAGAGAATAAGATACTATTGGTTGAGTTATCGAGAGGATTAAACGGCCGCTTAAGTGAAATGGTGAATGAAAGAATGACTTTGAAATAAAAATTTTTTTATTTGCTTTCAGGAAGCAGGCCTACCCATAGGGGGCCCGGACTTCAACCCGTTTGTCATGCTGGAAGTCCATTACAATAACCCAGGACTTAACAAGGGTGAGTCCAATGTTATAAGAAGAGAAACATTGAATTGCTATAGTTTATATGTATGCGTGTTTGTGTGCTGAGAGAGAGAGAGAGAGAGAGAGAGAGATTATAATAGTCAGTCTTTTGTAATTACCATTTGATTAATAAACGAAAATACATGTTGATCCTGGTGTTCAGATTTTTTGTTAGAAATAGAAAATAGATATCCAGATCTGGTATTAATATAAAAAAGTGTGAAACTAGTAATCATATGTGTAGCTTTTAATATAGTAATTCTAGGTCTAAAACATCCATATAAATGTTTATAAGATTTCCATTTCAACAAACACTATTTCCAGGTTATAATAACTTGTTAGAATGTTAACATCTTCTTACCAGCTTCTTGTAATAAAGCTTAATGAAGACAAAAAAAAAAAAAAACCTATCCACAGGTCGTGTGGACAGTTCTGGGGTTGCAATCCACTACACTTCGAGGCTGAGGGAACATGACGCAGGAATCATGGAGTTAGGACTGGAGTACACTGACAAGATGGCCATCCCGCCCAAAGCAGCCTCCTTCACCCTTTCAGGCTACTGTGTTCCTGAGTGCACGGCCCTGGTTAGTAGTATTAGATCACACACACACATACACACTTTATATAAGGAAGGTTAGCATAATCCAAAAAAAAGCATCGGATGATTTTGTGGTGGTCTAGTCTCGTAGAGAGAATAAGGGGGTGCTAAGTTGGTGGATGTAAGTATAAATCTGATGTTTTTGGAGGAAGAAGGACACAGAGACTTGAGAAAATGCTGGATAGATAGAGTTAGAGAGGCACTAGATTATTAGAGCCATACAATTCAGAAATACATGATTATGTGCTAGACGGAGGTGTGTCGAATGAGTTGATGTTTCAGTGTTGACCCGTGACTATAGTTATTTTTCTTCTTCATCTGAAATCACACTAAGGAGAAAATGCTTAATAGTAAAATTGTATATGACCGAACATACAGAATTGAATCCTTGTGTAAAGTCAGCCTGAAAAGCCATGACCATGTACAGTCATCCTTAAAAGTCACGGTCATGTCAATATATCTCCATACCTCGAAACGTGACTGGAATAGCTAAGTCTGTAAAGTGTTTACTAAACTTTTATGTTATCATCACTCATAGGATGGTTGTGACTGAAAGATGACTGTGCTGCAGTAATCTATCCATAAAGATGTCTAATTTATGTGTAACCTGGCAGAAACCATTGGTGAAATATTCATTTAATATAGATATCCCATAAATCTAGACATTTCTAATTCACTCTACAGTTCCCAATGTAGATTATGTAGCATTTAAACTCCCTGATCTTTTACCAACCTGCCACGTAGCGCTTAGATATTAGGTATTCTGCGGTCAAGTATTAAAATCCACACTTGGCAACCCACAGGGTCTTCCTGAGGAGGGCATCTACATCTTCGGGTCGCAGCTGCACACCCATCTGACGGGCGTGCGGGCATGGACCAAACATTACAGAGGAGAGGATGAACTCCCGGAGCTCAACAGAGACAACCATTATTCCACCCACTTCCAAGAGATCCGGAGGTTGCCCAAACCCGTCCATATTGAGCCGGTATTGTTGTCAGGTTATTTCTGTAGCTTGTCAAACCCTTGAGATTCATTGTGGCGCTTTTATAGCAATGCTGTTTAATTAATGTCTAAAATCTGAGACGAGACCCTTTTTTTATGTTGTTCCTTTAGTATATCATGGTTTGGTGTCTTACCGCAGGACTGGTATGCGTTTATAAGCAGGTTTGGCAAAATTGCATCTTACAAATTCACACTGAAGGCTCCAAAGAGATTATGCGGATCATGGAATTTTTTAAATTGCCATATTCCTAAACTTTGACCCTGGAGAATGCAATGTTAACTAACATTATAATAAAGTCTTCCTGTGTCCTTAGGGTGATGCATTGATCATGTCCTGCGAGTTCTCCACCACAGACAGAGCCAACGTCACTGTCGGCGGTTTCGCCATAAGCGACGAGATGTGTGTCAACTACGTGCATTATTATCCCAAGGTGGACTTGGAGGTGTGCAAGTCTTCTGTGGACACGAAGACGCTCGTGGAATACTTCGAGTTCATGAAGAGGTATTAGTGTACACTTGCAAGTAGGCCGTGTGACCTTCAGGTTAGACCCTGGTCAGTGGGAATAGGCTAGACACATTTAAGGTAGTAAGACACTTTCTTTGGTAATGTCATTTGACTTTGAAATATCGTGTAGAGAAATAAACTACAGTGAAAATAATCTAGACAATTTAAGGTAGTAATGAACTGACTTTTGTAATGTCTGTCGACTTCATATCATAATGTATAGAGGGGTGGGGGTGCTAGTGCCGTTAGTGCACCTCATGCGGTGCACTGTAGGCATTACTTCAGGTTCTTTGCAGAATGCCTTCGCCCTCTAGCTGCAACCCCCTTCGTTCCTTAAACTGTACCTCCTTTCATATTCTCTTTCTTCCATCTTACTTTCCTCCTTCTCCTAACAATAGATTCATAGTGCAACTGCTTTGAGGTTTTCCTCCTGTTATACCTTTCATACCTTCTGACTGTCAATTTCCGTTTCAACGCTGAATGACCTCATAGGTCCTGGTGTTTGGCCTGTGGCCTAAATTCTATTGTCAATTCAATTCAGTTCGGCAGACAGCAGTGACTGTCAGATGTTACTGACTCAGATGAATCTTGTTTTGGATAAATGACATACTGAAAGAAGTAATGAATTTAATGAAAATGGCATATCTTTAAACCGAGTCTCCCTCCCCACCTTATCCAAGAGAAGAACCTTGTAGGATTCATGCTCACTGAAATTTCCTGCAGGTGGGAGCTTCAGCCAACTTCCCCTGACCTGGGATGGAGAGGGAATTACCATGCCATCCAGTGGACGCCCCTTCGATCTGGAGTCCTCCACGACATGTACTTCAATGCACCGCTTTCCATGCAGTGCAATAAGTAAGACTGGTTTTGCAATAAGTAAGACTAGAAAGTACCCCAGGTTTTGCAATAAGTAAGACTAGAAAATGTATATATCAGATTTTGCAATAAGTAAGACTAGAAAGTACCCCAGGTTTTGCAATAAGTAAGACTAGAAAGTATATATATCAGATTTTGCAATAAGTAAGACTAGAAAGTGTATATATCAGATTTTGCAATAAGTAAGACTAGATAGCAATAAGTAAGACTAGAAAGTACACCAGGTTTTGTAAGACTAAAAAGTATATCAGTTTTGCACTAAGGATATTGAAATTAAGACTAGAAAGTATATTTTGCAATATATATAGCATATATATATATATATATATATATATATATATAATATATTGTGTATATATATATATATATATATATATATATATATAAATATATATATATATATATATATATATATATAATAACGTGTGGATGTGACATGTGAGAGAACTGGCCAGTGAACAACAACACTGAAACATAATGAATTTAGTTTGACTGCCCTGTCGTAGATAATGATAATTAATTGTTTAGTGATATCTTAAAACTTTCTCTGTAACTTATTCTGATGTTGTAAGTACTGTACTAGCTTAGGTGTAAAAGTGTGCAAACTACGGATAATCGTCTCTCTCTCTCTCTCTCTCTCTCTCTCTCTCTCTCTCTCTCTCTCTCTCTCTCTCTCTCTCTCTCTCTCTCTTCTCCAGGTCGTCAGGCGCAAGATTTCCAGGTTACTGGGAAAACATCCCAATCCCCAAAGCTTTCCATCTCCTACCGGAACCCACAAGAAGATGCAAGAAAGAAGTCGCCCCCGAAGAAAACGAGAATATCTTGGACACCGAGGGAAGGGGGACTATATGAAATTGGATTGTCCGACATTGAGTGTTGTTTCTTTTTTGAGTGACAAGTATCATGGATGAATAAAGCTGTCATGCTGTTTTGGGGTTTGGCTAATAGTTGGTACCAGAATTTAGAATTTTTTGGTATCGTGGTAGATAGAGAGTTGAATCATTTCCAGAGAAATACTGTTATTTTGTTAATCTCTGTCGTAATCCTGTAACGCATTTTCTGCTGTTTTTCTGAAACACGACTCTGAACTTGTACGCCTGAAATAAGAAGGCTCTGTCACATGAGATATGAAACGAGAATTAATCTCTTCGTGAAGACACTTCCAGTAATACTCACGCAATTTTCAGAGTATAACATCTAGTTGTTTGAAGTTTTAATGCCTTAAGGCTTCATAAATAGTAGATTCTTTACTAGCATGAGCAAGAGAAAAATAGAAATAGCAGTTGCAGTAATCTTGTGGTCTAGATTTTTTATCAGTTTTTATGTTATCTGTAATGGCACTGATTACCTAACGTTGCACAGTTCTTCGTTGCATGTTTTGATGGAAAGTAGATGTATAAATCAAATTGTTCTAGAAGCAACATATATATATTACATTGTTGAGGTGGCGTACCCAGTCAGAATGTTTTATTTTTATTTTGATTTGATGCTCTCCACGACATAAAATTTTAAGAAAATATATAGACGGTAATGACAATTCAGTCTTCGTTTTACAGTCACGTCTCAGAAACAAACTAATATATAAAGAATCAATTCTGCCTCAAGAAATAAGCCTGGAAACAATGGCGCTTAACAGATAATATCTACAAATCCGTATGAAATTCAGTTTCATTTTCAAAGCTCCTTAAGCCAAGGTTCAGGTTTCATGTACCCAAGAAAATATTTTGCCGGAAATGAAATCTCAGAACATACGAAATTCAGTGGAAAACACTTTAACTTAACCAGAGGCATTTGGTAGCCTATTTCAGAGTTATGTTTTTGGGAATGCAAAATATATTTATCTGTTTAGTGGGAAAAAGGCCTATCTCGAATCACAATAGTATTTCTCTCAGCATCCCTTTTAAAATACTAACCCTTGCAGTTACTATGTCTTCCTGGTGTGTATCAAGTGCAAGGGACCACGCAGTATTGTACTACAGTATTGTACCATAGTAGTGTTACCAATTTGTCTTTGTTAGTGTTGCAAAATAGATTGTACATTTTGTTCTACAGTTCACTAGTTAACTTTCACCACAAAGTTGAAACTACTGAACAAACAGCAGAGTGACTGTTGCTCCATGATAGACAGTAAAACTCCTGTCAAGAAATTTTGCTGTTTTCTGGATAAACCTGTACTGAACCTGTACTACTGCATCTTATATGGGGTCTCTCCGTCTTTAGGACGTTGACTAACTGTCAAATGAAAAACAACTTGTCTCAATGCTTCGAAAGTCAGGCAGATGAAAACGTTTGTGATGTGTTTTCCTGACAAATACGTGGAAACGTTTTTGCCTAAAGGCAGTGGCAGAAAATGTCTGCACTGATTGGAAACCAATAAAAACATTCAACCACTAGACGTTGTTTGCCTTTTTGTATTACACCCTTTATGGTTGTGCCAGCTTTTTGTTCTACCAATTTATGTTGGACATTTTCGTGACTGTGACAGATTTTTGTTTACCGTTTTATGTTGAACCATTTAATGGCTGTGACAGTTTTGTTACTACAATTTAATGATGGAGCTTTCTATGGCTGCGACAATTTTTTCCAACTTTTATGTGGGACTGTGTCATGGCAGTGAGTTTTTTTTCACTTTTATATGGGACCTTTTTATGGCAGTGACAGTTTTTTCTATCAATTTTATGATGGACATTTTTATGGACGCGACAGTTTTTTTCCACTTTTATGTGGGACTGTGTCATGGCAGTGAGTTTTTTTTTTTTTTTACTTTTATACTGGACCTTGTTATGGCTGTGACAGTTTTTTTCTGTCAATTTTATGATTGACCTTTTTATGGCTGTAACAATTTTTTTGTTCACTTTTATGTGGGACTGTGTCATGACGGTGAGTTTTTTTTTCACTTTTACATGGGACCTTGTTATGGCTGTGACAGTTTTTTCTATCAATTTTATGATGGACCTTTTTATGGCTGTGACAATTTTTTTCCACTTTTATGTGGGACTGTTCATGACAGTGAGTTTTTTTTTTCCACTTTTACATGGGACCTTGTTATGGCTGTGACAGTTTTTTCTATCAGTTTTAAGATGGACCTTTTTATGGCTGCAACAATTTTTTTCCATTTTTGTGTGGGACCGTGTCATGGCATTGAGTCTTTTTTTTTTTTACTTTTATATGGGACCCTGTTATGGCTGTAACAGTTTTTTTTCTATTAGTTTTATGGTGGACCTTTTTATGACCGACAATTTTTTTTTCCACTTTTATGTGGGACTGTGTCAAGGCAGTGAGTTTTTTTTCACTTTTACATGGGACCGTGTTATGGCTGTGACAGTTTTTTCTATCAATTTTATGATGGACCTTTTTATGGCTGCGACAGTTTTTTTTTCCACTTTTATGTGGGACCTTGTCATGGTGGTGAGTTTTTTTTTTTACTTATACGGGACCTTGTTATGGCTGTGACAGTTTTTTCTATCAATTTATGGTGCATCTTTGTATGGCTGTGACAGTTTTTTATCAACCATTTTATGTTGGACTTTGTCTTGTCTGTGAGTTTTTCCCACTGTTTTATGTGGCTGTAATAGGTTGATTTCACTTTTATGTTGGACCTTTTCATGGCTGCTGCAATTTTTTACAATTTTTATATTGGACCTTTTATGGCTGATAATTTTTTTCTACCATTTTATGTTGGAACCTTTTATGGCTGTGACATTTTTTTATTTTGTCTACCATTTCACGTTGTACCCTTTATTGGTGTGACATTGTATGTTGACCAGTTTGTTTTCCATTTATATAAGTGTGACACTTGCTCCTCACATGGGTGCAACACTTGGTCTCATATAAGTGTGACACTTCTTCATGATTTAGATACAATGTTTGCACCTAAATGTGACTCATACCTCTTATGAGTATAGCGCTTGCACCTCATATATGTGATTCATACTTCTAATAACACTTTCACTTGATTTAGATGGGACACCCCTCTAATTAGTCTAGTACTTGTATGAAAGAATATAAGAGCAGCAATAGCGTAGTATTTAAAGAAACGTAATATATAGAATATAAAGAAAAGGAAATAATGAGACTATAAAGTAGCTGAATTAGTCACCATATTATATTAAGCACATCAGACATTAATTAGTAGGAAATACTGGACTCAGCTACAGATGCTATTTATTTGGAAGGAAAATGTAGGAGTCAAGTTAACTATTTACGTGCATTTCCAAGCTTAGTACGTTGAATGTAACAGGGATGGCTGTACATACAGGTCTACACACAGTAGCCATAGCTTGCATATTTGTGTGTGTGTTTTGTACTTAAGTTGTGTTCGTGTGTTTGATTAAATAGTGGGGCTGGTCAGTCCTAGATGCCTTGGGCACATCAACCGTTTGAACATACATGAGTCAGGGCGTGGTGCTTGCATATTCACCTCATGAGTACATAGTGAGTACCAGAGGGGTAGCACCTACTGGCACCACCTGTAAAGAATGGAGGTATATTTTAATATAGTTAAATATATCCATCTACGTGTGTGTGTATGTGTGTGAAACAGAGGTGACGGTATCAATGAATGTTTCAATCAGTTACAAAACCAATGATTCAAATAATTAAATGGTCACTATATGTACTGTGCAGTTGAAATGCTATAATTTTACAATAAATTCACGAGGAACTAGCAGTTATTGGGACCTGTTTTCATTATATTTGCAGCATTGACAATAATGGATTAGGGGTTGTTTGAATAAGCTGAAAAGCTTATGAAATGAATCACGAATTTCACTGTGACTTATTTAAATGTGCAGGATTATCCCTTGCAGACGGTCCATTTTGAAAAGTCCCCAGGGGAGAAATTCAGCCAGAGCAAGAGTTAAAATTAAACTTTACACGTCAGAGACTTGAACTGCTATGAATACGAATCAAAATAACTAAAAAGTAAATTAACGCCAAAATGAAACTGCGCATTCATGAAATATTTATTGCGCACATTATCTGCGACAATACCTTTTGTTAAGTCTCCAGGGAGGGAATTAAGTCAGAGTAAGAAAGTTAACATTTATCTTCACACATGGAAGACCAGAATTACTATGACTGCGAATGAAAACAACTCGAAGGTGAATTAACAGAAACGTAAAACGGCACATTCGCGTAATATCTCCTGCGCAATATTCGCAATAACAACGCAATCCGGGAACATCGTAATCGACGACGACTTTGTAAACAGCTGATTTGACTCTTCTTCTTCTTCTTCTTCTTCTGCCTCTGGCCGGTAACTGACGATGGCTGGATTCAGTGGCGTTTTAAAGCTGTCAGACCTCGACGATTTCATCGCCCCTTCTCAGGTACGTCGACGTCGAGTTAATTTGGCCCACCGGCCTGAAATTACTTTATTAATTAATGGAGAAGAAACGCTGGCGAGTAGATAAGCCAGAGGTCGCCATAGGTGTAGGCCTGTCTGTACCCTAAGGCAAATGTCGAGGCCTACGTGACTTTCTCCACGAGCTGCATTGGTCACGATGTTGTTGCCTTATCGTCGGTTTTTATCACATATGAAGCTCAGGCCTGCTTTTAGGGCCGCTTTAATTATGTTCGTTCAGAGAAAAAACAGGTACCGTCAAGTAGAGGATGTCTTTGTATCGCCTCTTGCTATAAATATTTTACGTGGCTAAGAATCAATTGGTTACCTAGCAACGGGACCTGCAGCTTATTGTGGAATCCGAACCGCATTATACCGAGAAATGAATTTCTATCACCAGAATTAAATTTGGTAGGACTGTATAATAGCTCTGCGGCGGCGACTGCCTTCTAACATAACTTTTTCTACAGTTTTTTGGTTGCTAATTATGGATTTACCTCTAATTTTTGGCGCTCAAGTGTAATTAACCTGTAATTAACCCATGAAGTCCATCCAACAAGGAATTTCCATAAGCGATCTTCACAAGACAGAGCACGGGTGCGTCTGTTTTGAACGGTTCATATCCTGTCCGGCAAGTGCAATAAGTTGTTAACGTATGGGTAACCCCCCCCCCGGGCCAGTACTAAACACAGCGAAGGGACATTCCATTTGGCCGACAACAAACAAATGCACCGCCAGTATCAGAACCCCTTAAAGTGTAGAAAAAACCAGTTGAAAAGGTAAAAACAGGTGCAGAGCTAATATATAGAATTACTGTACCATAAATTCCTCTCATTCTTCATTGGCCGGCCGGAGAATCTAACGTGGGCCCAGCAGAGTGCTAGCCGAATATGATATTGACCCATCCAATGAGGAACTGCCTCTTGCTATGGGCTAGGTAAGGTTAGGCAGTAATTCTGCCAAAGAGCTCCGTTCTGAGATAACCAATCGTTTGTTAATAAGAATATTTGGTAGAACTTTGGGGTTGCTCTGTATCAGGTTTTACCTTGGAAATTGACATTTCCTGTAGTATTTTGGTTGCTTATTAGCAATTTACGGTAATTCTGTATATTAGCTCCGCGCCTGTTTTTACCTTTTCAACTGGTTTTTTCTACACTTTTAGGGGTTCTGATACTGGCGGTACATCTGGTTGTTGTTGGCCAAATGGAATGTCCCTTCGCTGTGTTTAGTACTGGCCCATGGGGCGTTGGGTACCCATATGTTAACAAGTTATTGCACTTGCCGGACAGAATATGAGTCGTTCGAAACAGATGAACCAGTGCTCTGTCTTGTGAAGATTGCGTATGGAAACCCCATGTTGGATGGACTTCTGGGGTTAATTACAGGTTAATTACACTCGAGAGCCAAAAATTAAAGGTAAATTCATAATTAGCAACCAAAAAACTATAGAAAATGTTAAGTTACAAGGCAGTCGCGACCCCTGAGCTACTATATAGTTCTACCACAATTTACTGTTATCTTTTGGCATCAACTGTAATTAACCTGTAATTAACATTGGAATAAATGCGTTTTTGTATGCTGGCCATCCTGGAATTGTCTTGCATGCACATTGTTATAGCCCAGGGGAGGTTTTGATAAAAAGTGGAGTTTCCTTCACCGGCTGCCACGGCTAAGTAGCACGGCCTGCTAGGTTAGGTTAGGTTAAGGTACATTAGTTTAGTATAGTTACTTTTATAATGGGTTTCATTAGCCAATCCCTTCTCGAACATATGGCTTCCTAATGACTTGCGCATGCGTGGAACCATTCTATAACAACAATGTGGCGGTCCGTGTGGAGTTACCCTGTAGTTTTACCGAATATTTTACTGAACAATAAAGAAAATGGTGTATATAATGCAATACAGATGAGATAATTAGAGGAAATTGCCAGGATAATCAGGAAAATTTAATGTCTGTCGTTTTGCGTTCACCCCAAGAGCTTCCACAGAGCTTTTCTGTAGAATTGCGTTTTAGAGTAAATACCCAACATGGTTGGGACCCTTTAGAAATGTGGGGTTTTGGGTAGTTGTTGTGGAATGGTTCCACACATGCACAAGTCATTAGGGAGCCACATGTTTAAGAAGAGATTGGCTAAGGAAACCCATTATAAAAATAACTATACTAACCTAACGTACCCTAACCTAACCTAATCTATCAGGCGGTGTTACTTAGCCCAGGACCCCCTGGTGAGAGAAATCCCAATAACACTGCGCATGCGCAATATTATTTCAGGATGGCCAGCATACAGCTTCTGAGGTTAGTTACAGGTTGATTACAGTCGACCGACAAAAACCAATGGTAAATTGTTGATAAGCAACCAAAATACTATAGGAAAAGTCAATTTCCAAATTATTAGCCCATGCAGAGCTATTGCTTAGTTTTACCTATTTTTCAATGAAGTAGGCCAGGTCTAGAGCATAGGATAGTACAATGGTCTACTAGATTATTTTTAGTTTCTCTCTGGTTACAACAGTCCCCCTTGCCTGTGATGTTTTCTTTGCAAATGCATTATAAAGGACTTATGCCTAACCATACTCCTTTTATGTCAGACAATTATGGTTAGGTTAGATTTTCTAATAGTGACATGTTCTTCTCTATACCAGAGAGTCCTTCACAATAGAGGGATCATTAGTAATTATACAGCATTGTAGCTTCATATGCATTTTGCAGGACTGTGTCAAACCTGTAAAAGTAGAGGCAAAAACTGGGAGAGGAGTCATCCAGATAGAAGACGATACCTTAGATTCATTATCAACGGTAAGGCTGTATGCAAACTTGTTTGGTCACCATTGCAAAAAGTATTATTTTTACATGATTTTGGTCCCTATTTTTATTTACTTATGACAATACTGTGACTTATGTGTCATGGTTCTGATAAGACTTTGTGCTGTATATACTCTCCCATATGTGCCATTTAACATAAGGTATCTGCAAATATATGTACCGTATATACAGGTATTGAGGAGCCTGATAAGAATCTTTGCTTCTAAGTAGTATTAAATTTTTCCCCTTGAGCTCACCACATAAAGCACAGCAGTCAATTTGAGATAGGCTTCAATACTCATCACACATTCACTTCATATTTTCACAGCCAAAATATGAAAAAGCCAAGATAACATTGAATGACTGCCTTGCTTGTAGTGGTTGTATCACTTCAGCTGAAGTGATTTTAGTTAATCAACAGAGTCATGAGGAATTTTACAGGTAAGTTCACTGTTTCTGTTACTGCTGTACTGGTATTTATAATAACTGTATACTGGACCACACTAATAGCATTATTAATATTGAGGAATCAATGTTTTGATTATCATATTTCTTTGTAATTTGTTTTTTTTTTTCTTTATATATTTTCAGCATGAGAGACTTGTTTTGATTATGTCATAGATTTTCTATAATAGTAAAAGTTTAAATTGGGAAACACTTCTGTTTAATGTACCACTGATACAAATTCATGCAAACTTACAATTCTCATTACTGGGGATTACACATGCAGTTTTATTTTTGGAAAGATAAGGTTAATAGTTTTTAACATGAAATAATGACTTCTTTTTAGGAATGGTGACTATGCCATTTTATTTTTTTTTTATAAATTTTAATGATCTTGCAATTGCATTGCAGAGTTTTAGCTGAGAATGAACACGAATGCAAGAGAAAGGTCGTCGTTGTGTCATTGTCACCACAAGCAACACTTTCTGTTGCTGCCAAGTTCTCACTCTCACCTGATGAGTGCACTCAGAAACTTGCAGGTAACTCTTGAGACTGCACTGATGCCTAACTCTAGTTAGATAGGTGAGGCAGTAGGTGTCCAGCTTGAGTGATTAATTAAATAAAACCATAGGGAATGTTGTACATATATGTCACTCTTTGTTTGATAGTATTATTACCTCCTTTTAAATGCCACAAGACCAGTGACATGTGAATGAAGGCATAGATTTCTATATTTTAGACATCAAAAGGTGATGTTCATAAGCATTGATTTTTTCCATGCAGAGGAGGTAGAGGTACGCAGGCCAGCTCAGTAGTAACTTTGCTTTTAAGAAGTAATAAAGATGAAAAGATAGTCGTAGAGGGTATCTGTCCCTAGACTATACAGTAAGTCGTAGAAGATTTCTGTGCGTAGGTTATAAGTCTTAGAAGATATCTGTGCTGAGGTTGTAAGTCTTGGAGGATATCTGTTCTTTGGTTATAACTCACAAACATCTTGCTTCTTATATTCAAAGGGTCAAAAGACTAGTATCTGTGACTAGCTTGGTTTGTATGCATAGCATTGTTATTTAACATTAAGACAAGTACAGTGGTCACTATCCCGTATTGTCTCCTGATGTAGTTGAAGTAATTAGTAGTTTAATACAGTACATGACAGTGATAAAAATTGAGCTGATAATGTTGAGAAAGAATTTTGGGGACAAGATTTTAACAGCTGACATTTATTCTGAGTACAGATTGCAATTGTTGCGTGCCAGTTTTCATCCCTCTAGTATTCTCTGAGGTTGTTGCAATAGCACCTTGGATCTTGAACTCAGCTTCCTGGGTATGATTTGATATATACAGTGGTAATGATCATGTTTGTTTTTGTTTTTCAAGAGGAGTAATTTATTTCACAGACTTCCAAGTAAACTCCATGCCAGTACAGTATACTTAAATTTTTATTTAAAAGTGAATTACAATTACCATCTATGTTGAAACTAGTTAATTTGAAGTACTGATATCTACATAAACATGTTGCCAGTGTTACAGGGATTTAAAAAATAGTTGTCTTTCCTTTTGCTTAATTTGCAGGTTATTTCAAGAAACTTGGTGCCTCTTATGTGTTTGATACAAACTTTGCTCGAAGTTTCAGCTTGTTAGAGGCTGCAAAGGAATTTCTAGAGCGCTACAAAAGAAAAGACTCGGATCCTAAAGCATTCCCTATGCTTGCATCTGCTTGTCCAGGTAAAGTTTGAACAGTATTGAATTTTATTGTCAGTGGAATATACATAGGGCTGTTACTCACCCCTGAAATTCATAGAATGATATTGACACCACTGTGGTGTTTCTAGAGCAAATGATCATTTGGATGAATTTTTGTATAGGTCATCGAGGAAGAAAGATATCTTTATGTAGCCCAAGCAGCTAAGGCAGTTTCAGAGCTGCAGTTCGCCTTATTCAGGATACCTGAACAGGAAGTAGTTGTTCCACCATCTGTGTATCTTGTTCCAGGTGATGTAGACAGTAGTGAATGTATTTTGCAGTGTCTCTAGCCCCAGCTGCATTGCTTTCTGTAGCCTAGTTTTTACCCGTTCCCTTTGCTTTCCCCCACCAGGGTGTTTGACTTCCTGAACTTTACTCTTCCAGTTTTTACCTCATATTTGAGAACATTGTTTGGGCCAGCCCCATGAAAGCAGAAATGACTCAGTGGTCATGTGTTCATTAGGTATCTTTTGTGGCAGAGGAAAGTGATATTCTGAGCAACACAGTTAGCACAGTCATAACATAAAACAAAAAAACATATGTGGTTTGCTCTATTTTATTGTATGAAATAAATATGTATTTGAGTGATAAGACACAAAAATTATAAAGTTATGTATTTATTTGCTATTATTTTTATTTTTTTATATTTTATTTTTTTGCAGCAGTAGAAATAAGCCAGTTGGCACTGTCGAGTGACACTTATGTTTTTGTGTGTTCATTCACGGTTACCTGCAACCTAAGATAATTCCACCATAAGTTTTTACAGGACATACATAATTGTAAAGGGAAATTTTGCAATTTTTATGTTAGTAAATAGAGGTCAGTGACATTGACATTTGATATTCCAGGATGGATTTGTTATGCAGAGAAGACTCATGGTTCATACATACTCCCTTATATAAGCACTGTGAGAAGCCCACAGCAAGTGATGGGAGCACTCGTCAAGGATCTTTGGGCATCTCAAAATGGCGTCAACCCTGACAAGGTAAGTTTTTCACATTTCATTTGATTTAGTTTGAAGGAGGTTGAATTAACATTTGATTTGTATTTTTTCAGTAGTAAGAAAACTTCAGAATACATACATATTTTGACTCATGCGTTTCAGAAGTGCAAACCAGATCTGAACTACAGTATTGAAATGAAAACGCTTAACAAACTGAAAAAACAGCGTGTAAGAAATGCCCTTTGGCTTCCCCCTATTCTTCTCTTTATTGGTTACTGTATCCTCTTCATCAACTATTCTTTGCCAGAGCTTGAACAGTGTTGTTTTCTTCAGTTGCCCTCAGTACTTCTTCATTCCGTCTTCTTCTTGTATCTGTTTCTTGATGTAACATCATTATTATCTTGCTGTCTTTTTTATTCCCCTTTCAGAGGTTCCTAAAAGTTGAATTTTTAATGTGCATTTTCATAAATTATTAATTTTTTATTTTATGTTCTTTTGACTCTAACTTTCCTTTGGAGACAGTTGTTGCTTACAATGTGCCTTGCATGGCACACTAGATGGTATTACAGGTTCTTTGCATCTGTATTGCTTTCTGCCTATTGCATTTCATTTCTTAATGTACCATGCTCCTAGTTTCAGTTCTCACTCAAGATAAAATCTTTAAGGCAAATCTTGTGAAAGTCTTAGAATGGAAATTGATCGTATGAAACTGCATTGTATGGTAATCCTTTACCATAGCCCCAGCACATATGCCCTGCATGGTATAACAGGTTGTCCATTCTCTTCACCTAAATGTATTCCATTTGGTTCATCTTTCATAAATGTTTTCAGTTTTTCTTTGTTCAACAGTGCAAGTCCAGTGCTCTAGAAGAATTCAAGTATGACTTCTTCCTCATGGTGTTTAGCTCCAACACCATATCCTCAAAGCAGGTCTTCAAAGATTATTATGTGCTGAGTTCAAATATTAATACAGTATATGCAGCACTCTATCTCTCCTTATGGCAACCTTTTCAAGAACTCTTGACTTCTCTGTTCATTCTTTCACTATACAGTATTCTTGTTTCATCACCATAGTCAGCTTTCTCTTCTTTAAACATAGCTCCATCAGCCCCCTCCCCATCCCCCATCATTTAAGAATAAACTTTTCCGGCAAACCTTGAGAATCTAGAATTTGGCTTTGTGATCTGGTTAAAGTATTTTAGGAAATGGTAAATTAGCAACATACAGTATGCTGATTTGATATTCTATACATAGTTTGCCTTTTTTATATACTGTATACAGTAGATAATTATTTTACAGTTTTGTACTTAACTGTTATGAAATACAGTACATACCATTAAATTTGGTAGAGTGTTTTTGAAATGGAAACGTATGTAGTAAATTAATATTATTTTACGAGGGTCTGTGTTGTTCTGTAGCTAGATTTATTTGCCTTTCAGATATATCATGTAACACTCATGCCATGCTTTGACAAGAAACTGGAGGCTTCAAGGGATGATTTTGTTAGCGAACTGTACTCATCCAGGGAAGTGGACTGTGTGCTAACACCAGGCAAGTAATATCTCAAGGAAAACAAGTAAAATCTGTGTATTTGATACTTGTATATGTATCAGAATGGTTAGTATGCTTGTGTATGTGTGTGTGTGTCTCTAGAATATGTTTTATGGGTTTCATTGTCCATAAATTTTACCTTTATAGTGATTCCTTGCATTAAATTATGTAATTTACAGAGAATTTTTTTTTGCAGTGCTTGGTGATCATAGTGGAGATACAAAAGTAATGCTAGTGCAGTAATGGTTATGCTGATACAGTAACATTCTTTATATTTCACTGTGAAACTTCCCCTCTTTTACTTGTTTAAATTTGTTTGCCATTTTTTTTCTGTGATCTAGTTTTAGGAGGTGTAGCCTATTTGATGAGTTTGTGTTAATAAAAAAAAAATACTTTATACATTATGAGAAAATGCTTCTTGGAGGGGTATTGGCATTGGAGTATGAAAGGAAGCCTCAAACCCCAATGGTAAACTTGTGTAGGTTTTATTAGTATAGTCTGTTAAAGTTTTTGTTTGTAATTTGGGTTAGGTGCCATCCTCAAATGCTGATCCCTTTATATACTGTAGAGCCATTTCAGACGTTGGATACAGTTTTCCTTGTAGGCCATAACCTGTACAGATTCTACCGTGCTTTTAGTTTAAAAGGTCTCTGAATATTTATAAAAGATTTTTCTGTTTTATTATCCTGGTTTATTTTTTTGTAATGGTTAGTTATTCATCAGACATATGTTACATACCAAAAGAACATACCTTTTCAGCCAGCCATAAAATTCCTAAGAGAGATAACTTGTTGGTCTAGTTAAGTTACATAATCATGATGTTGATGTGACATACTTTAGCCTAGTTATATATATTTTAAATTTTCTATGTTATTTTCTCTATACTTTGACTTCTGCAGTTGAATTAGAGCAGATGCTGATTCGAGACAAGGTTGACCTCTCGCAAATTACCGAAGTTCCTCTTGATGAAAATCTCAGTTCGGGAACAAGGCTGTTGTCTCATCCAGGCTCAGGGGCTGGTGGATATGCACATCACATATTTATAAATGCTGCCAAAGAACTTTTCCAACAAGATGTTAAGGAACTGCAATGGAAGACACTAAGGTAATGTTGTCTCTTTCAACTGTAGATTGAAGTGAAGATTTAAACAGTTACAGTGTACTGTTTCTGGAAAAGAATGATTGTTCATGTTATGTATTCACATGTACCATATGTTCCATGTTCTGTTGTATATGAAGGAATAATTTAAGGGTGTATTTTATGAAGTATACCCATTGTCGCATAGTATTTAAAAAATACAGTTAAATCCAAATATGAGTTGGGATACAGTATAGAGCTAAATTAATGAAAAATTACCTTTATAAGTATAAAATGGACAATTCTTTAAGTGTTCAGTTACTTGTTAGTCAGTCCAAGAGAACATGGCTCTATTGATTGTATAAGATTAAATTATCCTCTTGACAGGCTGAGTCATATTATATTAATTTGAACATCATTTCATAAATTTAATAGATGAGTGTCATATTACTGTAACCAAAAAAATATGAGAAATATTAAATTTTACATAAAACAGAAGAGCTGTTTAAGGATATGTAAGGAATGAATAAAGCACTTCCTAAAGTGGCTGATGTTTGAAGAAACGAACATTGCAGTGAAGGGAAAAGACATGTCAGGCTGTATATGGTAGATTTCTATTTTATTCTCGCCATCGTATTCACTAATCCACAAATAAAAATTTTTTTTTTTTTTCTTCATTAAACCTCACAGAAATGCAGACTTTCGTGAAGTTACCTTAGAGGCTAATGGAGAAGTGGTCCTGAGGTTTGCACTTGCATATGGATTTCGCAACATTCAAAATTTGGTTCAGAAGTTGAAGAGAGGCAAAAGTCCTTACCACTATGTGGAAGTCATGGCATGTCCTTCAGGTAAAATTTATTGCATTTATATTTTGAGGGAATTGTGTTGAATATCACATCATCCCTTTTTTATGTATTACTATACTTCCTTTACAGGTTTTAGGTATGCAGTATATTGCATGATAGGGAAAGTCTTAGATTTCTCAATGAAATTTCATCAGAATTTCCATCATTTTGTTTATCTAGTTAGGTGTTTAAGAAGTTTTCAATTTATTAGATAAGGTATAACCTAATTTATAATGTTAAATCATTTTGGCTAACCTGGACATAGTGAAGAATTTTACTTCAGTGGTCTGGTGGTAGAAAGATTTCAAAAGATTTCCCAGAAAGTTTTTTCTTGAAATTATTTTAAGACCATTATAGATACATCACTTCTTACATTGTGCTTTGCACATTGCACTGCACAAGAGCTAAAAAATGGTTTAATTAAATACATACTGACGTGAGTTACTGTTTATAACCACCTTAGTTTAAAACTCACAATATGTAGGCTACTTTTCTGGCAGTAATTAAGTACATTAATTTCCCTTTCACAAATCTTATTTAGAAGCTTTTAAACTCTATTACCTGAAAGTAAAATTACTCCATGCTAAGCAGAGCAAAGCTAGAACTTGAAGGAGATTAGCAAAAAAAGAGAACAGAGCAAAATGGATTATAATTTATTAATGAAAATACATTGTTTTTACTCATAGAAATATGGACAAGTAAAAAAAGGGTTAAAATAAATAAATGTGCTTTGAATGTGTATGAATCAGGACTTGAAGGCCAACACCCCTTACACTCAACTACTTGTGTCATGCTTTTACAATCATTAAGGTTATAGGTAAGAGATAAAAGTAAAAGCAAGGACAATGATGGATGGATAAAAGAGTAAACAAATGGCCACAATCATTTACCCCTCCATAGTTCCTGCTGTAATGGCCAGTGACTGGTAACAGGTGAAAACAGTAATACTGCACCAGAATGATGTGTTCAGTTTGTTCACCTGAAAAGAAAATATAAGCATCATGTATTAAAAGTTAAAATACATTGTATAATAATGCATTACAGCATCCAGGTCCCAAACCTTTCATACACATATTAATGCCTTTCGTAAATTAATACATATACAAAAATATGCCAAATCCACTAGTTGAGATGGAGGAGAAATCATGGTTCTTGATAAAAAAATTTATCAACTGAACATGTATTTATTGATTAATATTCTTACTATATAAGAGGAGAACCTATTAACAGCACTTGATTGACCAAAGGCTGGCATTTAAATATGAAGTTCTAACATTCCACACGAACATCAAATATGCATAATTGTAAACATGTAATACTGTATCAACATCTTGGTCCACGACATAATAGCTACTACCAACTGTTCTGCCCTGTGTTGCTGCCTCACAGTCCAATAAATCAAAGGGCAGCCCCCCTGCCGGCAGCAGGGGGTTATCCAGTAACATTGCAAACTCACTCTTTTCTTACCCCTACCTGCTCTCATAGGGAAGGAGGGGCGAAAGCCTGAGAGGTGTCAGCATTCTTTGTAGAGGTAGATGGAGTGGGGTCTTGGTTTGACACAATCCATGGGGTTTTATGCATTGGGGATGGCATGGTAGCTTTGATCTGAGCTACAGTTTGAAAATTGGCTGGCTCACTCCCTTGGCTGGACTTGAAAGTAGCTGCTTGAGAGATGATGGTAGTATGTGAATCTTCTCTCTTAACAGCCACTGCCCCCTTCCACTTCCCCCCGGGGAAAAAGTAGGAGTGAGTTTTGGACTAAGCTATTCCTGAGGGAGAGCCATTTTTCATGAGGTACTTGTCTGGACATCAGTCCCTCTGTCTAAAGTTTAGTTGTGGCCCAAAGGCTGGTAATCTGGTGGGCTAGGAAGGTGAGGGCTTTCCTGCCAGACACCATAAGTTTCCTTACCCTAGCCCAAGAGTTTGGGAGCGATTCCCTCACCATAGTGGTAGTCGCGGCACCCAAGATGTGACATGCAACATTAACATTATGTATACTGTATCTGTTAATAATTAGTGCAACATACTGAATAACTTCATGTTTGATAGAAAATTACATTAAATTTTAAACCATTATTAATCCATCTCATAATGAGAAAGTGATGATGATCATAGTTAGGGTCAAGTTAGAGAAATACTGTACTAGTATGCACTATACTTTTAGGTATCTTATTAATGACAGTTGTTGGAAAAGTGCTGGGATTAGACATTTTGAATAATCTGTCATACAGGAGGTTTCCATAATGTTAAAAGTCATTAAAATGCAATTTTTGTGTTAATATTTACTTGTATTTCCAGGCTGTTTAAATGGAGGAGCTCAGATTCGACCAGAGAATACTTTATCAACAAAGGAATTGATATCCCAGTTGGAAACCACATATTCTTCTCTTCCTACTACTGACATGAACAGTGACCCAAGAATAGAAATGTGCTATTCTGAGTGGCTGGGAGGAGCAGATTCAGAAAAAGCACTAAAGATGTTGCATACCAAATATAAAGCTGTAGAAGCATCAACAAGTGCTCTAGGAATTAAGTGGTAGCTTTACCCTTTATTATTTTTTTATTGAAATTTCTTGTATATATGGTTCTATGTATGTAATGTTAAAAATATTATTTTATATATAACTCCATAATTATGACTTTAATTTTTGCCTGACTAATTATATTAAGTGCACTATTTGATGTTCTTGGTGACCACTGCCGATCCAATCTGATTTTAAGGTTGTATTAATATGTTCGATGTGGTCATGGGAGCTTAAATGCTGACAGCATCTGGCATTATTTGGTCAGCCTTCAAAGTCCTGACCAGACCCAATTTGCTTCATAACAAACCCATTACTTTTCACAGGCCTTAGTGTGCATCCCATAAGCCTCCAGACGCCAGAGAAAAGTACCTCCAGTATTCTTAGTGTATCTGGTGTCCTTTATACAGTTCCATACCGTGCTCCCAGAAAACAAGCTTACTACAGTACTGTGAACACACTTATTTTTATATTTTCATCAAAATAATTTTTAAAATCATAATTTCCTATTCACACTTAAATAATCTTGTTCATAGAGTTACATAATAATCAAATGAAAACAGAAAGTGGAAACTGGAAAATAACTGAATAAAATATATTACAGCGGATATAACGTTCATTATGAAGGCTATGATAACACATGCTTGGCAAACAAGTACCAGAGGTAGGGACTGAGAAAGGCTCAAATCTCTTGTTAGGAACTTATAGTGTCTAAGGTTTTGCCACAAATTTAGGAATGAGCAAAAATGAGAGAAAACCCAGCTCTCTTCACACCAAACTTATTGCTCGAGACCACTTCAGAAATAGTAAGTGGTCTCATGCAACACAAAGACTGTGGGGCCCAAAGAGTGCCTGAGTAACATTCCAGAGAATGCGTCACCTCCAACTCCAAGGTCTGAATTTGTGGGGCAGTCAAGCCTGTTAGAAGCTCCCCTCTAATTCAGCCCGCTGAGGCTCTGAAGGCATAGGACCTTCAGATGTTAAAGAATCCACAATAGTATGAGAGCTCTCAACAAAAGCAAAAGGGAAAAGGCACATCTACCCAACCCAACCCAATGACGCTTTCAGAGCAGAGGGGAAGGGAGTAATAGAATTGGGTTGTCAACATAAATAAGGAATGATACTGTACTGTACTACCTTACTGGCATCCTATATAGCATCCATATACTGTACAGTATATGCATACACCAGAGGAAGTAAAATGTCATAGAGCAGAGGCAATCTCCTCTAAACAAACTTAGAACATAAGTTTCTAATATGATCTTTGAATATGCTCTCTGAATTCCTGTAAAAGAACATTATCTGAAGCAACCACTACTCCTTACTAGTTTTAAATTACAATTCTATACAGTGCTAGCCTAATTTCCAAATCAATGTTATATAAATAGCATGTAAATCTTTGTTTCTGTACTTCAAATAAACTTCCACATTTACTGCAATTACATTCTCTTGGTAATTTATATGTAAGAAGCATGTATAGAACAAAAATAAAAATGCTTTATTACAGCCAATATAACATTCAAGAAAACTAACTGAAGAGCTTGACTTGCTATTGCCACGCATGGTCATGGTAGACAACTACAGTCTCCCCATTCTTCACCACTGACCTGTTATTTGGGTATTTCGTTTTCACCTTCATTAGCTTGTTCTCTAAGAGTTTCTCAAGCTGCTTGTTTATTATTTGGTTTTTCTTTTTCGATGTTACTCCAAACATGCTGTGAGAGCCTTCTGCTTTAGGTAGTACAACTCTATATTTTTCATTTATTAGAGTTGAGTTGTACTATGATGTGGTCACTTCTGCCTGCAATGGAATATCAATAGCATTAAAATTACTGAAGCCATTGTGTTAGGAAAAAGTAAATTAGTAATGGACATGACGGCTGGAATAAATGTGGACATTTATTTGCAAAGAAGCTGAAATATAAAAGACCTGGCAAATAAATGACTGATATTGACAGGATGAAATGTAAAGTCTGGTGGAATGGTGGTGAGACATGACAAAACGGAATGGGCATAGAGATCAAAGATGAAATGGGAGACGCTATAAAATACGATCTCACAAAAATTGTACTATTGAAAAGCAAAAATTCTGGGGAAGATTATCAGATGTGATACTGGCAAAGACAGAGGCACGCTGCCTAAAACAACTATCCTTTCTCATTACCAACACCAATTAAAAAGCCTTCAATGGTAGCCTTATTTCCACCTGTTAAAACAAAACAAAAGAGCACATGTAAAACTATCTTTGTAGTTTAAACTTCATTTTGATTTTTTTATGTGTAGGTGAATTACTGCAATCACATTCTTTGGGCATTTCAAATCTATTACAGTTGGGAAACAAGTTTTACCATTCTTATAAGTTTGGCCATAAAACTGAACTTACCATTTCCAAACATGGCTGCACTATTTATGGAAGGGCATGGTGGATGACTAGGGCCTCCCATCTCTTCACCTTCATTAACATGTCCTACAAGAGTTTCTGAAGCTGCCATTTTATCTTAGCTTTTTTCTCACAAGAAACTGCAGCCATGCTTCAGGAGCCTATTGCTGTAACTGTGAGCAGTACCCTCTTATGCTCACTTTCTTGGGATGAGGTAAACACTGATGAAGTCGGATCTGGCTACAAAGGAGTGTAATCAGCACTGAATAATAAGATACAATAAAACATACATCCGGCTAATGGTCTGACTCCTTAGCAGTCATTAAGATAAACAAAGAAGGGATGAGAGCCAAAAGTGTCAACTATATCCAAAAGTGTCAACTACTGTATATCCAAAAGTTACTGTCTCCTTATAGTAGTTCAGATACAAAAGTGTTGCACAAAAAATTAACCACTGGTAAACAGCACCATAGTACTCATGGAAACTTCAGCATGACAATGAACGTTCTTAAAATAACATGGTCTATAAATACCCTCGACATTCACTTTACCTGTGGGTACATGACCTCTACCGGAGATTTTCTGCAAACAATTCTTTCCTGACTTCCCTTTTCATTTCCCTTTGCTGTTCAGCTTCTCTAACAATGATTTGCATCAATTTTCAATCTCCCAGAAGCACAAACTCTAAGCCAGCCATACGAATCTACAGGGGTGACTCAAGTGGTCAGGTTACCCTACTTGTAGTAATCTCCAAACATCATAATCATTTTAAACTACCAATAGCAAGAGAGGTATTTGCATTATTACATTTTTTATCTAATCTGTACTTAATTATGTATGAATCAGATCAATACAGTATCTTAACCAAAGAATATATCCTGAATAGAAATCACCAGTTTATCAAGTTGTTTATTCTGACCACTGAAATCGCTAGTCAGGAACTGAATAAATACTCATTCTTTCTCCTACTGACTTTTCTCTTCCCTTCAGAGCTGTGCAAAAGTGTTATTAGTTGCTAACTGCGTCAACCTTTGACTATAGGACAGAAAATGGAAAATAATTTGGCTTTGCTTTCATTGTGTCTTTTAATCATGCTCACTCTATGCATTGTATCACCTTTCAATAGCATTCAACAAGACTTGAAGATGTGAATGCAGAAAACAAGATCTTACCAGTAGAAGGTGGTCAGTAGTTGTTTTGATTGGCTAAAAGTTAAAGGTGACAACTGATCCATCTGCATGACCCTGATGGTAGTAGGAATGTGGAAGATGGTAGAGAGCCTGGTGTATCTATAAGTGCTATGGATGACCCTGAAGATAGTAGGACTAGGAAGATGGTGCCGAGCTCGGCGTACTTACAAGTACTGTGGTTGATCCTGATGATAGTAGGACTGTGGATAACGTTTGAGCCCTTGGTTTATCTTGAGACTGTTCAAGATGGGGACTGGAATAGAGCTGGCATCTGAGAACAAGAACTGACAGAAGTTTGGACTCTGCAGGAAAGGCAGATGACAACTGTCTCTGGCACTACATCAATGTGATGCAGTAATACACAAGTCCCTGAAGCAGACTGAGGTTTAACAATATTCGACGATGACGGTCAACCAGAAACAGAATTTGTTAGGTTTAGGGGTAGACTTGACCGTTGAATATGCAGGGTTGTTAAAGCATTGAATATGCAGGGTTGTTAAAGCAACAACTGTTTGCAAGGGAGACCTCAACACAACTATTTAAGATTCAGACTTAGGCAATAATGAGACAGATGACATAGATGACGTAGCCTTCTTGATCTTAACATTACTGTTCTCAGACAATGTCTTCTTAAGTGTCTTTGGAAGATCTACATAAACACTGTCATTGTGGCCTTCATCATTCCCTGTAAGAATTATAAATGTAAACAGATCTTAGGAAAAAAAAAATAAACTTTTGAAATTTACTTAGTCTAGGGGAAAATCATAAAGAATGAAACATATAATGTCATTCTAAAGTCTATTACTGTATATCAAAACAATACCTAAATTAGTCAAACCAATATGTACCACTACTTACCAGGTAAAGTCAGTTTTTTATCTAATTTTGAAACTTGCAAATGAGGCGGCCTCCTTGGTCTTAAGCTAACTGCTCTGGACTGCAAAGAGGGAATCCTTGAGTATTTTCAACTCTCGAAAATAATGAATTAAGTGATAACATTTCTAATTGAACTGTGGGGATGAAGCCCCTGTTTTTTTATAAAAAAAAAATTTACCTAGCAGCTGATATGTTACTTGCAAGTCTGAGTCTGCTTTTGTATATTCAAGAGAGATTTCCAACGACAAATTAACTCAAGCTTTCAAAGACAATCATTGAGTCTTTCCTACTGAATCGAAACACATTTGTTGCGGATGTACTTTGCAAGAACTAATCTACTGAGGACTTTGCAAAATTTACCAGTGAACAGCTACTGTCACAGAGTTTCCTCATATAAACTCATGACTCCTACAGTGTCCACATTCACAGCCCTAGATGGCTTAAGACATGCTTTCTTTGTCCTCCAGACAGGAGATGATTATTAAGTTTAACAAAATTAATACTAATTAATCTTCTTTTTTGGGGAATACATAAGTAAATGTGTCACTGCATAAGCATTCCAGTAAACCACCAAAGGCAGATAGTGTTTTAAATACTTCTTTTGTTTCATCACAACCCCATCAATTCTATAGTGCTTGCAGTGCAATTTAGGAGGTAAAAAAATTGAAGTCCCCTGCTTAACTGTAGGTATCCAATAGGTCCAACAGTCTGGGTTACACTGGAACACTTTGAACGGCAGAAGACTCACAAATAAAGTAAGAGATTTACGCTGGCAAGTTGCAAACAAAAAAGGCATTAACTACAGGTACAAAAGTGTTATGTAGAAATTCATGATCCTTGAAGACCATGTCAAAGGGGTGCAAGTAAATCCTGCTGCCACCATCCTGCCTGCTTTAATAGGTAACAGCCTATCATCTATATAAACTAAAAAAATTATTACTGAATAGTCCATATATATACAATTACACCGTCTCCCTGTTAATTACCTACAGTAGAACCTCATACTGTACTCTGTTCGACTGGAGGAAACATTTCAGCATCATTTTTTTAACCTCAAAATTTTCTATTTACCATGACTACACTTTCTTAGACATTCCTTCCAACTTACCTCAGTAATTCCATCATTTAGTATCTTTGGTTTTGGTGTGTTAACCTCAGATGCACTGAACTTTTTCTTCTGGGACTTTTCCTTCGAAATCCTTCCAAAGGGATAGGGCTGAGTATTGACTTTTGGTTTATGAAGTCTTCCATGAGGGCATCCTGCAACCTTTGAATCACTTTCCAAAATATTTTTCTTGGTAACTGACAAGGGTTTCCCTTCCTCTTCAAGGTCTAACTGCCTTTTAACAGCTAACTGTTTTTTGACAACAGAAACAGGCACTTCATCTGCAACTAAGTAATTTTTTGGCTGTGTCGCTGATGCCAATCTTCTTTGACTAGACCTCTGCTGAAATATAATATTAAAAAAAATATTAATTTTCAAAATATAAAATTTATCATATAAAGGCAATTCATAGTGACCAAATTGTGGTGCTGATGTCCCCAAGACACAAATTCTCAAAGTTTTAAGGACAAAAGAAGCTGAAGAGCCAAGAGTGATTGTCGGCACATGAGTACCTGTGTTCCACCAGTTAGTAGAAACTACCCAAATCATTCTGTCACTTCAGTTAGGTCTGACAGTGATTTTGGGTGGGAGGTTGAGCCACTGAAAAGCTCTAGCCTTTGCAAAGGTCCAATGATGCCAATGATAACTTGGGAACACAACAGGTCAAGAGCAATGTCCAGTTCATTCTCATAGGCTACTATGGGTAGTTGAGCACCCAAACTGCAACTCCATGATCAACACTGACAATTGGTGAAAACTTATTCCCTTGTTCAGAATATCTCATTGGTTAAAGAGGCAAGTACTGACTGACATCTCCATGTACCTGGGTTGATGGTGGTGCTTCCTCAAAGTTCCATCTAAAAGCTACTGGAGTTGAGAGGGACCTGATTTCATGAACATTTGCTCTTTGCATGGTCACCCTTGTCCTTTAAAGTGCCTGAATATGCATGATGAGAGTTGTTTCCACCAGCAGGAAACCAAGATCTTGAGACCCAATTCTTCAGCTAATGCATTAACCATAAAAGGTCTACATCCCCACCTCATAAATGCCTGTCTTCTTGAGGCAGAGACAAATGTCTCAAGGAATATAGGAGGTCAGTGCATGGTTGGATGTCAAGGCTGGAATGGCCAACGGAGTACAGTGTAGTGGTAACCTCTGAGTGTCAGTCATCTGGGTCACTGCAGTATTGTACTTGAAATCAGCATTTATAAATTTGTTCTTAATCATTTTGCCCATATGCGCTGTAAAAAATAGAGCAGTTAGCTAATGGCACATATAGGCTACACTTTCCCTGAGCAGGACTTTCTGAGTTGGCCTCTCAACATGAAAAAATCCAATACAGGCAGTCCCCGGTTTACGACGGGTCCGGCTTACGATGTTCCGAGGTTACGACGCTTTTCAAATATATTCATCGGAAATTATTTCCCGGTTTACGACGCATGTTCCTGGGTTACGACGCATCGTACGCTGATCCCACGGAAGAAATATGGCTCCAAAACGGCAAAATAATAAAAATTTGGAGGCTTTTTGATGAACAACTCAATAAAAATGCAGTTTACACTGTTTTCAATACACCCAAAGCATTAAAAGTACGGTTTTCTTAGGATTTTTGACGATTTTCAACGATTTTTTGGTTTACGACGATTTTCGGTTTACGACGCGGCGTAAAAACGGAACCCCCGTCGTAAACCGGGGACTGCCTATAAATTGCTCATTTGTTCCGGTGTCCTCTGTAGCAGAAAACAAAACAACAGAGGAGTTGAGCTGAATTATTTTGTTAATGTAGCTATTTACTGTATTCACTCACTTTTCGAGGAAAAAAGGTGAAAAGGGATTAAATTCACCAATGAAGAAAAGAACTGAGAAAGGTTAATAATAGATTAAAATGACACAGAGAATTCCAAACTATCATAGAAAACATGGGAATATGCTCAAAGGGGTTTACAGTTGTTAAATAATGTAGAATGAGCTCAGCAGCTCCTACCAGCAGACTGTCTGGAGGTGCATAGTAGGTAAGACAGTCACTCTCAGCTCTTCGGATTCTTTAACCTTTAATAATTACATAATTAGAGTCCTTTGGATATGGTGACCACAATTTGGGTCCCATGTAACCAATGGTTTTTGTATGAACAATACCACAATCACAATATTCTGGCAATTTAAAAGTATCAGTTAGAACAAAAATAATAAAAGTTTATGTTTCTAAACTGCTGGCCAACAACCACAAAGAAATCAATAACTGAAGAACGGAGCTTACCATTTTCATACAAGGTTGAACTATTCGTGTAAGGACATCCAGTGGAGAACTAAGACCTCCCCCTTCTTCACCAGTATCCAGTTCTTTGGAGTCTTCCCCCTCACCTCCATTAGCTTGTTTTGCTGTTTCTGGATCTGAAGCTCTATGTTTCATACTGAGTGCATTGTTTGGAGCTGAGTTAGGCACTAAAGTCAAATCTGGCAGGATATCATCATTCAAATCATCATCGTAATCATCCAAGGACAGTGGATCTCCTGGACCCAAATGAAGGGGTTCTTTTTTCATCTCTTTGATCTCAGGCTAAAAAAAATGGAAAGAGTAACAACTCTTTTACCTGCACTAATAAGTCCAAAAAATGTGTGGTTATGGGAATACAGTAGTGAATAGCCTGGCCTAGGGCTAGGCTACCCCAAAATCCTACCCTAATCCTAAAGAGCCTACAGAAATGTACACTAACTTAACATGAGCATAAAGACTTCAAAGGCATGTGCAGTATACATTAATTTTGTATAAAACAATGACACTTTATTGAGCAAAACTTTGAACACAATACTAGTGTTCTTAATCAAGTAATTATACCATCAGACACAAGCAATCCACAGGTAATGCATATAACATGTGTGTGTGTGTTTGTAAGCATAACAAATCCTGTGTACAAGTAACAATAAAAAAAAAATCAGCAAACACTCTCTCTCTCTCTCTCTTGTGAAATAATTTTGTTGTGCTTTTTTATTTTTTAAAGTTACTTTTCACTTATTCTTATTAAGTAATTTCCTTTCATTTATATGAATACATGGTAGGTTTTACTTTAATTATGTGTACATGTCAGTACAGTAACTTACTGCCAATCTCTCTCTCTCTCTCTCTCTCTCTCTCTCTCTCTCTCTCTCTCTCTCTCTCTTCCATTTACCACTTATTCTCTTAGCAGCATGTAAGCATAAGGTTGAAATACCCAGAATAAATACTGCTAGTAATTCAGCCTTCTTTGAAGAAGTTTCTAAACAAAATTCTAAGGGAGTTGTACACTAAAGATGATTAAAAAGGAAAGTACCAATTTAGAAAGTGCAGGTAAACAAGACATTATATGATTTGAATACAGTCTCCCAGAAAACCCATTAATTATAATTATAATTAGCTTAATTTTATGGCCTCTTCAAAATTCTAGACAATTCAATCTGTCGGAAAAAAAAACCACACCGAAGTGTCACTATCTGCAAATGTGCACACAGATCCATGGGTCGCAAACTCCTGAATCAGTTTTCATTTGTCTTCCCCATTATTTTAACAAACTTGAAAGTACAGGTGCTGTAGTTAGAACAAAAATTTTAAAAGCTTACTGTTTTAAGCAGTCTGGACAACATAACCACACAGGGTTGGACTATTTGTGAAAGAGCATCTGGTGGATAACCAGACCCTCTGCCTTCTTTGCCACTGTCCTGTTCCTTGGAATCTTCCCTTTCCCTTCCACTAGCTTGTTCAGGGTCTGAAGTTGCTTGTTTGACACTGAGTGAATACTTCAGGGTTGAGGTAGACAATGATGAAGTCCCCTTTGGCATCAGAAGAATGTTATCACTCAGGCTACCTAAGTCACCACCATCAATGGCAAATGGATGACTGGGACCAAGAGTGACAATTTCTTTCTTTCCAACTTCTTCTACCTCAGGCTGAAAGGAAAAATCAAATTGTCTCAAAAAATCCAATCTACCTATAATAGCTTGATTTTGTTGTTTCTACTAAATTCTGGACGATTCCCTCAAAAAAATAAAGAAACAAACAAAAACAGCACCTAATTGTTAGCATTTTCAAAAATGGTAAGGATCCCTGGGTCTAAGAAAACCATCAATTAAGTTTCATTTATCTCCCACATTATTTGAGAAATCTGAAAACATTAGGGTCAGAAACTGCCCCCGCCCCCCCACCACTAAAAATGCAATCTTACTGCTCTAAAGAGCTTGACATAACACTGCAATAAGAAATCAGTAATTGAAGAACTGAACTCACCATTA
Organism: Macrobrachium rosenbergii; assembly: GCF_040412425.1. Classification (NCBI taxonomy): domain Eukaryota; kingdom Metazoa; phylum Arthropoda; class Malacostraca; order Decapoda; family Palaemonidae; genus Macrobrachium; species Macrobrachium rosenbergii. The sequence goes on from NC_089766.1 coordinate 7,996,801, forward strand.
CCACATAAGGTTTGACTATTTTTGAGAGCATATTTGGTGGAGAACTAGGACCTCCCCCTTCTTCCCCATTGGCCTGTTCTTTGGTATATTCCACCTCACCTCCATTAGCTTGTTCTGTAATTGTTTCCGTATCTGAAGCTGCTTGTTTATTACTTAGTGCATGATTGAGAGTTGAGGTAGGCACTAAATAAGTCAAGTCTGGCAGCATGCGAGAGTCATCATCACTCCAGTTACTTAAGTTGTCATCATCATCATCCAAGGGCAGTGAATCATCCGAACCAAAAGTAAAGAGCCCTTCCTTTCTCTTGGCTCTGATCTCATGCTAGAAAAAAATGAAATTAGAGTAACCCTTCATTTAAATGCATCTAGGCATGCCCAAAATGCAGTTACGGGAATAGCGAATAGCTTAGTCTAGGGCTAAGATACACCAAAATCCTATACAAACCTTGAAAAGCCTACTAAAATGTACGCCAACTTAAAAAAGCATTAACTCCAAAAACATATGAAGTGTACATTAACCTTGCATAAAATAAGCGTATTAAACACACAACATAAAAAAAACATGACACTTTAGTGAGTAAATATCCATATCATACCTTTCTCACAATAGGCTACCCTACCCAGACTAGTCTTCGCAATAAAGTAACTATTTCCTCACACATAAGCAATCCAGAGCTAATGAATATGCGTACAAGTAACAATAAAAACACAATAGTGAATGAAGTCACCACAGCACTGCATCAACAGATTAACCAGTTATTTATATTCAGTGGTTCTCGTAGTCTACGTACATAAATATTGTTATTAATTCAGCCTTCCTTGGAGCAATTTCTCATTACACTAAAGAACTATGCAACAAAGGTGACAGTAACAAAAATTGCTGCCTTGGGCACAATGCACATTGGGAAGTGCAATTAAACAAGTGATTATGGTATTAAGCAAAAATACTTTAATTACCAAAAAAGTCTTTCACTTATAATTAGCTCATTCCTGGTCTCTGCATAAATCCCAACAATTCAGTCTGTTAGAAAAAGTAAACAGCATTTAACTGTTGATGCATGGATCCCTGGGTCCCAAACAACTACCCAAGTTACTTTTTACTTGTCTGCTACATTATGTAAACAATTTAAATGTACTGTGTTACAGTTAGAACAATAACAATGAATTCTTATGGTTCTAAACAGTTAACTAACAACACTACACATGCTCACTAACTGAAGAATTGAACTTACGCTCTTCATACAGGGTTGAACTATCTGTGACAGGGCATCTGGTGGAGAACTAGGACTTCCCCACTCTTCACCACTGACGTGTTCTGTGGAGCCTTCCCCCTCACCATCAACATTATTAACCTGTTCACTGACTGGACCTTGATCTGAGGCTGCTTGTCTTACACCAAGTTCACAGCTTGAGGTTGACACATACAATGAAGTCACTTCTAGCAGCATGGAAGTGGTGTCGCCACTCAAGCTTGCTAAGTCATCATCATAATCATCCTTCAACAGCGGGTCATCTGGACCCAGAATAATGGGTTCTTTCTTTTCCTCTTTGATTTCAGACTGAAAAAAAAAAAAATTATTTTATTTATTTTTTTGGCAAAACTCCATTTAATCAAAACTTGTTCAATTTCTCTCAGCAGAACCCCAGACAATTCACAGAATAAAGCAGTCAACTGTTCGCCTTTGTGAGTGTGTGCAAAGATCCCTAGGTCCGAGAAAACTAACCGAGTCACGTTTCATTTCTCACATTTTTTCAGCACTTCTTTCACAGTTAAAACAAAAACAAAATATTACTGTACTAAACAGTTTGGACAGCAGCATCACAAGAAATCAAAAACAGAAGAACTGAACTTACCATTTCCAAGCAAGGTTGGACTATTTGTGAAAAGACATCTGGTGGAGAACTAGAAGCTCCCCTTTCTTCACCGCTCGCCTGTTCTTTGGAGCCTTCCCCCACACCTCCATTAGCTTGTTCTTTAACTGCTTCTGGATCTGAAGCTGCTTCATTGATACTGAGTATGGACAGTGTACCATCTGGACCCAAAATAACAGGTTCCTTTCCTTCGTCTTTAAACTCAGGCTGAAAATAAAAGTTTCAAGAAATCTCCTTTACAACTAGATCAATCTGTGATCTCACATTAATTCCCACACTACTAGTTATGGGTTTGTCCCCTTCTACAATTCTGCATTTTTTACACATTTTTTTTTACCATATTCAGCGATTTTTGTCCCAAAAATGAATTAGTAAATCAAAACCCCAGTCATTTGTACCTATAGCCTTTTTGTTTGTAAAAATTTTCAGGTTTATATAATTTCTTGGACCCTATTATCAAATGGCAATTCTATGATGATTTTCTTTTCTGTATTCCATATTATTTTTTCTTTTGGAACTTCAATCTTCCTAGACTTCTTTATTGCTATGTCTATAAACCACAGTGGATAAGCTAGCTTTGTGAAACTGCTTCAGAGTAATTTATATCTAAATCCAAATAGTTGGGGTCACATCCTAAAAGGTCTTAAAAATAAACCACAAATATCCCCTATTTTATGGAATTAATATAAAAAGAAACTGATGAACATACGAATTCCCATGTTTCCCTTTGCAGTAAACCCCAGATTAGTTTCAAAACCTTAAGGTATTTTTCTTACAAGAAGATCTAGGAACAGGGGAGGTTCCTGAGTGCAGACTGCATCTAAAAATTCCAGCAGTCTCTTCAGAATGCATATCTAACAATACAAACATGTCAGCCATGTACAGTATCTCTTCCACATGATTAAATGAAGCCCTGTAATATGGACTGGGGGCACCAAAATAGTTTCAAAATATTCCATGTACAGACTGGTAAGGGCAGGGAGATAAGAGGCTCTCATAGTCACACCAGGTGTTTGTTTATGCAATTGTTGTTCATCTTTAAATATGCTACAAAACTCTACAATTAATCGGTTTCAAAATCAGACCAAAAGCAACATTATATCCTGAAAAATAAATTTACACCCGCCAATAATGAATAATACAGCTGAACTCATAAGTGGTAAGCCACAACGAAGTGTGTTTTACCAAAGACAAATTTTGGACCCTCCAGGGACCTCAAAAAGTTAATTACATGTAAACAGCAAAGTTTTTCCTAAAATGTTCTGCATAGTGAGATCAAATAATACATATACTGATATATCCAGCCAATGGTCAGACTCCTTAGCAGGCATTAATATACAAAACTGTGTAATCATAACCGATTTAAAACAAAAACGGAACTTGAATCAAAACTATCCACTAGATCCCAAATTTACTGTTTCCTTATAGTATTTCAAATACATATATGTAGCAAAAAATCAAAGCACTGGTGAACAGCATCATATTACTCATGTTTATATCAGCAAGACAATGAAGGGTTCTTCCAATGAAATTACCTGCAGGTAGATGCCCCTGGGCTAGAGGTTCTTTACAGTGACTCGAGACCGTCTTTCTTAACTTTCCCTTTAACTTGTTCCTTTTGGTTTCTTCACAACTAGCTGTTCAACTTGTCGAAGAACAAATCCTTTAAGCCAACCTTAGGAATCTACAGGAGTGACTGATGTGGCCAGGTTAACCTACCTCATAATAACTCCAAACATCAGCCTCACTTCAAACTAGAAGCAGCAGGGAAGGCTTTTGTAATACTACAGTTTACAAAAATTTTACATATCTGAATCAGACAAAAAGAAAATTATCTAGACGTAAACCTTTGCTTAAAGGATAATTGACGGCTAATAATTTCTTCAATTTTCACTGGTTCTTTACATCATACTCACTCCATGTGTCACCTTTAAACACTTAACAAATATGCATGGCGTAAATGTAGTACTCAAAACTTTACCAGTAGTGGAAGGTCAGTAGTTCTCCCAGCTGGAAAAAACTTGAAGGTGGTGCCCTCGACAACAATTAATCCATTATGTTTGGCTGTGGAAGTTCCCGCTACTGTGGATGACCCTGATGACGGTATAACTGTTTTAAGTGGAACAGAGCTTCGTGTACCTTGAGACTTTCCAACAAGGGGATCGGACAGAATCGGCACCTGAGTACAGGAAATGATAGAAGCACGGATTTCGGCAGACAAGGCAGACAGTGGTATGGCTACAACTGGCCTTGAGGGGGATGGTACTGTGTCAGTTGAAGGAGGAAACAAATGAGCCCCTACATTATCTTTCAATGGTGCAGTGGACGGTTTTATTATTGCATTTGATGATGACAGCAAACCAGAAACAGAATTGGTTAAGATCAGAGGAGGTTTTGCATGACAAAAGGATGGGGTTGTTGGAGAGGCTGCATCTGTTTGAAAAGGGAGAGTCAGCATGCAACTTGAAGAATCTGGCTGGAGTTCCAATGGAACAGATGAATTGACATCTGTCTGCAAGGGAGGGGTCAGTACACATCTCACAGAGTCTGACTGAAGTTCCAATGGAACAGATGATGAAGCATCTGTTTGAAAGGGAGAAGTCAGCGCACAACTTGTAAAACTGGACGGAAGTTCCTGTGAGACAGATGATTTAGTATCTGTTTGCAACGGAGGGGTCAACACACAACTCATACAGTCTGATGGAAGTTCCAGTGAGAGAGGTGATTTAGCAACTGTTTGCAATGGAGGAGTCAGCATACAACTTGAAGACTTTGATGTTAGTTTCAATGACACAGATGATTTAGCAACTGTTTGCAAAGGAGGAGTCAGCACACAACTTGAAGAATCTGATTGAAGTCCCAGTGATACAGATGACGTAGACTTCTTGGTCTGAAGATTACTCCTCTCAAGAAATTTCCTCTTGAGTTTCCTTGAAGCATTAATATTGACACTGCCATCATTCTGACCTTCAACATTACCTGTAAGAATTATAGCTACATTATACACAAACTTAGGAAAATATAATCATCTACAATTTCACAGCCAAGCCATTTCAAAACTAACTCACATACAAGAAACCCCTCGTATTCGCAGGGGGATGCATACCACAACCCCCACGAATAGCTAAAATCTGCAAATACTTAAAACCCCTCTAAAAACACTTAGAGCTGCCTATTTTGATAGTTCAAACACAAAAAAAAACACTCTAAAAATGCTTATACCTGAGTATTTTAATAGTTTTATCACAAAAAGTGCACTTAGTCATGAAAATGATATGAGAATACGGTAATTAGTGAATATTTCTCAGTGAAAAATACTGTGAATGGGCGAATTTTCTGCAAATAATGGGTAGACACATTCCATAGAGAAATCCATGAACATGTGAATCTGCAAATCGTGAGATCGCGAATACGGGGGGTTTACTGTAATGCCATTCTAAAATCATGTTTATTACAACACAATACCCAACATAAAACATGTCTCACCACATACCAGGTACAACATGTCTCTTATCCAGTTCTGGGTCCTGCTGCTGAGACAGCTCCTTGATTTTTAATTTCTCAGCTAAGCTGAATAGCGAAAAGATGGAATCCCTGGGTATTGTCACCTGTTGAAAATGACAAAATAAAAATAATATTAAAGTATGAGCAGTATGACAAAAGGCAATTTACAACTACACCATTTCTTGAGATGAGCTGTAATTTCCATTCTCTCCAAATGGATGATATGTCTATTGAATACGCCCCCTGCTCAAACTACTGATCTATTAAGGGTTTAGTAGTACTTATCAAAACAACAAATATTATTACCTCCTAATCTCTACTAATGTTTGTATAGCTACACTGATGAGGGCCTGCTATACTCTCATAATGTAAAATGTTGATGGAGTTCTAAACCTTTATCTGGGTCTTAAAATGTGTTGCTACTGCTTCCATTAAAAAAAATCAAAATGAAATTAATCAAAAGCACTTCTACCAGAGGGCAAATGTTCCCAAAAGAGGATGCTTCACATCCTACAGGCTAGAGCCCAACCTTGGATGAAGGATGAAATAGATTTAACCCAAACTTCTGCATGATAAAACATCATTAATTCTAAAATACTGTATTACAAATTTCTTACCTCACCACAATACATGTATAAAAGAAGCCATTCTAAAATTTCGACTGATATGTCATTGAAGACAATAACAGGTCGAGCATTGTCACTGGGAGTCTTCTGGAATATTTCCTCAAAGTAGTGACTGCATGCTGATAAGATTATTCTGTGGACCATAAAGATTTGTCCCTCACATGCTATCATGGCATCAGAAAACAGAGACTGGAAAAAAAAGTAAAATGAAATCATTACAACCTTGCCCGATTCAAGGTTCTACAGCAATAGAATATTTGTAAGTTTATTAACTGACAGCTAACTTACACAGTCTCTAGTAATGTACTCGCATAACCTTGACAGATCTAAAATCTTTGTTGAATATCAGCATACAAACCTATCATCATACACATTTTTAAGTCAACTTTTCCCTTTAGGGGGTTACATATGAAATAAGTTCTCTCCATTCTCTTCTGCCTTGTGCTCTTTCATAACACCTCCATGATTTCTAGGACTTCCTACAGGTCTTCATTCCAATACTTTTCTGACCAACTGTTCCTCTCACCCTATCATCTCACATCCAAACCATCTCTTGCTTTGAGATCTTAGCCGTTCCAAATTCTTGGCACCACAATGCGATCTTCCAACAATATTCAAGCCGTGAATCTTGACATTCTATGACTACACCCTCTGAAAGTCTCTTAATTTTTCTTGTCTACGACCATGTTTCTGCTGCAAAGCATAATACATGCCCATTTCAATACACAATCATTTTCTCAAGATTGTTTTAAATGTATAAGAAATAAGAGAGACCATAATCACACAAACCACACAGGAGACTTGTTCTTCAACTTGCCTGTAGACAGCAAGCACACTGTCAGGAAATAATGTTGAGTATATGCAGCTGGGCCCAAACTTTTGCTTACTGTAAACTAAAAGTTGGTTTGCAGTCGTGCTATTTACCACATGTCCCCAATGGCTAGCATGATTGCAATTTTGAATGTTTATGAAAGTTGACAGCTAAAAACCTTTCAAAAATGTTGAGTAAAAATGATGGGGAGGTTCTGGTACAGCTGTTGACAGCCCTACAGACACAAGAGCTACAAGAAGGAGTAGTTTTTACTTATTAGTGGGAGGACATATAGATGATTACTCTTATTCTGCCTGAAAGACAAAAGATGGAGTGCAATGAGGGCATTTGAGACTGCAAATTTGTGCACCACAGGTTATTTTCTTAGTTTTCACTGAGATGAGCAAACTTGAATATATTAAGGTCTGATTTGAATTCTTGACAGAATGAGGGTTACAACAATTCTTAGAATTCTTTGTAGCTGCCCTATCCCATTTATTTCCCAACTTGCACGAGGCTTACAAGTTTTTTCTCACTACTACTGTGGCTCCACTGACCATTACTGCTCATGGTATGAGAACACTTCAAGCCATCTGACACTCCTCTCGTCCTCTTTCCTATAATCACTAACGTCACAGCATTCTCTGACCTTCTGCACCGACACATTGATAGAGAATATACTTTCATAATAATATAATTTACATGCATGCACAGCAGCTAAACTACACCTAAATTACTAAAGCGCCTCACCTGATTACAATATCTTTGCAGGTAGTGGCTGAATACATTCTGATAGTTACTCCACTTCAGTTTCACCTGCGTTGCTTTCATCTTGGAATCAAAGTAAGTAACTGTGGCAACCACCAAAAAAAAAGCAGACAAGGATTCTGAAATAAACAACTCTGTGCAGTATAAAGTTACACTCATAAAGTAATATCCCTAAAGTAAAAGTGTGCTTACATATTTACTCAGAAAATCACGATAAAATTCCTAATTTCAAAGCAAATTACATTTTTCCAAGATACATAAACCTGAAGTTCTTTACCTACTAGCATCTTTGGCACAGGAAAGTTTGGCTGAATAACAAACAGTAATCTCCTTTTAAAGAAACTAAAGTTTTCTCCTCCGTTATTCTTCAGAGATACTAGAGTCCCCATTGTTGATGGTTTTCTAAGAAGCAAGTATAATTTTCTTTCATAAAAACAGGAGAAGCTGAGAACTGGTACCTCCTTTATTCACCACCTGGAAAAATCAGCTTCTGGATGACTCCAGTAACTTTCTGCAGACCCTGGCATATGCCTATGCTAAAGTCTGATATGGCCTGGTACCAGTTTGGTATTAAATAACCATCCTACTCCAAGAAATTTTCAGAGAAACACTCCCTCCCATCTTATGTAGAGGAGATATAGCTCAGCAAGTTGAAATTATCGTTGCACTTGAGGTTCAAACAGTAATATGCTCTACAACACCTTCCTACATCTCTGTTTAAGGAAGAAGCTCTCAAGACCAAAGCTTTCAGATAGGTACTGATCTCACAAACAATGCAGTAAATACAGTCTTCTTGGTCCTCACCTACTTACAGCTGCACTCCAGCCACTGGTAAGGCAACTAGTCAATGAACTCTGGACAGGGAAAGATCCCCCAAAAAACTTGGCCCCTGCAATTGGGACAATATGAATAAAGACCAACATATATAGGCAAAATAAAGTGGCCATAGGTACTCTCTCGCCCTAAGTATCTGTGGTGATCTACTTTTCCTCAATCTTAAAATATGCTAACACATCACCAATCACTTACACCAAAAGAAAGAAAGACTGTCAAATCAGCTCCACCAACCAAAGTCAGAAGTTCCACAGCAGCGGTGGAGATGTGCTGACATGACACCAGCCAGAGCAAAAGTTATTGGATGCAAATGGGAGTGAATTTGTAATCGTCCCACCCACCCACTTGCCACCACCACCTTGTTAATAAAATTCAACAACTGAACAAGCTTGAGCCGCAGATAACTGCACTACATGCAGTCCCCGGGTAACGACGGGTTCGGCTTACGAAGCTTTTCAAACGTATTAATCAAAAATTATTTCCTGGTTTATGACGCATGTTCCGGGGTTACAATGCTTATGACGCCAATCCGACGGAAGAAATATGGCTCCAAATAGGCAGAATAATAAAAATTTGGAGCTCTTTTAAATGAAAAACTCAATAAAAATGCTGGTTACATCGTTTTCAAGATACCCAAAGGATTAAAAGGAAGGTTTTCTAAGGATTTCTTATGATTTTTGACGATGTCTCCGATTACAACAAATTTTGGCTTACGACATGGTGTAGGAACAGAACCACTGTCGTAAACCAGGGACTGCCTGTGCTCCTATAAAAAAATTGTATTTTCATAGGAACAAAACAGAATCTACAAAATAATTAGGAATAAAGGTAAAAGTTAAAAAATTAGGAGTAAAGGTGAAAGTTAAAAGGGAACTGTTCCACTGTACATAATTCAAACTGGATACAACAAAACAGGTACTTTTAGGAAAAACATTTTGGAAATCAATAGCTATACTTTCATTGAATACACTGCACAAATTACTGAATTCAATAATGAACTTCAAACTCTTCAGAAGACAGAGTCAAGACCACAGAGCACTCTGTAAAATGCCAGCATACTCTGCAAGCAATTTCAAGACCGGAGAGTGAAACATCACCTAGCAAAACTCAGGACTTGAAAAAAAATATCTTCTTATACAACAAATACTGGAAGATAGGATGTTCAACCAAGTGAATATGAAAACACTCCCATAAAGAGAATAAACGAGTGCATTAAGAAAATAAACATTTACCTTTACAAACTACAAAATTCACCCACAGGCAGAATTACGCGTGGATAAAATAAAACAGACACCAAAACGTGCCAGAATGAATACCCTATAAATTATTTAGCAAAAAAAAAAAAAAATTTAGAGACAAAACATGAATACTGATTTGAAACAGATAATCTAGAAAGATCCCTACAATGTGATTTATATAGATATCAAACAAATATAATTTATAAAAACTACCATAAATTTGTACAGCAGACCTACCCCTACATACAAAATAAAGAACAAATACTCTGAGAGGGCGTGGCCCCCCTAGCCTTAAAATATTCGGATGAAAGAGATATTTCAATTAGCAAATTGAGCTTAGACTTGACTATTCAGTCTTGAGCAGCCAACTGAACTGAAAATTCTGACATTTTAAACAGTTAGATTTGTAAGCTAGGCTATTATACAGGCCATGTAACATGGGCAATTAATTTCGACATCCTGTTACTGATGCTTTAATAATAATGGTTCAAAATGGTGCTCGTTCTGTCACCAATGTCTGAATAATTTCTTCCGTAATCTAAACACGCATTTATTTAATTTTTATTTAATTTTTTTCGGGGAACGTTCGGTATGCATACAGATAAGAAGACTAGGCCCAGAGGTACATTCTGAAAATAATTCATCATTCAGAACATTAAGTTTCCCGGACAAATGCCTGAATTTGGTACATCAGGCTCAAATAGCCTCTGGCTTACACAACAAAGCAATTAAGGGCTCAATGGCTTTTAGTGATGGCCTAACTTAATCAGTGATTAACATGTTGTTTGCGAGCAAAATATTCTTCTTACTTACCCTCTCATACATTCATTGTGACTTCTTTCTTAAAACGACGCAACGGTGATATTGCATAATAACGCCTCACTACTTAATTCACAAATACGTACAGTACATTATTTAGCTCCCGAGTAGTAGTAGTAATATCAACACTTGTTGTGCCGTTTCCTCTGTAACAGCGCTCCAACGGTGACGCCATTTCTTGGCTTACCGCAACCAGATGGTTTATTTGCTTACTTATTTTCTATGAAATTCTCATCACTTTCGTTCTAGTTGTCCGGAATAAAATCTGAAAACGTTAAAGTCTTCATGGATGATAGAATTACAGTAGAGCTAAAATTCATACGGGAGGCATTTCCCCCGAGATGTAACCTAGTACCGAAACCTTTCCTTGAAAAGAGCGGGACGCCATATCTTAAAAACTAACCATACAATTTTCCTGAAAATAATCTCCATCTGTTTCCCGCACCCTAATTACCAAAGAGAAGTTGACCGTATCCTACGGCCATGGCAAAAAAAAATACTAGCATACTGAGAGAGGGGGCTGGTGCAATACTAGCATACTGAGAGAGAGAGAGAGAGAGAGAGAGAGAGAGAGAGAGAGAGAGAGAGAGAGAGAGAGAGAAAGTTTTTATGTTCTCTATTTGCAGAAATATATCTCAATGTTCACTTTGTTTGGTTTTATGTACAGCCCTCCACAGGGATAATTCCCTCTCTGGCGGGTTCTTGTACGTTTATCATCACTCTGGCCTTTCTTTACAAAATTTTTACACTTGAAGATGCTGTTCATCTTTAATGAGTTTTTTGTGTGTTCTTTGTTCAGGCTTCTTGCAATTATTACATATATACAATATGTTGCCACTCCGAAGTATGGGTGTGCATCTGACTTCGATGCATGAACATTCATAGTGGAACCATACATCACACATTTCACAGCAAGTTCCTTCATCATTAACTTCCCAAGTGCAATGTCCGCGGGTTGTTGACTCTCTCTCTCGATTTGGGTTGACTCTTCCTTCTCCAGTATTTTCTTTAGTGTTCCATCTGTACGTGCTGCTTCGATAATTATGAGATAATGTTCATACGATATTTTGATCTTTCCTATACTTGATTTAGTTTCTAAAGTATTTGTTTTCTCTTTTCCTTTCCTCTTCTTCGCATTCACTTTGAACATCGTGCAAGTCAGGCACTTTTACAAAAAGCACTACACAGACATTTCCTACACGCACGAAAGCTACTCACAAAAAACTAACCATAGAATTTTCTTGAAAATATTCTCAATGTGTTCCCCACCCCTACATTACCGGAGTCCCACCTAACTTAACCTAGGGCCATGGCAGAAAAAACGGGGCTGTGCAATACTAGCATACATCTCCAAAGAGAGAGAGAGAGAGAGAGAGAGAGAGAGAGAGAGAGAGAGAGAGAGAGAGAGAGAGAGAGAGAGAGCGTTTTTATGTTCTATATTTTCAGAAATATGTCTAACTGGTAAGAGACATTTGCTCCCTACCGAATTCCACTTCCTGGTTCCTGGTTCCTAAGCGCTCACTCCGCAAACACAGTTGCGGGCACACTACACGATTCCCATGAGGTGCGAAGCTTTATTCCCTTGAATACATTTTTACACTTTTATTTTTACTTTACATTATATCAATACAATTTTTCTCAGTTTTATTTTTCTTTACATTATATATATTATTTAACAGTTTTTCATTTATTTTAGCACCCTACCCTTAACCTCCCAAATGATCCTTAATATTTCGACTTTATTTACTTTTATGACTCCTCCTTTTTACGTTACTGTTACTTTTTAACTGGTGCCGTTGTTTTCTGGGTTGGTGACGTCCTTTATTTTCATGGCTATTCTTATGTATTCCACTAGTTTTCTGTTCGGGGCTTTCAGAGTCTCTAATGTTAAGTTTTCTATTTTTTGTACGGTTTTACACCTGAACAAATGTTCTGTGCTGTCCTCTTCTATTCTGCAGTTATCACAGACCTCATCCTTATATCTTCCCCGGTAGTTAGCTTTCAGGTCCAACATATTCAGCCTGGTTTTCATTATTAAGCATGCATCCTTTGTCTCTAGTTCCCTTAGATACTTATTTTCTTCAAAGTTATCTATGAATCTCAGCTTCTTCATTTCTTTCTTCTTTTTTTCCAATGTCTTTTCGATATCTTGCGTTATTCTTCTCTTAATTTCCTGTTTCAGTTCTTTTTTTGCATATTTTCCCATTCCATTTATATCTATATTGTACTTTTTACCTATCTTTTCTATGCCTTTTGTCCAGCACAGCCCGTAGGGGGCTCTTAACTGGTCTTCTACTATTTCTTTGATTAGCCTTTTCTTGTCTGAATTTATAATATTGTGGAATAGCATTATTTTCTTGTATTCAATTCTATAGGTAACTGGCCATATGCCGGACTCCGCTAAAATTCCCCAGTAGGGCGTGCCTTTGGCTGTTCATACATTCCTCGGAGGATCCTGTATTGCATTTGCTCTAGAGCGTTTGACTCGTTTTCTGTTAAGTTGCTCCAGGTCTCTATGTTGGCAAATAATGTTGGGACCACCACTGTTTCATAGATCTTTTTCCTTACTTCTAATGCCATATTTCCAACTTTCTTTACGTCTCCATATTTTCTTATTTCTCTTAGTAGGTACTCTACTTTTTGTTTTCTCGATTTAATACTTGTTTCTTGTGAACCATTTTGGGTGTACCACTCTCCTAGGTATTTATATTCGCTTACACTACTAATTGGGCCGTTTTTTAATTCTGTTCTTATGTGGACTGTCTGGCCCTTTGTTCTTCTATCTATTATCAGCACTGCTGACTTGCTTGGCTTAGTGTTAAATTTGAATTTTTTCAGTTGCTCCAGGCTGCGGCAGTTGCCAATTGCCATTTCTATACCTTCTTTCCTGCTGGTGGGGAACATTATATCATCAACAAATATTAGGGACTCTATTTCTATATTCCTTATGATTGTTATGTTCTTCCTGCTTATTTCATTCACTTTGTCTGTTGCTATGCTGCATAGTTTTGGGCCGTAAATTGTACCCTGCCTTACATTTTCTGTAATTTCGATAGCGCCTGTTTCTCCCGCAGGGCATCTTATGACTGCTTTGCCGTTCTCATTCATCTTTCTTATCAACAGTGCATCTTTCCATCCTATCATTTTCCCAATCTCTTTAATGCAGTCCTTCAGGTCTAGTTTGTCAAAACATTTATACGCATCTCCAAACCATATGTACGTCGGGGCTCCAAGCACTGTGTTGTAGTCAATCACTGCGTTCAGGGTTAGCAGGTGATCAACTGTGGATCTTCCTTCTATGCCACCACATTGGAATCGGCTTATCTTTTGGTTTATTTTTTCGTTTGTTAATTCCAACCTCACTTTTTCAAATACCTTGCTTATGTTACTCGTGATAAATATTCCTCTCTTGTTTTCTAATTCTAATTTGCTTCCTTTTTTGTGAAGTGATAGTATTTTCATTTTCTCCCATTCGTCAGGGAGTGTTTAACTCCTCTTCTATTTGCCCAATTAAGAGTGCCAGGCTTTCGGTCATTTCTGTCCCCATACTTTTATCATTATGTTATTTATTCCTTGGCTGTCCGGGGTATATTTATTCTTCAGCTTGCTTACTGCTCTTTCTACTTCTTGAATGCTTCTTGACCTCTGGATTTTTTCCGTTTTTCTCGTCCCGCATAGGGACATCCATTTCTGGTATTGTATATTAATTTCTTCTGCCAGTTTCCCTACTTTATCTTCAGGTTTGTCTAATATGAACAAATCTTTGTAATATTGCTCGTATTCTCTTCTAATTTCATTCACGTTTTCTATTATTTTCCCTTCCTTATTTTTTATTGCCACCATGTTGTTTGACTTTGTGCCGTCAAGTTTTTTCTTGAAGTCCCAGAAGGCTGCTCCATTTACTCCCCCTTTCGATTTTATTTCGGCTGCTGTTTCCTTAATCCTGATTCCATCTTCCTTCCTTTTTTCTCTAATAATATATTCACTTATTAATCTCTCCTGTACTTGCCTTAGCCTCTTCTCTTCTGTACTTCTAGACTTTTTGTTCTCTCTTTTGATCCTCCTTCTGGCCCTCATTAGGTCTCTTAATACTTTTGTTTTTCTTTCCTTTTTCTCTTTGCATCTTTTCATGCATTTGCTTAATATTTTGTCTAGTTCTATTTGCCATTTGGTGTACTTCTTTTTATGTCACCTTTTCTCTTGCTATGTCTACCAAGGCTTGTCTGTCTCTGCACTCTTTTAGCTTTTTTATGTCTACTCTGTATTTTTTCTTCCTGCTTCTCTCCCACACTAATCTCCAGTTCATGACCACTCTCACAGCACAGTGGTCAGAGTGTACCAGTTCAGATGTTATTCTGTAGGGAGTTATTTCTTTTGTTTCGTCTATTTCCATTATCTGTATTCCTTCTTCATCATCTTCTTTTATCATTACATAATCTATAATAGACTTCTGTGTGTTTTGTATTCTTGTCCATGTTCCTTTGCACTTTCTGTGATTATTTATCACCATAAGTTTATTTTGTCTAATAAGTTTCAGCAATTCTTTTCCTCCTTTTGTTACTTCTTCCTTATTGTTAGAGATGATTTTTCCTATTTTGCAGTTAAAGTCCCCAAGGATCATGACTTTTTCACTGTTTTCTTCTGCTTTATTTATTTCTTCTTCTATTGAGGAGTACATACTTTTCAGCTGGTCATTTTTGCACTTCCCTTCCTGAGGGGCATATATGACACCTAGTCTTATCTTGTTTGTGCCATTGTTAATGCTGACCCAGATGGATTCGTGAGATATGTTTTCTCCTTTGGTTTGGACTGTGACACTTGCCAGCTCATTTTTAATGCCTATTATGACTCCTCCTCCATCTTTCTTTCTATTGTTATGAAATACTTTGTAGCCAGTTATTTCCACATACTCATTTTCATGTAAGTGAGTTTCTGTTAAGCACACAATTACTGGGTCCACCTTTTCGATTATTTCTTTTAGGGATTCTAATTTTGACTTTATGCCCCTAATATTTACATAGTATATTCTACAGTTCGTATATAGTCTTTTTTTCTTTATACTTCTTCTTGTCTTCTTACATTTGTTTTTTGTCTTGTCCTCTTTTCTCTCTACTGTCTTCTCTCTAGGTATTGCCCTCTCGTGTTGTCTATTATGGGTTTCTTAGTACTTCTGCCCATGAAGCTGGGTTTGGCTTCTCTACTTGCATATTCCTCACTTCTAAAAAATGGATCTTGTGCCCACTTCCTCCATTCTCTCTCTTAGCCTTTCCATTTCTTGTTTTGTAGTGTCTTCTTGAGTTGTTTTCCTTATCTGGCTACTCCTTTCAGGGTTTTGTGTGTTGTAACACCTGAAACGGCACCCTCTCTCGTCCCATGGGCATGGTTCCCTATTTATGTAGTACTGGCACATGTCCTCATCCTCATCCCATCTCATTCTTTTTTGTTTTGGCTCTTGGTTCTTTCTGAGTAATTTCCCCTTTCATTTATTATCTCCTTATTTTGACTTCTTATTCTGTGATTGTACCTACAGTTTCTACCATATTTGCAATACCCCTCTTTGAAATACTTACATTCTGCCCTTAGGCCAGCTTCATTTATTCTTCCCATATCCCTATTTTGGCTACTGATCCTGCTGTGCCTATATTTGCAATTCGTGCCATATTTGCAGTGCCCCCTTTTGAAGAGCCTACATGCTATCCTTTGGCCCAATTCTTTTCTGTCCTGACTGTACTGGGTTCTTTTATAGGTTTTGCTCTTCCAATTATGCAGGTACTCACAGGAATCTCCTTTCATGCATTTACCAGCTCTGAAGAACCTGCACATTGCTCTTGTTGGCCTCTCCTTGTCAGTAGGCTCATTTTGGGTTCCCTTGGATTCCTTCACTTCCTCTCGTTGTACTTGTCTCCTGTTAGGGTCTTCACTGTTTAAATTTTGCTCCTCTTCAGGGGTTAGGAGAGTTTCTGTCTGATTCGGGCATTGTTTTTGTGGGATTTTCTATGGTTGTTTCTTCTTCGTTTTCCATGTCCTTTACTAAGTTTTCGTTTAGGGTTTTCAGGTCTTCTATGAACGTCCATTGATTACTGACTGTCCTCCTGTTTTCAGCAATTTCTCCAATTGCTTTTTCTAGTTTTTCTTTGTATGCTCTGCATTCTTCTTTCATTAACAGTAGCTCTTCTTCTACTAATTTCTTCTCCTTTTTACTTTCTCTGTGGTTTTTATCCATTCGTGCACCATACTTTCCAGATTCTTTTATGATCTGGGTTTTTCCCCAATGCCTTTTTCATTGCCCTTTCCTCATCTGGACTTGTTTCACCTTTTTATCCTATATCCTCTCTTACAGTCTACACACTTACTAGTGTTTTCTTCCTCACAACATCTTATGCAATACCAATATAGGCCCTTGACTTTTTCTGTCATTTTTATTGATCTCAGGAAGTTCTTCATTTGAGACTTGGTTAGGGCTGTGTTTGCATTTAGGCACTGAATACAGAACCACTTTTTGCATTTATCACATTCTGCACTTTCGTCCTCTGGGCCAAGCTGGACATTGCATAACCCACATGGGCACGATGACTCCTCTTCCTTCTCCTCCGTTGTGTCCTTTTGGGTGGACGTGGCCAAGCAATCTTCCTCGTGGTCCAGGTCTAGTAACCTGCTGTTGTCGTCCGTGTACCCAGCTTTTGAGATTTCTTTAATGTCTAGCAATGACACGTCGCTTCTCTCTAGAGTTTTTTCGATTGCTTCTTTATCTCTGGACTTATCTGATAGTTTTTCCTGCTTACCCTTGGTCTTCGTTCTGATTTCGATTTTCATGACTTGCTTGCCGCCTTCCGCCATATTTGTTACCCTGACCACGCTGGATGTCTCAACCAACAAAACAACGGTACCTTACCTTTTAATCCAGATCTGATTCCACCCTTTACTTCTTAGTTCCTTTACTTTTCACCTCACACTAGCTGCTTTCCACCCCAAACTGATACCCTCTTTTAAATTACTACCACTATCTGTGTATTATGCGGAGCTTGAACCTTTAACCTTGAACCTTGTATTCGTCGCAAAATCTAAAACTCCAGCGCTTCTTCTTCTTTCTTGCACAGATGGCATGAGCGAAGTCCTGTGTTTCGTTTGTCCTTCACTGTAATTTGCAATGGCAAGGCCTCTTGACAAGCACTGCAGTGTCCACTCTACTTTGTTTCCATGTGACATATTTGGTTAATACGGACTTTCATCACCTATCGAGAGGCGTTGGATTATAAAATCAACCTCCTCAAGGGTATATCTTTGAAACGTTTTGCACCAGGTTATATTTGTTTTGTTTTTTTAAATCATGAAAAAATTATTTCCTTTAATAGTGGAATCCAATTTTCCTTTACAATGTATCCAAACGTATATTTATTTACTTAATTTTTTTCTTGTAGTTTGAGTGACCCGATGATGCTGCAATTTCTGTTCTCGGTGCATTTAGTTGCTCTTACAAGTATTATCCTTCCAGAGGAAAGAACTGCGAGACCCAAACTGGGTCGGAGTGAAAAAGGAATTGGAAAGGATAGGCTTCAACAAACCCAAGCAAAGGAGAAATAGAGTGAGCAAGGGAGCCGTTTCAAAAGAATAGCCCGTCTACTACTACTACAACTTCCCATACAGCAAGCTGATCTTCGTAGGAGGTTCTTTTTCTGTTTGTGTGTATCATGTCACGTCTCGCTTTTTTTTTTTTTTTGCACAGGTTCATCCATGATATATATGTGTTTTACTACACCAAACACGGAAAACCATCCGTGGTAGACTTATCTTTTAGCGTTAACTACTGATTAACTCATTTGATATTTTGAACACAAAAACTATATATCAGATATGCAGAAGTTGAGATTCTCAATTGCAATCAAGCTCATGATACTTGCAATGGAGCTCGTGACAAACCTTTAAGTAATGACGGTGACAATTAGGTGAAATTAAGAAAGAATAAAATGCAGGAAGGTATGAAAAACCATTTTAGGAGTGAAATTTAAGTAAAGGATTGAGATGAATGAACGGAATTGTTGACTTTTGATAACTGAAGAATTTACCCAAAGTGTCGAGCAAAGAAACTGGGTAAGATCTTGAAGACCAATTTTCAGTTCACAGAAACACAACATATACAGAGAGCTTTAGTTCCTACCAGTAAGCTGTGGTATGCATGCACACACAGATGCACACACTCAGTTCAACTCTTTCCCTGTCTGCAAGACACAGCAACGTGAATGTCTGGGGTCTGTGAGCATAACTGAGGGCTAAATACATCAGATGGAGCTACGATGAAAAAACCGCAATTTTCTTGGAACAAAGACGTGAAATGAAAGGGACATTGTATGTTTCCTCATTATATTTATTTTATACCTAAACAACAGCAAATTACAATCTTGTACTTTAAACTCTTGAAACCACACTTTGAAGATGTGGCGAGTGCATTAAGTTTCAATGTATCTTAAATCGTACTACAAGCTGCCAATAACTATAATTTTGCATTTAATTTTCTACCTGAAGCAATACGTTCCCACAAATGAAACACAATAGCAAAATGGCAGATTTGGTAATTTCTTAAAGAGTTCTTTCTTGCTATTGCATCTTACAAACTATTCACTGATTATGTCAAAGTATCTTTAGAAATATCCGATACAAACACACGGGCAAAAATCATATGTACAAGCAATTCTGCAGCACTTGCTGCTAAAATTTTTACACTTACACTTGAGGTATTAGGTTGCAGTGAAAAACTATTTACATTTGAGTTGTTGCTGCAATAAATATTTTCTCCACCTGCAGCATTTTAACCTAAATAGCCAACAAAGTAGCACTATGTATCATATATCAAAATTCTTCAATTTACATGCACATCACAAGATTTATATTTAACAGAATTCTTTCCTGAACATATAAAATACTCATGAGTCTTTCAGCAAGAAACTGCACTTGCTGTTTTCATGATTAAAGATGTGTTTGTGCACCTCCCTGTTTAATGTGTTCTGGAATTAGGATCTTTCCTAGATAGCGACCCCCAAGGGTTTTCAGGGGTCGTTATCTAGGACTAATATTTCTTGGGGGGTCATTATCTTTACGATATTTACAGTCTTCTGTTTATGTATTTACGGTAATCCCCTAAGGGCTTGTACTAAACACGCCGCAAAGGTGGATACATACCGGGTTAAAACCACTGGTGGATACTATCTAGGAAAGATCCTGGATTTATAGTTACATCACTGGTATTTTCAGTCAATAAGCTTCAATAAATATACAGTAGAAGTCAAATACTGACAAACATAAGGTATACATGTACAATATCTGGATGTCCACGCCTGAAAATGAGCTGCTCTTTGGGAATGAGTGAACAGAAATTCATGTTTTGAAGAAATTATAAGTATTTTATAATGATTTCAATTCAAAGCACAGTCATGATAGACAATGATTAATATTAATGAAAAACAGTCCAAGCCAAGATCAGCGATTACTTTCAAAATGAGTGCATACCACCATTTGTAGTACATAACAAAAAATGTTGACTTTTACTTGAATAATTGATGATCCGTAGGTTTTAGAAGTCTTAAACTTTTCAAACACTTGGCAAAAATAAAGTCCATGGTTTAAGAAGTGAAAACAGAAGTTTCTGATTTTCATGGGATTATTACATTTTGGCAGTGAAAAATGCACAACAAAATTTTTTTTAGGTCAAATAGTTTCTTTTTGTTTCATAAGTGAAAACCTATTTTCACCAATAATGATAAGTCTGGCCAAGGAAGCAGCTCAATCACGAGTTACCATATTGCCGAATCATACTACCTTCTGCTCAGCCTTGATCCAGTGACATGTCAAGAGGAGAGAACCTCTTACTTCTCCCTGCCAATGCCAAACTTGAAGAATACTGGCGGTGGCTGCACCATGTCTCAGCAAGAGGACTTCAGTGCATAGTGTAACATGATAAGCCACACTGACAATGTTATACTGGTTTAGCATCTGCCCTTGCATGTTGTAATTTTAATGAATTTCTCATACATCCAAATGTTGAAATTCACACAAAAACAAATTTCCTTCCTTGGTGGACTGACTCAGACTACTGACTCCATGGAAAAATCATCTTTTGTAGACAATGGAGATTACAAAGGCCCTGATACAGTGGTAAAGGGGTTCTTGAACTACCCCTCACAATATGGATTTCCACACTCCACTAAAATTATGCAATCTTACTAATTGGAAAGCTGGGGACTTGGGCTGTTATATTCTTGTCATGATACTTTGCAGTCTTGAATGCTCCTTCTATCTTCAAGCGCAGACCTGGCCAGAATGTAGACTTTGTTTACACGTGGACTTACTAATGGTTGCACAGTTCTTATTCCTGAATTGACAAAATTCATGTCATTAACTCTTACAGCTTATTGCTACATAAAAGTTGGAGTCCTGCCACCACACACTCCATGCCTTCCTCAATATAATGAGCTGGTCAAGATGAAACAGGAAACTGTTCAGCTACCCAGATTCAAGTGGCCCTCTCCTGCTAACACATCGACGAATCATGGCTGAACTTGATGTAGTATGATTCAGTAATAAGGTAACTAGTAATTAGCCTGCTTACTTGGCCAAGCTTAACCCCATGAAACTGATTCAGACCTTTCCTGCTGTTAGCTTGCCACGTTTGGTGGTTGGCCTAAAAGGCAGTTACAATTATAAACCCATATTTTGATCTAAAAGTCTCGAGGTCAACATATACTGTATGTGAGACTATTGTCTTATACAGGCTAATTGATGGTAGATAAATTACAAATACATGCACACCGAAACCCAAACCCTCAGACAAATGGAAGTCAAAATTTAAACACTGATGAAATATATACAACCAATAACATGCAATACAACATTTTTTTACCATGTATATCATCATTAATTGAACACATCATCTTTCTCAGTGTACCCCCTGATATGGCAGGGAACATTGCTTGCTCAACCCTAATCTTAAAAAATGGAAGATTAAAAATAGATATATACAGTACAGTACAATGAGTACATATGTTCATACCTGAAATTATCATCATCATCATCATCATCATCTGTGCTTTGTCTTGATCCCTTATACGCTAACTGCTACCATTCTCAAATCTTACATAATCTCCCTAAGGACACTTTCCCAAGAAACACATGGATAATGCCACTAATGGTTGCTACCTCACACCCAGCCCTTCAAGAGCAACTCAATTTTGGTCTGAATCATTTATTACGCTTCTTCAAACTCCTGAAGCAAAAACTTGAAATTTAGTACCTGTTATCACCCTTGGCTTAAAGTATTATTTCATGCAATTTTCTGTCTTTATGAGACCGCCCCCCCCCTTTATGTTTCACTCGAGCAAATTTTCGATGAGTGGACTTCACTTCACTTTCACTAACACTTGATTTATCTTTGAAAAAAATAGATAAATGACAATGACAAAGGAGCTGAGGTACCATTTTATAGGTTTACTTAACAATTACACAAATATATATCTGAAAGTGATGTGGCTGCATGATGCCCAATGTTTCAACTTCAGTTATCTATATAAAAAGATGACAAACTCACACACACCTCTTTCTTAGCCACAATTTCCTTTCAACATATAAAAATTCTACCACTTTTGCAATACATTGTAATGGCACTGCAAAGTCATACCATTTGATTACCTTTCTCTTATTGGCTCCATCAAACTAAAACCATGAAGTGAAACTATATAAAAGAGAACATTTTGCTACATATGGTATAAAGGATTAAGAACTGATTACTGCAACATTCTACTAAACATGGATCCTACAATGTTGATATTTTTTCAATTTCTTGTCACTTATAATCTGAGTCATCATAACATGTGGACCACCCATAAAAACTATTGCTTACAATTCTAAAAGTTTCCTATACATATATAAACTATCTAGGCAAATGTGACTAAAATATAAACAAACTATCTGGGTGAAAGCAATTTTCTGAAGATGTCATCTGCAATATTTTACCAATGGTTTTTAAACAAATATTAAACAGAATGCTATCTGCACAACTGACTACGGAACAAGTGAAAAACATTAATCTATGCACAATGGCAGGACGTAAAAATTCATATTAATCCTGGAAAAGAATTGTGAGATCTGTTTCGACACAGTCTTCTCATTTGTAAAGATAATTCATTTTCCATACAATTCATATCCCACTTCAAGAGTCCACAGTGCCTCTTTTATTGTCTGAACCCCATTTACAAGTTATTAACATAAATACTGATTTCACCAAACAACATACAGCTTATGAGAAATGTCAAGGGAATGAAAATCTGCAACAAGGCAATTTTGTGTCAGCAAAAGTAGGTGTAATCTAAACAGAATAAAAAAAAAATGTATTTTAACTTTGTTTGCACAGAGCAGAATATCTTAAAATTAATTTATTAATATGTCTAATATATTAAAAATTAAACTGATATTACTTTGAATGTTTCAACACTCCTTATATAAACATTACCATAAAGATAAAGTCTTGTGTTGCTCCCAAAATGTCAATATAATTGCATTTCATGTTACTCATGGTACAGTACTATATCCAATTATTGTTTATAATGAAGAATTCTCGCTAGTATTTACAGTCACTCGCCCCAAAATTTGGTTCTCTATTGCAACAACAAAAAATAATTACATACCTCGTCTTTTTACAAGTATTACAAAATAATTCTGATACGAATAAGCATAAATGCATGACCACAGTACAAACCTTAAGGTTTGAGAAGTAAGGATATACCCAGTCTCTCTGAAGGAACAGAGACAATTGTTAGCTTCTCAATCTCCTCTTGCTGCAACTGTCATAAATTTCACAGCAAATTACGTTGTATGTCCCACCACAAAACAATTTGGGCTCAGTACCTTCAAACAAAATTTCTATAAAAAAAAAAACAATATCATCTAGAATTCAAAATTATTCTGAGCCTTCAGTGGCCTGAATTATGGCATCAAATGCTTTTTCTGAACATTCCCCTCCTTGAAATATGACATTGCAACACTTCTAAATGAGAATTACCTGAAACTATAGTCAACTGCCCTTAAGATTTACAGAATTTGAAGTTTCTGTGGGAGGGTATATTAGGAACTAAGTGGAAGGCAGCACTCTAACAATTTCATCCAAAACAAAGAAAAAGTTGGTAAAATCAGGGCAAAATACCTCTTGTCCTGTCAACAAAAGGATCTGTTAATTAATACCGCAAAATAAAGCTAAATTACATGGAAGAGAAGAATATTAAATAGATGAGATTGTTAAAGTATCTTGTACTCCATTTATACAATTACAAGTGCTGTAACTTACTATGGGAAAGGAAGTAGTGCTTAACACTACCTGAATAACTACTAGTTCAAGAAGAATCCCCACAGGAGAACAAAAGACATACACAAACCTCTTATATTATTTAATTACTATTCTAATAGCATTTTACTGAACTGGATACAAGTCAGCAGTTCACCGGGATATGGAAATGCTTTCCACACTGGTGATGATAAACGTAACATCCCAAGGGCACAGACTCTTCCGTACTTTTCTACCGATTTCAGTGTTCTGAACCACCATAATATCTCTCATACAAATGATTATCATCAATTCAATCTAGTTGTAATGTTGGTATTTATTTCTAAATGCTGTCTTGGAGCAATTTTGTAAATTTCTCTGTGAATCACAAAAACACCAAAACTCAGCATTACAATCCTACTACAGTTCAAACTCTACGCCCTTCTCTTTGATATCTGACATTGCCATTGCATTTCTCTAAACATAATCACTTCAACACCATTTAATCCAAATTAGTGATGACATTTCCTCTCATTATTGGGTACAAATCTGAATAATAATCTTTTCTAGGTAGACCAGTCAATACAAATTGTGACAAATACTATTAACACTCTTTTTGCTAGTTATAACTTAACAAAAAAACTAGGGGCAATGTAGCTCATGAATTTATACTTTGGCAGCATAGGTTTTCCACCTTAGAATTTTCAGGTTTTGTGTGCAATCAAGTCTCAATCGACTTACCATGCGGCAATTCGGCTGAATCAAAGAGATTCTTGGTCATTTCCAACGGTATCTTGAGATGCAGGGCTATTTTCCAAGTCTAGCATGGTTTTCTCAAACTCTCGAACCAAGTCCAAGACCATTTTCCCTCGCTTTGAGTTTGGAAGGCGTATCTGGAAAAATACCAACAAAGGAAGTTAGTAAATGAACAATAATGTTTGGGCCCAAAACCTTGCCTTACCTACTATCTGAAATACAAAGCATCAAAGACTGAGAGTTAATTTTTATGCTTACGGCTACCTTTACCAAAAATATAAACCACCTCTTTTATAGCCACTACTAAACTTACCAAGTAAAGATCATGGTTTTGGTTGTCCTGCTTTTTCACTAATGTCAATGCTTCAGCTATTGGTATCTTATCCTCAACCCCTGGAATGCTTCCACTTCCTGAGGCAAGGCCATGACTTTTCCCAGCGCTTTTTCCATCCGAAAGGACAACCTGAAAGTGGAAAAATTAGAGCATGTAAATAAAATTTTTACAACTCACAATGATACTTTTCTCCAAAAGATTTAACTAGCCAAATGTCATCACTATTACTTGATATAGTAACAACTTTGGCTTTCTTTATATTTCCTCGTTTATCAATATACAGTACACTATATCTGGTAGACGATAATGGAATGCATTTTTTTTCTTTCCATGTCATTGCTGTAACTCAAGAATGGCCCTAAGAATCTGAAAACGATTATTTGTTGTTATTTTCATCCCCTGAATTCACTGGGTCTTCAAAAATATTTCTACTAGTTTCTTCATCATTCATCTTGACTGGAGGGTGATGATATGACTCACCATAAAAGTAAATAGACAAAATGTCATCTATTGAGAAAAATGCACACTAACTGCTTGCTAATGGGCAGAAGGATAGAAAATGGGATTGCATCACTGGACAAGTATAATAAGGATGATAAAAATAACTAAGTATAGTTTTAGGTAAAGAATGAGCATTCTCGTAATTGTAAACAAGTACAGAACCATTGTTTAACAGTCTACCCAGGGTGGTAATGGAAGGGTAAAGCTTCTGTGATGGACTTCAACATTGCTGTTGGAATATTGCCCTTACTTTTATGGTGTTCATCGCCTCCCTCCTAAATAGCATAGAAAATAAGATCATTCATTTGATCAGTGATCCCAGTCTCACCTCATCTAATCCTCTTCCTTTAAGCTACACTATGATGGCTTCTGTCACTCTTCTATAAGTACATATTTCAGTTAATGTTATTTTGAACTAAAGGGGACAACTTATCCTAACCTCAGGCTGTGGCTAGTGCTCTTTATACAAAAAATTAACTTGCCTACACTGCATACAGTAAACCCCCGTATTCGTGGTCTTGCGATTCACGGATTTCTCTATGGAACATATATACGTATTATTTGCTGAAAATTCGCCCATTCACGGTACTTTTCACTGAGAAATATTCGCTAATTACTGTATTTTCGTCACATTTTCATGACTAAATGCACTTTTTGTGATAAAACTATTAAAATACTCGGGTAGTGCTTGAGTTACGATAATTCACCTTATGATAATTTGATTTTGCAATGGGGTTAGCAATTAATACCGATACGACAATATTTATAAAATACTTTTAAATTTCGCGCGGGGGCAGGCAGCAGCGTACAATCAGGCAGCGAGACAGACCAAATTACAATAGACCAACTTCTTTTCCTCCATCTCTTTACCCCATCTTCTAGTTTACAGAGTAAAAGAGAATGATAAAAGTATTGTTAGTAACATTATACTCTTGCGTAAATGCGTAGCGCCATAAACAACCATCGAGAAACTGTCGTTTTGCTTCACCGAATCGGATAACACCAGCCGCTTTGCTTGTATTTCAACCATCGTACAGTAATACAAAATTACCGTAGGTTATAGTACAAATGACGTAAAGTAGAATAGGACTGATATATTTTTACATTATACCCTTATTTGGTAAGGATAAAAGATCGGCAAGGAAACATACTGCTAAATTTAAGCTGCAAGTTGTAGCTGAGGCTGAGAAAACATTGTTCCAGCTGCTAATGACTATAAATTATCATGCATCAGCAATATGGGTGAAATGCAACCGAAATTAAAATTGGAGAGAAAAGTATTTTAATCATAACTACTGGGCATGAAAGAACACATTACTGCTATTTTTACGCTGACAAACAATAAATACATAAAACTCGTATTACAGTATGATGAAATCAACTGAAAATAGTGAACGGAATCTTGATTTTTTATTACATAAAAACAACGGGCCCAAACGGCCAACATTATCTATCAATGAAAAAATAAGCTATATTAATTTCATAACGAGACATATTCAAGTTATATTTTGACTTAAATACACTTCATATAACAAAAAATAACCTTGACCCATATAAATAAACTATCTAGAGATTCATTTACGCTAACTAGAAGCAAGAAAAACGCTCTGAACCGAGTTAAATAAAGTGATCTTGGTTAAATCCGACGAAATAAACACTGCGCAAACAATTTCCAAAGCAAAACATTGATCATTATGATCGTAATTTATAATACAAGCTAATTCTTGTTTGTTATTCAATTTCTCTTTGTATTGAATTATCATAAGTCACTCTTCATGAACCTCCACAATTAGCTGATATTAATAATTACTATACCATGTATGTATAGAGTATACTGTACTTTATAGTGTAGGTTAGGCTACCATATATGTATACATGGTACCGAATACCCTAGTGTAGGCTTGGCTATATTCGAGATACATTTTTTTCAACAAACGATGGTTTTTTTTTTTTGGAACCTAACCCCATCGTAAGTAAGGTAATACCTATATAAGCATTTTTAGTGTTTTTTTTTTTGTTTGAACTATCAAAATAGGCAGTTCTAAGTGTTTTTAGAAGGGTTCTAAGTATTCACGGGTTTTAGCTATGGGGGGGGGTGCAGTGTTTATGCCCCACGAATACGGGGGCTCACTGTATTAGCAGGTACTGTTGTCTACGATACAGCAAAAATGACTGAGTGAGAATTTATGTATTATAGCTACATCTTGTATATTATATCTACACTTTTCTTCTTGAAGGAAAGTACAGTATATACAATGCATTCGTGTCATATAAAGGAAGAATTACTTATCCAAACAGCATTCACTAGTAAATCCATTACTACTAATTCCCACAAAATTCACATACACAACTCTGCACAGACTTTCCTTACAGGTTAAAATTTCACACTCATCTTTTCTCAACCAACAAAAACTTATGGAACTTTCTGAAACCTTTTCCTCCTACAAAATCATCTCATTATCATTCTCTATCATGTGTACATATAAGAAGGAAACCCTCACCTCTTCTGGGTACAGGTAAGCATCAGGCCGCACAAGCACTTTAAGGCACTGGCTGTCTCCTCCTTGGATGACCTCCTTGTAGTCTCTCTTGACATTTTTACAAACTCGTACCTCAAAGTTGCTCTGACTCACCACTTGACTGGTGGCCCTGAAGAACACATTTCACAAAAAAAGACATTAATTTAACACCTTAGCATTTAGCTGGACTTATATCATGTCATGGTCTTTTATTTTGAAATTAATACAACAAAATTACTGTCTACTCTTGTGATTCTTTGCAAACAGCTCAATCACCATTGACAATGCTATTGACTACACCACCGAGTAAAATACCCAACACTCACAACACACGTTAGGTCTTTGAAATGCAAAGAAACTTCATTCAGCCAATTTAAAACCTATAACAATTATCACTTAATGGGAGCTTTCATGTTTTAACTAGTTTAAATTCTCCTCTAGACTTTGACCTTGATTACATAAAATTTTGAAAAGAGCACTTTAAAACTAATAGCATAACACTTTGGTCCACATAGAAACCACTAAAATCACCATAGTACCAAACTTAACTCTCCCATACTGGTCTAAAGGATACTGCACCAATGTTCCCTTCATGGATTTTTTTTTTTTTTTTTATGGTAGGATTCTCAATAATCTTCTATTCTACGCATTGCAACCATCTTTTGAATACCGAAATGGGACAACTCATCGCTGACATCTCATCACTGCCCACTCATTGCTGACAAACTCATCGCCCCGACTCACTTATGCTAAAAATTGAAAGTTTATAAAAATAAAAACAAGAAAGAGCACAAAAAAAGAAAAATAAAAATTCAATGGAAATGAAAAACACCATTATAGTACTGGCAGGAATATTAGTAAATAAAAACAATATTAATAAAATGCTTTATAGCTAAAGATAAAAAACCATTAAGGCAAATAAAAAATTAAGAAACTTATTTTATATTATGACAAATACTGCGTAAATATTCAATGGGAGTATTTTGAGTAAAACTTCAGACTATTCTAAGAATGCATTTATCAGTATCTAGGTAATTTTTTATTTTCGCGGTGGTGCACTGCCACATAAGCGATTCCAAAAAACTGTCTCAACCTTTTTGAACTTTTTTGAGTGCATTAATGAATTTCCTGATTGTTTCCTGCTTCTGTGTGGTTGTTGGTTTTATCTTTCTGATTTAAAGTACGAAAATACAAATTCCGCATTTCCATCGGGATGAGTGGGGCACGTCTGCTATTTCCCCGTCTATTTAACTGACCTATATAATTGTCTTCGAGCCAATTCAGAATTGGTAAGTGCTTTGTAGATCATTCGTCAGCTAAGGCATCCACATAGCAGTCTATATGTTTATCAAGTACAAATGCAAGAGCGAGTATCATCTTTACTTGCAACGAAAAACTGCTGTCGTTATCATAACGAGAGCTTAGACCCGAAGCTGCATTACGCTTCTGCATATTTTGACTCAAGTTAAAGAAGCAACCTTTTAATTCTACATTTGGAGATATTTCTTTGATTGCACCAAATGCAGCAACTTCAAAATCACATACAATCGAGTTAGGGTTTATGGTGGGCTCAGTTTCTTTTATTATTTCAAATAACCTTGGATATGTAACTTTCTGTTTGTTAGGTAAAAGAGCATAAAGTCCTGGGATGACACAAACTTTTTTAGCCAGAACAATATACACCTGAGAAAATAACTTTGGAGATATCTTAAAGGTTCCATCTACATAATAAACTTCTCATGAAACTAAATGTTGCACCCAGCTTCCCCTTCCAAATAGCAAGATTCTGTCTCTTCTGGTACCACTGTCTTTTAATAAAAAGTCTTCTTTCTGGTTTGGCTCTGTTGAAGTTACCAGCATCGAAAGGTTAGTAATGACTAAAGTTATTGTTTAAATTAACAAATTGTTGAGTTGGTAATTGGGTAATTAGTTGGTAAATGGGGTAACATTTACTGTTTTAAATAAAGGTGTCGTTTAGTGAACTTTGATTTACAGCCTAAGTTCGTTGGGGTGATGAGTTGGGTCAGCGATGAGTGGGGGGTGATGAGATGGCAGTGATGCGTCGTACCAGACCCTTTGAATATAGTTTCAACTCCAAAAAACCAATTAACTTTGAAAAAAGGAAAACTTATGAGTTAGTAATGATACTATCAAAAGTTGGGAGGTATCCAGAAAGCATAGTAACCAAGCAACTGCTAACTTCTCTATATAAAGCGATACTCGTGCTTGGATAAATAGTCAACAAAAGAATTCTTAATATCAATTCACCCAAAACAGCAAAATAAGCTCAAGTGAATAAAAAAAGTTGTAAACTATGACTTACAAATATATACTTTACACCTCCTTTCTTCCAAGTTTTAGTTCTTAAGTAAACTGGTGCAAAAGGCTTTAACAACTTTATCCTGTTAAGGGTCAGGTAAATGAATAAAGGGTTGAGAGAACTGGTTCTCACACAATATGCTATTCCATTTCCTTTGATTTATATATCTGGGCATGCATGCCAAGCACTGAAATGGAAATTGACAGTGAAAAAGTTTGAAAGGTGTAACAGGAGGAAAACCTCACAGTTGCACTATGAATCAATTGTTAGGAGAGGGTGGACAGTAAGATGGAAGAAAGAATATGAACGGAGGTACAGTAAATGGAATTAAAGAAGTTGCAGCTAGCGACAGAAGGGACGCTACAAAAAACCTTAAGTAATGCCTACAGTGCAGAGCATGAGGTGCACTGATGGCACTAACCCCCTATGGGATTCATTTCCTTTGATCTCGATATAATCCTAAAAATGAAAAAATAATAAAATAACACAGGAACTTACGGATCCAACAGCTTGCACACAAGTTCCATTTTCTTTCCATTGTTTTTGTGACAGGAATTGAGGCAGATGAAAGTGACGAAAAATATGAAATTCGACATCTCAACCATGTCTATGTGACCGATGACCATATGGGCGGTAGGATGGCCATCTTCGTCATTTCTGTACATGACAGGACTGCCACCAAGTGAAGAGACTAGGAAATTAGAATTTCCATTATCCTTTTGATGAAGTCGACATGGATTCACCGGGATGTGCTTGTATTTCTCTTCTGTATATCGCATGCATATGGTCACAATCTGGTTTGCCTTAGCGCCTCTCAAGCAAAACTTCACGGGCTCGTCGTTCTTCGTAGCAATTTTGGTCGACCTTATCTGGAAAGAGGACCAGCATAACAATACCGTTTCTCTTAACAATATTAATATCACTAACAGAATTATAACAAGGAAAATGTTTATTTTCCTTACCAAATAAGGCTGATTCCTTTTCTTCTCAGATTCTATTGGAACAAAAACAGGGCTATTATCTGACTCTTCTTGGATAAATTCCATCATTTCTCTGAGTCCTGCATCATCTTCAAAGTTGGAGTACTGATTCTGAGAGTCATTAACATTCCTTGCTGGTGGCATGGTAATAGTAACATTGCATGGTTCCAGTTGGTTTTTTTCGCTCTGAACATTCTGAAACAAAGAAGTTTATATAATGTAAAGCCCACTGATCATAATTAGCCCCAATTCACAGTGCTGAATTCACTCAAGACGTCACCAAAGAAGTTTTGAAGGTGGAATTAAGAGGAATAACCAGAAAAATCAACCTCTGAGTGGTTGCATGTGCTTGTGCACCTTTGATTCTTCGACAGAAAGACCCTGGTGGCCTCATTCCTTTGCATAAATCTCGTAACACAGCCAAAATGAGGGGACTGGGAGGAGTGCACGTCATAACAAGTATAATGGGAGCTTGTGGTTCATGGACTCAAAAGTAATCAGAAACCAGACAGTTCATAAGGAAAACATGAATAAAGTGAAAGTATCAAAGAAGTGCAGTAGCAGTAAAAGGATTTACGAAATTCAACGGCAGTACATAGTCAAACAATGGCTGATTTTTCCAATTATACTCTTCTCCTTCCATCTTTAAGACTTCAGAAGATACTAGCAGACATTTGACACTGAATTCTGAATAAATTTTGACTGACGGGTTTATCATAAAATAAATGAACTTTATTTCAAAACATTATGTTTTTAGTATGAAGTGTTAGCTAACTCCTGTACAATGAAAAACAACAGCTACACTGTAATGCTGTAGCCAAGGAATAAAGCAATCCAGATATGAGCAAAATGGATGAAAATGAAAATTGTAACAGTATAGAACTATTCTACACAAAAAAGAATTTACAACAGTTTCAGACATGAAGCTGTGAGCATGATCAGGGCTTGGGTCCAGTCCCTTCCTAGGTGACATCACTTTTGTATATTCTATTCCAAAACTGAAAGAAGAGACTAAGCAAATTGGCTAAAGTTAAAAACTTGAACTTTGTGTGAACATACAAACATTTGTATTAAATACTATAGTACTGATCATAGTTACCCCATCTACACCTTCTTTGGACGGCATGTATTCATCTCTCTTCACACTTTTGGTCACAACTTTTATGCGGCAAGGCACATCAGCCTTTTCAGGTGTTTTCTGAGGTACATAGGCCTTTTTAACATCAATGACATCCGAAGAAGTGTACATCTTCAAAGGTCCCTCCACATCACTAGTTGGCAGTTGCTTATCACCTTGAATATGCCCTTGAGACTGATGAATTTTGCTCTTACTGTCTTTGGATTTAGCTTTAACATGTGTTTTCTGCAAAGGAAGCAAGTGGAGAAATAAATTAATTCCAAAAGAAAGCAGCAAAACATACATGGAACATCTAAGATTTTAGGGTGTACTAATCTTCTGATCATCAAACATTCAATTTTTGGGAGTGATATGCAGTTGTTTCTAGTACGGTGTAAATTTAAAAGAAATTACCATACTTTTATGCTAAGTCAGAGACATTTTGCCAGTAAGATTTCTATTGATGATGGCAGGGAGATAGCACACACAAAAAACCAAATATACCAAGAATTCAATTGGCTTCTGACAGAGCACAGAGAAAAGCCCAAATATTTAGAAGGGTTTTACAAAGACAGAGGGTACCCGGAAGTCTCATTAAGCTAGTAATGTTAATCAATCAAACATTATCTACAGAGTTCAGAGAGTGGCTGGCAAATAGGATGAATTTAAAGTAATTGTTGATGTTCACCAAGGTTCATTAAGATTGAGGTGGTTCATACATGTGAAGAAAAGGGATGAGGGACAGTTGGCTGAAAAGTAGTAGCTGTGGAGGTAACAGGAAGACAACCTGTAAGATGGGCCACGAATCAAGGCAAAAAGTTATATGCGAACACCTAAACCTAATCAGAGTTCAGGCAGAAAGAGCACAGAAAAGATGAGTGGAGAAAAAGCTTTTTACATTTAACTGCTTACAGGAAATGACATAAAATCATTCATGACAACAAAAACCAAATATGAAAACATTGGTAAAATGTGCAGCTCAGAAAACAGCAACTGGAACATTAAAAAAAATCACTGCATTAAAAAAAATCACTGCATATTAACAAAATGCAAACTAACCTTACAAGTTTTTCTGAAAATAAAGAAATACTTCATATTACTCAAACTACTGTTCACCCACAAATAACGGCAGTAGAAGGATAACGAGGTCTTCATTCACAAGAAAATTACACCGAAACATACTAGGCTGCACTAATGGTACAAAGAGCACACATAAAATTACGGTTTGTACTTTATATAACCCCATTAACCCCATTTTCATATGTTTAAAAAGAACCAAGTTATATTCTCTGGGGAATTCATATCCACTTGTTTGAAAAAAAAAAATGAGGCCTTTGTTTTTGAACAGTTTGGTGGAGATGAACCCATCAAAAAGCAATAATCAAAGAACCGAACTTACCATTGCCATAAAAGGTGGTACTATTTGTGGAAGGACATGCTGTGAACGACTAACACCTCCTCCTTCTTCACCACAGGCATGATCTTTGGATGATCCTTCCCCTTCACCTCCGCTAGCTTGTTCTCTAACAGTTTCAGAGGATGTGTCTTTACTCTTCAATCTTTTTTTACTGGATAAAACTTCAGCCATATTCAGCATGCCCATTGCTCTAGGTAGTACCACCATGTGTGTGTTTGTGGAGGTTGCTTCCGGCACCACTGGAGTGTCATCAACACTCCAATTACTGAAGTCATCGTCATCGTCGTCGTCGTCGACATTATCCATGGACAATGGATCGTCTGGGCCCAAGGTAAGGGGCTCTTCCTTTACTTCCTCTTTGATCTCAGTCTGGAAAAAGTACTTTGACTATAAAGACTTGAATATATGACACAAAGTTTTCTCATACCCAACCTCATTATTTGGTAGTTTAATCTCACCAGATTCAAATTTCTTGACTTACTTGATAGTTTAGCCTCACCAGATTCAAATTTCTTGACTTGTGTGTCTGGCAAAAAAAGACCTCTTAAACCAGAACAAGTTGGAGAAAGAAAAATGTGATTTTTTTAAAAGAACTAATTTCTTCATATACAGTAATTCCTCCTAGTTAGCCCAACTTGTGGTCATGCAAAATTGCATACACTTCAATCATTATTTAAATTAAACAAGTAGTTAACTGACAGGTGTTAGTGAGACAAACACTGAAACGCAAAAGTTAGGTAAGATATTTGATTGCACTGTATACTAGGAGGGGTTTTAACCTTGTTTCATGCCTGTCAGGGTATTTCATAGAGCCCAGACTAACATGCTCTACAGTTACTTAAATAGCATTGGGCAGGGCAGTTCATACCCAAGCAGTGTGTTGAATATGTAATTTGGTCAGGTGAACCTACTTTATAAAAATAACCCAAAACATTAGACTAATTTCAATATAAAATGAAAAGCCTCACTGCACAATATTACAATCTACTTAAATTGCCCATAATCTAAAAATCACATCAATACCTTGAATAACTCAAAATGTGCTGTAAGTATACTGACAGGTTATTAAATATCTTCCCATTATTTTTCTTTGTTTCTTCACAGCTGGGTCAAATACAGCCAGTTTATCAATTTTTACCTTCCTTTCATTGATTATTTGAATCACATTCACTCCATGCATCATGGCTAAATATTGCTTATTAACAACTATTCTAGGCATAAATGTAGTAACCAACGACTTACCAGTAGAGGGTGGTCAGTAGTCGTGCCAAGTGGCAAGAAGTTAAAGGCAGAATTCTCTGTAATAATTGATCCATTATGTCTGGTTGAGGAAGTTACAATGATTGTGGATGACCCTGATGATGTTACAGCTGTTGAAGTTGGTACAGAGCTTGGTACAACTGGTGGCTTTCCAACTACTGACTTTCCAAGAAGGCAGTTTGCTAGAAGTGGCATCTGAGAGCAAGAGCTGACAGAGGTCTGGAGCATTGGAGAACCAGAACTGACAGAGGTTTGGACTCCTGTAGGCAAGGCAGACACTGGTATGGTTACAATTGGCAATGAGGATGATGACATTGTCTCTGGCCTTACGACATTGGGAGGCGGTAATATACGAGTCCCAACATTACCTGCCAATGGCATTGCAGTTGGAGGTTTTATAAGTATGCTTGACGATGACAGGGAACCAGGCACAGAGCTTGTTACAATAACAGGGGAACCGTTTTGAGGAAAAGACAGGTTTGTTGAAGAGGCAGCGACTGTTTGCATGGGAGGAGTCAACACAAAACTTGGTGACTCTGACTGATGTCCCATTGACACAGACGATGTGGACTTCTTGGTCTGAACATTATTGCCCTCCGACAATTTCCTCTTGTGTGTCTTTGCAACGTTTTTATTAGCAGTGCCATCAACCTGACCTTCGACATTACCTGTAAGAATTATAAACGAACACAATAGAAAATACCATTTTTTACTTTCTAATTCTTTACAGGCAGGTCATTTATTTTGACAAACAAATATATTACTATTTTAATTAATTTGTTGAGATTTGTGAGATAATAATCAATGCATTTCAAAAGTTTTCAGAGAACTTCCAACTATAACAAAACATGGTTTTGAGGCTGTACAAACAGCCATAAGAAAAAATGTCAAACAGATTTTTGGTACAGTAATTCCTAAGATTTTTCACGGTGTAATTCCACATAATTTAACTAAAAGCTTGATACACTGGTAATAATGAAACTTCTGGAAAGTAAACCTTATGATTCTAATTTCCTTCAGTAAAACTGTAAAACTAATGTAAATTTACACAACACATACTATCTGATGAGGTTAAGTGAACTGATCTTTACACATAGTTCACAAACCTGGTCTACCAACCAATCAGAAAGGTACACCTCAATGGAGCTATTCATTCAACAATATACTGAAATAAACAGGGCATGTCTGTGTGCATGGAAAACTCAAAGGTACATTTTAACTGGTTTTACAAAACGAGTAGCAATTTTTGCTACTCAAGAAAATTAAACTGTCTAGGTTATAATGAGACATTTACACCTTGGCTCACTGAGAGCAGTCTGGTTCCTTATGTAATATGTTCCATCTAAGGTCTTTAGTTGTGGGACCTCAACTGTTGGAAGATGACACCTTGTATTGTGGTATGGTAGAAATTTTCACAGAATTGTTTTGGTGTAATTAGCATGTTTAATGGATTTACAGTTCCTTACAACCACGTAAATGAGTATACTGGGCTGGCCTATCAAGACTACTACAGTAAAAGTCAGGGGTGTAGTACCATCATTAATAACTGCACAGGAAACAATTTCTTTTGTTTAAATTTCATTTAAAACCATAATCAAATCGACTCATCTTCACTACTTACCAGGTACAGGTGGTCTCTTATCAAAATCTGGAATCTCCAACTGAGACAGACCCTTGATCTTGAGTTGCTCAGCTAATTTGAACAGCAAGGAGAGGGAATCCTTAGGTATTGTCACCTGTTAAAAATGATTTCATCAATGAATAACATTTATTAACTATGGTTTTATTATGTATGAAAAAAACAATTAGTTGACCATGGGATAAAGGACTGGAACTGGGATATGTTATACTATGAAATACCTCCATTTGCATACCTGAAGCAGATTTCCAATTATGAAACTGACCACAATTAAATCATGTCAAGATTCCTCACCGATTAATGGCATTTAAAACCATAAACAGAAGCGTCTTAAAATAAATGGCAACCCAGTCAATAAAACACTATTACTACTGAAGAACAAATCAATTTCTCACCTCACCACAATACATGTATGAGAGCAGCCATTCTACAGCCTCAACTGACGAGTCATTCAGGATAATAACAGGTCGTGCGTTGTCATTGGGAGTCTTCTGAAATATCTCCTCGAAGAAGTGACTGCATGTAGATAAGATTATTCTGTGGACCATAAAAATTCGTCCCTCACATGCTATCATGGCATCCGAAAAACGAGGCTGGAAAAAACGAAAAATGAAAATCATGAGAACTTCATCAACCGTAATGCAATGTAACAGAAATACAACACATGGGAACAGGAAGTCAGTCACAAGCTTAACAGCGATACCTAAATTTCAAGATTTCTGTGTTAATATGATTACAAAACCTTTCAGAACCTGGAACCTAACCAAGCAGCATACAAACCTATCAGTATGTATTATTCCATACATTATGGGAGGACTCAGTTCTGACAAAGCCGCCATTGGATGCTACTACTAACTAAATTATTTGTATGGAAGCTACTTGGGACTAAAGTTATTTGTAAAATATTTGTTTGGTCAAAACCACATTGATCATATACTACATTTCTGTATTTCAGTGCAGGATATACCAGTCGCACCAACTTGAATCAGTCAGGCCTGACAGGCCACTGCCGAATATTCCCATTCCTGTATGTGATGTTGAATTCACTTTCTGTGCTCCGTGTGACTGTTATAGTCAACTTCATGCCTACGACAGTTCTTTGCATAACCTATCCGTTCGTTTTCCTTCAATCAGCGTCGATGTCTTTGTATGTTATGTTTAAAAGCAAAATTTGATTAGGTTTTATAAGTGTATCGCTGTCTGATGCTTTCCCATTTGGGCTGATGTGAATACAGCATTACTTATCATTGCTTGTTTCTTGTGGTGTTATATGCATTTCAATTTGCTGATCTTTTTTCTTGGTTCATTCAGCTTTATGTTCTAACAGTTGGTCTGGGTGATTTGTCAATTTAAAAACGTCATTTTTGGTTACTTTTGTTATCTGGCAATTGTTTTTTTGCTGGTGGGTTATGTTTCTCATTTTTTATATTGTTTAATATTTCTAGATAGAAATAAAGTTTGCAGCATAAATCTCCCTGACATATAACTTACAAAACCTCGAAGAAAAGGCTTAAAAACAAATGTTGGCCTCATTCTCTCAAGTGAACTTTATTTCAGCCATAACTCTAGAGCACTCACCTGGTTGCAATACAGGTATTCTTGCAAGTAGTGGCTGAATATACACTGATGATTATTCCACTTCAGTTTCACTCGTGCCACTTCCATCTTGGGATAACACTGAGTAGTTGTGGTAACCACTAAAAAGCACACTGATTTCTGCAACAACAGGAACAAATTAGCAATTGGAAATACTGATTTCTGAGACAAATAGGAACAAATTAGCTGTACGAAATACTGTACAGTACTAAAGTAGTCATACACTGTAAACATCCTATTGCATAAGTAGGCATATATATTTGCCTGAAAAATCAGGGGAAATTTAACATTAGGGTATGAGAATCATGAAAATTAATATTACAATATGCTAAAGCACGTAGATACAACTTGAAATAAAAATGGATTAAGGACTTCAGTTAGCAATGACTACAATTTAGTACAGTAAATTATGGCTAAATTCATATTTAACATACCTGCAGTCTCATATATGTACAATACTGTGCTACTTCCAACTTCTGCACAAAATATCAGGGTTTAAAACTGGTGGAAATCTGGGAATTCAGAACACAGAGATGGCCTATGAATCCAAGTGACCTCCAAGATTGCAATGAGTCTGTGTTACATTTCATTATCACTCACAATACCTTATAATCTTTGGCTGTTCTCCTACTAGTTCAGCTAAGACTTTCAACACAGCAAGTATGACTTTTTACAAGTCCTGTGTGCAAGAAGGCAAAACTACAAAAGAATCCCTGGGTTAATTTTTTGGCAGACCAGTCATCAAGCAGACAGCAAGCTCAGCTTTCAGTCCACAAAAAGCACGACATTATGAATGATTGTGGGATAGCAACCAAGACAAACTAACGTACCATCACAAGGGAAGTGATAGCAGAGACAGTAAAACTGACTTGTTTCTACTGATCTGATGAGTACGAATGAAATTCTCTTCAATAAGTTCAGTAAAAAAATATAATATATATAAACA
The DNA here is from genome assembly GCF_040412425.1 of Macrobrachium rosenbergii. Lineage (NCBI taxonomy): Eukaryota > Metazoa > Arthropoda > Malacostraca > Decapoda > Palaemonidae > Macrobrachium > Macrobrachium rosenbergii. The sequence goes on from NC_089766.1 coordinate 8,035,961, forward strand.
AAAACACATTTGATACTGGAAGATAACTTTTGTGATGTGTAACAGATTGAACCAAAATAAATATGACTTTGAAGCTGATTCCCTGGGTGTTAATTTTTGACACAACCAAGGGGGCCCATCACGGAAAAGCTGATAAAGGCATCCAAAAAAGGACAGGAGTTACAGGAGGTTCAAGAGAAGCAACAGCAGGGGTAAAGAAAAAACGAAGGCATCAACCACAAAGGTCTTGGAGAAAGAACTCCTAACCAAAGCAAAAGCATCTGCTGAAATTTGCAGTGCCAGCTACTCATATTCCCAACAGGCTGCCTTGTGCTACATGACACCAGGCCAAGCACAGTTAGCGAGTCATTGGTTGGGGGGTGATGATCATAACAGGCACAGCCTTCACTAACCAACGTTCCATTCTAGAATCATCTAGGACTGCTAAGATGTGGACTTGGGTCAGTGGCCATAACAGTCATAGCCTTAACTATCCACTCTAGAAGCGTCTAAGACTGCACCCATATGGACCATGTGTACTATCTTGATTTGCACCAAGGAAGCGGCATAAGAACATCCAACCTACATCCCTGCCGTAATACCAGGGAAAGACTGCTTGTAACTAATCAGAAAACTTATTGATACTGAGAACATTAGAGTCCTCAAAATACCCAACACCCTCAATTATCAGAAAATCTTTCTCAAAAGAAGGCTTACAGATAGAGTGCCACAAGCATCATACACCAAATGTTCTACTGGGAGTTATCATCTCCAAGGACGAAGGAAAACATCAGCTAGTAATGGACAGTCACCAAGAATGGTCGGGGAGGGAACCAAATTGAACCTCTTGAAGGTCACTCAAGTTTTGATGAACCTGTGGCTTCTCCTGGTACTTCAATCCCAAAGGGCGGTCAGAGATTACCATCTCTTTAAAAAAAAAAAAAAAAAAAATACAGAACTCGAGGAAATAATGAAGAATAACCCAGAAGATAAGTGCCTGCAGCCAACCCACTTTTCCATTCCAAAAATGGAACCTAGATACTCCTCAAGAAAGCACAAAACAATCCACAAATGTAGATCAAAATATTTGGCTCATAACTGAAGATTTTTTTTATTTACAAACCCAAGTCTAATATAACGATAAGTTTGCATTCTGTAGGAACCATGATGCAGCCTAATGGGTATGAAGCAGCAAACTTGGAGACTTCGTTTCATTTTTTTCAAAGGAAAACAAGAAGCAAATTTCAATCATTTTTCAGGTATCCACAAATAAAAACAAATGACACAAAGCCTGAAGCCAAAGTCGAGTTCCCTGGCCAGAGTAATGTAGCAGTGTTGACTCAATAACAGCCAAGGAAAAAGTGCTTAGGACACTGACCGGTGAGTGAGCATCACCCCAGAGTCGGTAACACCTTCGTTACCAACCTTCAACAACCAAACCAGCTGTCGCTAAAGAATATCCATGTATCGGCTCAAGGTTTGCATCACTGTAAGAATATATAAATTATTTTCATGTGATGTTATCGTAATTCAATGTGCTTGGAGAGAATTTCAACACTGCTGTTGGGGTTAATCACTAGCCTAGTCTATTTTTCCTCAACTAAAATCCACGATTCCACACTGTGGTCTTCCCACTAAGTTTTGGTTGTAGGTTATAGGCCAAAACACAACAATAAGTAGTTTACACCAATAATGATAAAAAAAAAAACACACAAACCATTCAGGAACTACCATAAACAGTCAAAAACAAATTGCTTCACACTGTTGGTGAGAATTTACTTGTCACTTCCTATTGAACAGCCTAAATTAATTAGGCTACGCATGACAAGACCGACTGTTTACCAAGCAGCGCTAGCTCCGAGTTCACTAGGCTATTACCTAAGCCTAGGCTACGTCCAGGCAAATGTTTTCTTAGCCTGTGATGCCCGAATATTCCCGTTTGCTATGCAAAGAGACTGGCAAATAAGTCAGTGGCAGCCGTGCGCGGCCACGCATTCCCTGAGAGATTGCCTAACCTAGCCAACACCATGTAGTGTGATGTCAAAGATAGCAAGGTCAAGAAGTCTGTCTGAAATAGGCCGCTCAACCTGTTCTTTCATCCTCACATCGCCTAGCCTGACTTAAGTGGTCTCTATCGGTAATCAGTCGTGCCTGTAGGGGGAACTTTCGTGGGTTGTCGACCTTACACATCACGATGCTAAGCCCCTGGAGTCGACCGAATAGGTAAAACGAGACGAACGACACACCTCCCGACATTCTGGGTGGCTTTAGATCTTATATTAATCGGCTTACTTACTCGATTGCTTCTCAATTGTTACGTAAAATGTGCCTTGTTTGTTTACAAGGCAGCACCTGCCCACCAGCGATGTTTACTGATAAAAATGTAAAAAAAAAAAGGATGTCTCAGATTACCATTATCAGCGTTGGCGAGATTCTCCTGCAAGGGAAAACTCTCCACTTTACTCACTCTTTCAGGTATTCATGTGCTCACTAACGAGTAATGATTTCGAGGTTAGGTCCCTCCAACACTATAACAGTATCATTCACGGTCCCTGCGCAATGGCGATTATACAGTGACGTAGTATGACGTCATAAGCCGAGTACCAAACACGACTTCGTCGTCGTTTTTCTTCTTCTTCCAGTTTCCGCGATGTTCTCCGTATGAGAATTCAGGGCTAGGATAAAAATGCATTCCTTAAATGACACGCATTCCGTTCCTTTTGCATTGTAATAATACAAGAGCTATTTTTCAATTAATATTATTCCATATTTTGGGTTTAATTCCTAATTTGAAAACTTCAGAAGAGATCCGGCTGCGTCCTCAATTACGTCACGCTGCGTTTTCGGCAACTGAGGAAATATCTGGGCGTTCTCAGTACAACGCATCGACGGTGCAACGCAAATTTACGTGTTTTCCTTACTACCTAAATACTTGTACCTTGCTCTCAACTCTGTATTCCTCTTTATGATATGTTGTGCGAGACCAGCGAACAACGAATCACTGTCCGCCGATAATTAGGAAGGTTACTTTTAGAAATGTACTTCCCTTCTTAGAATGAAAACATGTTGATACATTACGTAACCTTTGACAGTGAGAACCTTCATTACGTGATGGCTAAAAGCTAAAAATGCATAATTATACTGTGTGTGTGTGTGTGTGTGTATTAAAATATATATATACATATATATATATATATATATATATATATATATATATATATATATATATATACAGTATATATATATATATATATATATATATATATATATATATATATATATATATATATATATATATATATATATATATATATATATATATATATATATATATATATATATATATATATATATATATATATTTATATGGATGGTGGGCTGGCATGAATACATACATACACACACACTCTCTCTCTCTCTCTCAGCTATTGAGCTATAAATATCGCTTAATATCGAATTCACTGTACCTTGGGAATAACTTACACACAAGGGGAATTATTATCGATACGCATACTTCAGGCCCGCCCATAACTTATCAGTTGCTAAACCGAGGATCCAGATTCAATTCCTGACCGGGGCCAACCGGGCCAGAACACCTACCAATCACAATCCTCTGAATCACAATCCTCTGAATATAAGTTATATTCCCATGATATATATGGTGAATTTCATATCAAGTTGTACCTCTGGATAAATATTTGTCAAATAGCATACGTAGCTGTGTGATACATACACACATATATATATATATATATATATATATATATATATATATATATATATATATATATATATATATATATATATATATATATATATATATATAAGGAATAGGTAGACCAGTACTTGAGGAAACATTCTTTATTGCGACTAGTTTCGAGGTTCTAACATACCCCATCACCATCAATAACAAATAAATACAATGAAAAAAAAAACTCACTAAAATAAAATAAAATTAAACACATCAGAACTAACGACCAAGAATTAAAATTGAGCAGTACCGTTTAATCTACAAAAGCAAGAGTCAAGAGAGGAATAGAAGGCAAATACAAAGATAGTTACAGGAGACAGACGCAGAATTAAAAACAAAGCAACTCAACTGACCGTTCATTATTATAGGGGGATGGTTTTTCTTTTCTCTCTGATGGAATGTAATGTTTCAATTGAGGTTAGCTCCACATCACTAGAAAGAATCTATACTCGGAGGCCTGTTCGTTCTGATTGATCGGCCTAGGTGTTCAAAGGTGCATAACAGCAACTACATATATATATATAGTAAACTTATAGACTACAGATGAGTGTAGGTCTTTGGGCACCGTGTCTTTGAACTTGAAAAACTTTTGTATTACATTTTTTTAGGCCTGAATATGTCTCCGAGACTAACTTGAGGGTAAAATTCCAATAGTAATTTAGATAAACTGTTCCTCAAGGAAAAACGGCTTTTACCCACGTAGAGCAAGGAAAAATAAATAGCTTTGTTTACTGTCACTTTTGGGGGGCGAGGACTTATTAGTTTTTGGAGTTGTTTACCAATGTATGTGTCAATAAATTTAGTAGCGAATCCACTATGAAAAAGAATACCTCTGATACAAGAAAATTCAAAACAGGCCACTTAACAAACAAGCATTTAGTGCCATTCGTGAGCAATGCCGTCAGCATGACCATCCTCTGAGCATAGATTCTTTTTCTGTATTAGCCAGTCGTTCTAGTGATGTGGAGCTAACCACAATTGAAACATTACATTCCACCAGAGAAAAACCAGCACTCTGTAATAATGAACGGTCAGCGGAGTTGCTTTGTTTTTAATTCTGTGTCTGTCTCCTGCAACTATCTTTGTATTTGACCCTTGTTTTTGGAGATTAAACGGTACTGTTCAATTTTAATTCTTGGTGGTTAGTTCTGATGTGTTTAATTTTATTCTATTTTAGTGAGTGTTTTTTTTTCCTTTCATTGTATTTATTTGTTATTTTTAGATGCCTGATGATGGGGTATGTTAGAACCTTGAAACTAGTCGCAATAAAGAATGTTCCCTTAAGTACTGGTCTACCTATTCCTTATTCGACTCCGCTTTCCACGGAATTCTTCTGTTGCATCTATATATATATATATATATATATATATATATATATATATATATATATATATATATATATATATATATATATAAATCTCACAAAGTGTTCCAAGTATATACCTGGTTATTACACAAATAATCATAGAATTCAAAAATTTACCTCACTTCAGCCAGATACCTGAACTCTCATAACAATAAAATTACGACAGAATACTCTAAAGGTAACAGTGATCCCTTAAAAAGTTCATTAATCACATGAAAAAGCAGACTAAGTTTATGGAAACAAATGTGAGGTATCAACAATTAAACAAGAAACATACTAGAGTAAAAGGGCACCACCCCATCAAACAACTTTAACCGTTTCCCTGGTCTGAATTCACTTCAGCAAAACTAAAGGAACAAAAATGTTTATCACTTTGCCTTATGCACACAATTAATCCTATTCACTGGTGGTCAATATTATGAAACACTGCTTTTAAACATTTTATATAAAAAAATTTATTTTTAAATTCAAAATTTATAATTAGTATTCACAATCTGAAAAAATTTACTATTACTTGAAATCAACACAAAATTTAATTAATTCTTGAACTAAATCATAAAGGTTAATTTATCAAGAAATTAATTTAATCAAGCAAACTTTAAACTATCAAGAATTACTCAAGATTTGAAAAGAAAATCTTAGTAAATGAAAATTAAAACAAGTATGCAATATCAAACTATTAAGAAATACTTAAAATGCTAAGTAAATAAATGTTAAATCACCATTACATAAGATGTGAAAAACTATGAGATTGCAAACACAAGAACACACAAAATTATGCAAAAACAATTTCACTAAGGCAAAGATCCCTTAATATACCATGGTAATAATAAGTAAAATTCATACTACCTTACACAAGCTTGTGAAAAGTTTCACAAAATTTACTCCAAAAGCAGCTGCTTGAGATTCACAAAACACACTTTTTGATAGGTGCCGTTACGAATATATACACTTTCTACTATTACTATCGCTATCAGATCTCAAAAGCTAAGATTAATATCAATGACCACACAAATATTTTGCATTAATAACTTCTCTAATTTTAAAGAGAGAGAGAGGTATTACAATTAATGTAACGAGCATGGTATCTGGTCTTATAATAAAAAGAATCCTATCTCCAGTCAAAGACCAAAACTTTCATGGAATGTTCTAGAAAAGAAAGATGACGTCACTTCCTGAGCAAAACGTTTTGGGACAAAACTAGCTCGTTAGAACAATACGTGATCAGAGCAATGTAATCTTAAACATGACACAATTGCCATGGTGCAACCACTCTCTTGGTCTTGAAACAGTACAGTACATGTAACATTGTGAAATCATTCGCCTTCTTCTCATATGAGAGAAATCTTACACGAATGTTATAATGACCTGTCAACACGTTATCTTTCGTGATGACAATTGAAGCAAAACAAAGCAGGGGTGTCATTTGGGGGGGCTAGGGGGGGGGGGGGAACTGCTGCCGCCCAAGCCTCAACTTGCCCCCCTCATACCCAAAGCCCCAAGAAGTAACAGCAGCAGGTTTTCCATTATTCCTACCGAAATTCAAATGTGTCACCACATTAAGTTATATTTATCTATGTATCCATCTATCTGTCTATCTATCTATCTATCTATCACACACGATGTTTGTTTGTCTGCCTATTTTGCTGAAATACGTTACTTATGTGGCTTCAAAAAGCACATAAAATAGCTCAAACCATCTTTGCCCCCCCCCAAAACAAAAATCTGAAATGACGCCCCTGAAACAAAGCTCTCGATACCACACACACACGCTGCCGATATACTACGCTGCTATTAAAAACGTATCATTAATTCTAAATTACGCTGTTAAGTTATCTAAATCATTAATTCTTGTGAGATCTGACATTACATTACACTACATATGATATTTCAGCAGCTATTATCATTACACAGAATACATTATAACTAGAACAGTAAATATATCAAAATCATGGAGAGATATACTTTTTAAAGACAATATCATGAGAAAATACACATAAACACACACACACACACACACACACACACATATATATATATATATATATATATATATATATATATATATATATATATATATATATAATACATGTTTCGGATTTGAACATGTCATTTTCCTACATTTTAATGCAATATTCAGATTTATCTAAATCTGGATGAGACGTATCAGTAGTGTGATTAATGTCCTTGCATTTCATACGTTTTGTGTTTTCCCGCACCCAAAAAAATGATCCTGTTTTATTACCACTGTGGTCCACCGAATTGTGGGATGCGACTGTTGGATGCACTATCCCCGAAAGTATCTACTTAATTACGAACGAAACGAGTATCAGAAACATTCAAAGCACACGTTAATACATCGGAAAATAATATTTTCATGTCCAAATTGCAATAGTGCTTTAAAGAAAAATTACACACTGTATATATATAATACATATATATATATATATATATATATATATATATATATATATATATATATATATATATATATATATATGTGTGCATGTGTGTAGTGTACATAATCTTTCTCTACATCTTTTCCCACTTCTACGTGGGGTCGATGTTTCTGAAAGCTTTCCTAAACATCGACCCCACAAAGTGGGAAAAGATGAAGAGAAAGGTGTATATTACACGCTCATATATATATATATATATATATATATATATATATATATATATATATATATATATATATATATATATATCAATAATCAACACACAATCACGTGTGGAACGGAAATAAAATTCTGACTCACATCAGGATCAAACCCCAGTCTTTCAATTGAATGGCGCTTCCCACTAGGCCATACAAGTCTTGAAAGAAGTTTATATATATATATATATATATATATATATATATATATATATATATATATATATGTGTGTGTGTGTGTGTGTGTGTGTGTGTGTGTGTGTGTGTGTGTGTGTGTGTAATTTTCCTTTAAACCGCTATAGCAATTTTGACTTGAAAGTATTATTTTCCGATGTATTAACGTATGCTTTGAACGTTTCCGACATTAGTCTCGGTCGTAAATAAGTAGCTAATTTCGGGGACAGTGCAGGGTTCAGAGAACAACCCCTCACATCCCACAATTCGGTGGACCACAGAGGTAATAAAACGGGATAATCTTTTGGGTGGGGAAAACACAAAGCGTCTGACATTCAAGGCCACTAGTCACACCGCTGATACTTCTCATTCAGATTAAGATAAGTTTGAATCATGCATTAAAACGTAGGAAAATTACTTATTCAAATCCGAAACACGATAATGATTTAAACTAAATATTTATATATATATATATATATATATATATATATATATATATATATATATATATATATATATATGTCTGTTTTGTCAGTTCTATCCTGAATCTAATCTAGAGACCTTGGTACTTATTTAAAGGTGGGTAGTTGGTGGGCAGCAGAGAAAGAGACATTTACGGACCTAGCAAACATGAGCTCAGTTCTGTACCAGCCAGGCTTGGAAAGCGAATTTGGCTGACTGAACTCAATCTATCTATACGTGCGTAGATATATATATATATATATATATATATATATATATATATATATATATATATATATATATATATATATATATATATATACATACATACATACTGTATATATATAAAAGCATGTCTATATAATGTTCCAAGGACACAGGCTTCTTCTATGATGCAAAGGAGGTTTGCAAACAATAACACACCATTATCTGACCAAGCCACTCATCAAGCTAAGATACGAAGTTACAGATTAACAAAGAAAAACTGCGCCAATCCACCACGAAGCTTAATATGACACCCAGCTGTTTACTGAACTGAAATGACATTACCTTGGTTATCAACGCAACCGAAAACGGTTTCCTTGTAAGTACAAAAAGGACCTCTTCACAAGACGACGGTCTTGAGACACCACGGACGAGTATTGAAGGCCGTGACCATGAAACCGCATACTGAGTCGTACAAGTGCTAGACGAGGCGGGGCGGTCTCGTATCATACTGGAGCAGTTGGCGCAGTTGCCAACAGTGACTATTTACAGTATATACTGTATTGATCCTGCAACATTTGCAAGTCCGAAACACGAATAGAACAACATGCAAGGACAAGCCATTTTGCTCCGTCAGATTACGGAGGCATTATTGTACACGATTAATAATATCAAACGGTAATCACAGATGAAGCAGTGGTCTGTGGAATCAATGGTTCAAGAACGCAGCTTTCCGTGAATAACAATTATATGAATCCGAATTTCGGTCTCGTGTTTAGTTACCATTTCCGCCGCGGGGGCGGGGTTACTGGAGCTAGCTCAGTTAGGTTCCTGTGCAAACAAACAGCAGAGCAAGCAAAGCAAGAACGTCATTGCTTACCAGAGGAACCACGGGACTGCTTAGACCAAGGTCTAGACTCTGGCTCTGACGTAACTCAGAGGATCTGCCGACTTGCACAGAACATATGTGGAAAGAAGTGGCCTTTAAACTAGTACTAGACTAAGAACTAGTTGTGGGAGGGGTTAGCAGCCTATACGAACATGAAATACGAAATGATATTCGTCAAAATTTGTGTTGACAATGAAATCACGTAGTGAAATCCTACTATATCAGAACTGCGCAGATTGTTAAAAAAAAATTCTACGAAGCATTTATTATAAAAAAATCACATTACAGTTGAGAGCAAATTATTATTATTATTATTATTATTATTATTATTATCTGCTGAATATTTTTTAAACTGGAATATTCCAACAAGGTCATGTGTTACTGAACATGCTGCTTAATATCAGTAAATCTGGTAATCGATCTTTTATTGAAATAGCTGAAGTTTGACTTCACATCATGAAACTTGCATTGACTAAAACTAGTCCCTCTCCACACACACACACACACACACACACACACACACACACACACACACACACACACACACACACATATATATATATATATATATATATATATATATATATATATATATATATATATATATATAGAGAGAGAGAGAGAGAGAGAGAGAGAGAGAGAGAGAGAGAGAGAGAATAATTAATAATTTTTTTCTATATTTAGTAGATAAAATTTCCACTTGTTTCTCTGTTTCTTGATTCCGCCGAAGCCGAATCAGTTTTTCAATGAAACTTGCATTATTATTATTATTATTATTATTATTATTATTATTATTATTATTTATGACAATAGACTTCTTGATAACGAAACAATCTCACTTTCAAAGTCAAGACCGAATTGCTATGGTAGTAAAGGTTTTCAAATTGTCTCGTCAAGTATTAAAGGTCATGTCGGGTTCTCTTCACCGTTACCAAAGAAATATTAATAAAAACAGTAGTAAAAATACTGATAAAAATACTGAAGTACCACCTTGGTAATATGAAAATATGAATTATTCATTTCTACCATTAAAATTGAATTGAGAAATATATATATATATCTTTTAAAACTACTATTTTCCTTAAATGACGTCTCTCTTCCCTCACCCTGCCATCACCCATATAACTTGTACATTTGATTAGGGTATCATTATAAGGATCATGTCAAGTTAGGAGAACCCAACATCTCCATTTCAAGAACAGCGTACTCAGTGATCCCCTTGTAAAGAATGGCCACCCCTTTCCTGTCCGAACTCCAGTTCCACATGAGGGCTAGTACTAAACACGGCGAAACAGTGATTCACCTACACTGTTTCGCCGTGTTCAGTACTAGCCCGGGTGGGGGAGATCAAATGTATTTTGCCTTGTTCAGTACTAGCCCCAGGGGGGGATCAAATGTATTTTGCATTGTTTAGTACTAGCCCGGGGGTCAAATGTACTTTGCCTTGTTCAGTACTAGCCCCAGGGGGGGTCAAATGTATTTCGCCTTGTTTAGTACTCCGGAGATAATCTAAAATAATATCAAAACAAAGCCCACAAATTATACTGAATAAGGTGTGAGATGTTATCTTCTACGATTCAGGCTGTTATTTTAAAAAAATTTACCAACTCCAACGATTTTCAAACATACATTTCACTGAATTCTATAAAGCTAACTCCCTTCGTTCCACTCCACTCCCATCCACCCCCTCCCTCTGAAGGGGGGGAGATAAACAATTCAAGGGTACAGTACTTTTTCTCCGTTTCCAATGGACTTCGCATAAAAGGCCAAAAACTTATCGTTATACCATTCGAAAGGGTCCAAAATTTTCGTCTTACATCTTGGAATGCCAGTGCCATGAAATACCTAAATATCTTTCTGATTGTCTTTAATCCTTAGATCCGTAGTCTGTTTCTGTAGTCACTAAACTGACCCATTACTAAACAGAAGATAATACTCACAACGACACAACCGCTTGAAGCTAAGACTTTTAACAACCCAACTTCACTCCTACTCTCACGCACACTCAGACAGATAGAAGAGAATGGCTGAAAAAGGAAGTTCTTTGAGTAAATATCTTGCAATGAAGCTCGCTTGTTGATTTGTCCATTGGCCCTAAAGTTTCCCACTGATTCATATTTTAAGGATTCAGTGTAATATTTAAACTTTTCGACCCAAATTCTTTATGAAACAGAAAAAACTGACACTCGGTATTAAAGAGTGTCAGTATTATCTTCTGTGTAGCAATGGGTCAGTGTAGTGACTATAGAAACAGGGTCTAAGGATTAAAGGCAATCAGAAAGATATTTGGGTATTTCATGGCACTGGCAGTCCAAGATGCATGACGAAAATTCTGGACCCTTTCGAATGGTAGGCTGGTAAGTTTGTAGCCTTTTATGAAAAGTCCATTGGAAACAGAGATCAAATACTGTACCCTTGAATTGTTTATTCCTCCCCCCTTCAAAGGGAGGGGGTGGATGGGAGTGGAGTGGGACGAAGGAAGTTAGCTTTATAGAATTCAGTGAAATGACGTATGAAAATCGTTGGAGTTAGTAAACTTTTTGAAAATGAAAGCCTGAATCGTAGAAGGTAACACCTTACACCTTATTCTGTATGATTAATCCAGCACTTCACAATCTTACTTCAACTCTGACAAATGCAAAACTTAATTTTGCAGTGTTAACTGAACTCGCTCCCACTTCATGATCTGTTAGACGAGTGTCAAAGAAACAGGCATGTTGGTAAAGCCACCTGTAAAATAATCGTCAGCAAAAAGGTACGAGGGTCAATAGAACTGACATTCAAAGAAAGCAATAAAAATAACAACTTCAAGTTACAGATAAAGTCCAAGAACATAGACTAAACATGACAATGTGACTGCTTACACTTACCTTCAGTGCTGTCCTCTCAGCTCCTTGGGTTTCTCCTATTCCTTCCTCCTTCAGACGGATTCTTAAACATTTCCAGTATGATACAAGACTGTGCAAGCGCCAGGAAGCAAGGAAACGTGTTTCAACATTACACTTCAATGGTGGTATATCTTCTCTATGTTTAAAACTTCACTGCACTTTAACAGTCGTATTCTCTCTGTTTGGATTTTCACTGCACCTAGAGTCGCACTGTACATATCTTTTCTTCAAATTCTGCTTGACAATTCAAGTCCATCTTCCAGCGACGTTAGTAATGATCAAGTTCTACGAGGTGAGCTAAACACAGGCACAAAGATAAAGTCACAACACAGTTTCAATGTCACTCTTCACACTAACACAGTTTCAATGTCACTCTTCACACTGACAAACCAGCATATTTCCATGGTTTGCATTTTAATTATTTTCTATTTGGTTTCAATACAGGCAAATTCTAGTCTGCTGTTTTCTCTCTAAGTGAATCCACAATCTACTGAATGCACCAATTTATCATCCAAATGTCTTACACAATTCACTGAAATTCACTATTGTCCCAAGCACTGTCTGACACTCACTCTGTTGGTAGTGTTTCATGCTGATCCCCTTTACGCAGGCCAAGTCTGACGACTGTGACAAAACAAAAGAAAGGGAAAGGGACAGTGTAAAGTTTACATCACGATAGACTTTAGGAGTAAGGGAGAAATGACAGAGAAACATTCCAACGTTCAGAATTAAATGTCAGTACGAGGAATGGAGTTTCTACCGACGCAAGCAGCAGAGAAAGGAAAGATCGAGAAAGGTAGTATGGTTGGGGGGAGAGAATATATTATATTTTGCTGTGATTGTCATGCAGAGATGGTAAAAACAATCAAAATACAAAAAATAATATACAAAACAAAGATTCACTAACTGGAACTAAAGTAATATGTCAAAACATGTCAACAATTTTTAAAAAGTTTTACCAATTTGAATTATTTAACATCAGGCACAATCAACAGATAATTACAGGCCTGGAACTGAAAAAGCAATCCTTTTCCACATTAATGCTTCATCTCATTCTAAAGGTTTTCAAGAAATAATTTTTTGACAAAGTAATTAAAGATTATGAATGAGCTAAACACCAATGCATGGATGAAAATTAATTACAGGCTTGAGGACTAATGTGAAAGAGGTCTAGAAGTACAGTCTTCAGTTTGTTTCGAATAATTCTGAATATCCATTGAGCTTTCAATGTTTACGTTCACAAATGGACCAAAAATTGTAACGATGCCAACAAAGACGATGGTATTTTATTTCCTTCATTATGAATGAGGTTAGTGTCAAAACCTTGCTCGGTGCTTACTGGAACAAACGAAAAAAAGATCAATGACGTCCCATTTTTATGAAAATGATGATGATAATAGATTTTTCCCAATTAATAGTTACCTGTTTGGTGTTGATTACAGACTGGATCTTGGTTAAGTAACTGCATCTAGAGTATTGCTGCAATCTGGATCTTAGTCAATGAGCTGGTCACAGTTTGCATCATGATACCTAATCCACCATTTCTCTGGTTTCATCCTCACCTTGAGAGAGGTTTCTCTCCTTGAGTTCATCATAAAACTGCTCTTAGTTTTAGACTGATGTTTTAATTGGAGAGAGACTTATTCCATTTGTAATAGGATCTAAAACAAGGCTGGAATTGTACACATCACTTCTTAGGCCAGGAGACAGGGTTATCACCAATTATGGACGAATTCCCTTGACACACTATTCTTGTGGGACTGGGTCTGTTTTTGAGTGGCTCCCTAGTACAGAATATAATGCTATGTCTCTGTAACTTTTCAAGCACCACCAATACCTTCACGCAAATTCAACATTACTCCTCTCACTCGGTCCTCAGAAACCTTTAGCTCGTCCAAAAATACTTCACACACCTGGGCAAAGGCCCCCCGAACTCCTAACACTGCTTTTGTGAAGTTCTGTATACATGTTCTCATGACATTACTGGCTTTGTTTAGTGTTATTCTACATAAAGTTTTGTGAACAGGTAACCAAACTGTAAGAGTAATGATGATGGCATCTGTTTAACCTATGAGAGCAAAAAGGTCCTCTTTAAAGTGAGACAATAGATATTCTTGATTTTTTAATAAAACAGAAACCTTTGCTTCTCATGTGACCAGAATGTACCATAGAATTAATCATCCATAAATTAAACAGTACAATAGACAAGGTAAGTTGTGCTGCCTTTGCTTATACTGTACCCCTCCAACAGCAAAAACACTTTGCTGAAGACAGAAATTTCTTTAAATTTGTGGTTAGAAGACACAATCAGAAAATGTGTTCCGTTAGATGGCAACATGTTATATCCGACAACACCGGGTCTTTGTGAGAACATAAAAAAATCATCCACAAGACTGAGTAATATAAAATGCTTTACAGGAAGTAAAGGACAGCTCCATTAATATATGGGCTCAGGAATGAGAAATAGAAAAAGAATTAATATCTGCTGACGAAGATTCTGCTACACATTTTTTCAGATTGGAAGAAACCAGAAAGGATACTGTCTAGAATAAGTTTTCGGTTGTAACGAGATGTTTTTCTGGAAGATTTTGTTGCAAGAAACATATATTCGCAAAATTTCAAAACAGGCTATAGGATCAAAGGCACAGAAAGATAAACTTGCTGTGTGGCATTGCTACAAGACATACGATCAAGTTTGATGTCATACTAAGGCTAAGAAACCAAGAAACCTCCTGAACAAAGGTAAGGGCAATCCACATGTGTTCTCACGCACAAAAATAAAAAATATTGTCATTATCATTAGCTTTAAATATGGTTTCACAATCATTTCATCCCTAGGTAAGGTTAACTATTTCTGAGTAAGCCAGGCAAACTGTAAAAGAAATAAAATATATACAGAATGAAGAGCTGGCAGTGTAGGTTACCCAACAAAACACAAAAATGTGCACAAGGGGAACCTGTTGGTGGTTAATGAACCCTTAATGTAAACGGTTAATGAACCTTAATGTAAACAACTCATTAACACAAAGGTAAAAATCAGGTTAAATACATTAAAAGGTTGTAATTTGGAACATAATTCCAAATGACATCACCAGCAAACAAATTTACATACATAATGTTAGCAAAGTAGCACAGAAAACTTTACACATGTAATGTTAGCAAAGTAGCACAGAAAACTAAGTCAGAGATGAGCTAACTAATGTATTTCTCTTGACTAGTGTGTCACCTGTCACTCGCTTTAACTTACTGGTTACAAGTAAATACCAAACCGTTGAAGAACATGGAAAGAATGCAATGAGGTTATAGAGGAATAAATGCTTAAGTGACTAGAGAAAAAATGGAAATGGTTAGGAAATTCTGGCTATTAATCAGCCAAAATGTTTATGAAAACAAGGGCCTCATTACTACTTGACCGGACAGAGTAGTGAGGCCGAGTATTTTCTTTTGAAATTGGATGGAGTGTCTAGGATTCGAGAACACCACAAATAAGGGCTAATTATAGGTGATGGGTTGGTTGAGAACTCGACCTATTTTCTAGATCATGTGAAATGAAAATGGTTGACAAAATTACTTCTTTTTTATTGTGAATCAGTACAAGGTATTAAAGTCCAAATACATTAACTGTGACGAATAGTGAGCCATGACTTAGTGGAGGGTCATCTTTCACATGGAAGTTTCAATACCAGTAATTATTACATATGTAAAAGACTGGGGAGGTAACAAAACCAAGTAGATAATACTGTACATACAACTGAACATCAAATAAGCAGTAAAAGAAAACCCTCTCCAGCTGGCATTTACAAACTTCTCAATTTAGTGGTTTTAAGTTGGACAGAACTAATCAAAACTGTGAACTTATTATTATCAGGTAAAAACTAAAATAAAACCTTAAAGTATTTGTAAAAAAAAAATAAAAAACTATTGTACTTGTAACCTTAAACACTAATTTGCCTCAAGGCACCAAAGGGGTCATTATTCACTTCTACAACAATGTGCAATTCTCATACCGACTCCAACAAGCATTCCCCACCGAAGCAAGAGCACCAACGACAAGCAAATCCGTAGACACATTTCACATTTATAACCTTTCCTCTATCAATCTAATCAATAATTCCATTTACACTTATGAAAAATTATGACAGCTTGTTTGAACCTTTCGTCTTCACTTCTCCAAAACACATTCAATATATTTTTTCTTATACTGCTCCCTCGACAGCAAAAGCTGAAAGCTCTAATGATTCCTCAAGCTCTGCCAAGTCAAACAATTCCATACTGAGGAGATATTTCACCAGCCAAATGATGTGTAGTTAGTTATAAATGATTTGTTTAACCAGACCTCTGAACTCTTTCACGGTTCTTCTCGGGCTGGAACAAACGATGTGTACTGTACCGTATTATCATTCAAGTGATGTGTACTGTACCGTATTATCATTTTAGTGCAATCAACATTTTCATTAATGTTGTCATTTCTGTCCACGTACAGACATTAGAATGAGACACGACACTGGAAGATCAAATTCCAACCTCATCATTAACTTCAAGAGCTAAAGGTCTCCTATTTCATAATTTCCCTATGTAATTTCACCTTTGCAGGAAACAATACTCCCTGGGATTCTCAAGTTTCTATTAGCAACAAAGCAAGAAATCTTTCCTATCCCTGAATAACCTTCTTAAACCTATAGTTTTATAGTTTATTTTCTGTTGGGCTTTCCTACGTCCCTTCCATCCTTGTCACCAAGACTAATTCCCTACAGGTTCCATTGCAGTGTCTTATACCTAATCGCCTTGTGTCTTATTACTTGCTTACCTAACAATCTCTCCGTTTCCCTCTCTCCCCTATGGTCACGCCAAGTCTGTTGCTGGTTCTTCCTTAACCCTCAACATTAGTCCCAATGGTTTTTCTTTCCATTCTCTATTACATATATATAAAAATACTAAATTTTTTCAATACTAATGAAGAAGAGAGTACTCTCAGGCACTGTTTGCAATTATAATTTATACGGCATTCATTTTAGTAACGTATTAGTTAATATTTATGTGTACACACCACAGAAAAAGATATGACTTACATTAATGAGATCTTCACTTATAACATATTTCCTCCATTGAAATATGAATACCTGTACTACTACATGATTTCAACATTTTCAAGATATAATCACCCATACTTTTCAAGAGGGTCATACTTGATGAAACGTTATATCACTGAAAATTCTGTTATGTGGCAATACAGTACTGTATATATATGTATACTGTATATACAAACAGTCCCTGGTTTACGGAGGGGGGGGTTCCATTCCCGGCGGCGAGCCATAACCTGAAAAACGTTGTAAACCTGAACACCAAATAATGAAGGGATAAAAGAGGCTCGTGGCACTGTAAGTGCCGTAAAAATTGGGTTACGGCACCATAAAACCGGGTACAGTGCCATAAAACCAGGTACAGCACTGTTGTACAGTGCCGTAAAATCAGGTTAATGGTGCCATGAGCCATGCACCATAGCCCGGGACTGCTGTAACCCAGGGACTGCCTTTACAGTATAAAGAGATCTCACGGCAACACCTCATCAAAGTGCCTTATTTCCCTTTATAATGTGTGAGCTGTTTTGTGTAAAATGGAAAAAAAACAAAGAAAATAAAAATCTAGTTAAAAGAAATCTCTTTCAATCAATTATGATAGTCCTCAATACACACAGCTCCTCATCCAGAAAAATTCACAAAACTTTCAGGCCATGTCTGTAATAAAGATTAAGTAACAAATGCCAGTGTTAAAATGATGTTTGAACAAGGACTGAAAGTATACTGTACTTTTATGAAAAAGATTTAACAGAAAATACGGACCTTCCTTTCCAATACATCTTTCCTGCCATCTATTCTGAAACCACAAGACACTTCTTACTTGGATGACTCTAGTTGGTTTGACTTCCACAACACTCAGTATTCAAATCCTTCATATTTCTATGAGACAACAGTCTTGAAAACAAATGTTTTGTTTAACATTTAATACTAAACATCTTTGGTGCTTGGGAAAATATGTTTGTATGCTTAAAAGTAAGTAAACAAAACTATGCACTGCATTTTTCCAACCTGACTGAATCTCAGCATTCACTTCTAAAAAAATGAAAACTCTACTTCAGAACCTGCATTCCAACAACTTTTATTCTGAAGCTACTTTAACTTTCACAAAATAAAATAGCTATCTTTATTACTAATAAGATTATCATCATCATGAGCTGGTTTAACCAGTTTGAAATTCTTAACTATCACTGACCTGGCTGATACTGATAATCATGTGCTGTAATCCTCAGCAGGGGCAAAAAACTTGAGCAGAATCATAAAACGAAAAAAATAATACTGAAGAGTTCTACCTGGCAAAACTCTGTTGAATGCACTAAAATGTAAACTAAAAGACAATATTCTTTAAAATATTCTAAAAAAATTAAACAGATAAGTAGACACTGTAATGTAACATACAATATTACATTATAAATTTTGTTATGGTAATTTACCAAGAAAACTTTACTGAAACTGTTTTCATGGTTTTGAACAAAGTGCAACTAGCAAAAGATTTTTAATCCACTAACCCTGGAATGTCATGATGCCAAAAGACATTACTTTAAATTACTGTGTTGAAAAGGTACACTATTAACCAGACACTTCCAGCATTTAGTAAAAAAAGACAAGTAAAACCCTTGTACAACCTCATTTGTACTTCAATTGTACTTCAACTTCACTGATGAAAGTCTTAAAAAAGTTCTTCCAGCATTTTAACCACAGATGTGCAGCGTAAACATTCCAACAGTTTCCTCAAGGAGTTTTGCAATGCTGGACCCTCAAGTGATTTTATTCATGCAGTTGCATAGGCACTACATCCTAATCGCGCAAACAGTACAGGTATACACTTACCAACAGCATTCAGAATTATGAGTAAATTGGTCATCACTGTGTGCAATCATGAAACCAAAAGTGACTTTGCCTTTTCAAGGCACAAAATCTTGAGCACTTCAGTCAATTATAGTGACAACCAAAACCTAAAATCTACATTTTTCAGTGAGAGTTGGTGACTGTAATAATGAATACAGCCATTTTCAGAGGCACAAAATTATTCTCATTGCTGTACAGCTAACTAGCAGTGACATTAAACTTCCTTCATTTTAGCTCACAGCCACATTTTCTAAACTTTGTTTAGACAGTCAAATGACCTGGCTAAAATAACAACATATTTTTAAGGGGGAGTCTTATTTTCTGAACATCATACAAACAATTTTTATCCAAATCACATGATTCACAGCCAACTTCAATCTTCTCTCAGAAACATCACAGAATTTATGACTCTTTCTTTATTTCACTTATACTAACTATAAGAAACAAATGACTAATTTGTCCTAGACTAAATAAACATTCTTTGCTTAATTTCAACTTCAATTAAAACAGTCTTATTTCCTAAAGCCTAATTGGCAAAAAGGTTGTAATCTGCTTAATAAAAATTTTTTGGCAATTATATCAAATATAACATTTTCACCTTTATATACATGAAATATTTTTTAAACTAACAGTAAAACTGCACTGGTAGGTAGGAAGTGCAAAATTTCAAACCATCTTAAAACATTTGTGTAAATGCCTGGATTCTATATAAGAATTAAAAAAAAAAACAGTGTAAAGAGCTCCAATTTTTCTCTCTGCCATTCCTTAATTTAAATAAAAGACACTCATTTTTTTTTCAAGATCAAATAGAACTAGTAAAATCTAATATACAGAAAACAAAGAATTAAAGCTTAAAGTACTTATCATACAAGCAAAATTTTCTGCACAGGCAATGTCACTGCTATTAGCAAATCCCCTGTCAATCAATCACTAAGGGGACGCATCCACGTCGGGGTCGTCGCTGCTCTCCTCGAGAGGATAAATTGTCTCCAAGTTGAGGATTGTTCCACCAAACAGCTTGATCATCTGCAGAACAACCTTCTCTATTTCAGTAGTGGGCAACTGTACCTAGGAGACAGAGGAAAAATTATCATAATGTGACCTGCTGTTAGATTCTTACTGTACTGTATTCTTAAATGATACATTTTTTATATGGGAAACAGTTAATATTTTGCATGGACTTTCATCTGTAAAAGAGGTAAAGTAGATTATTCAATACTGACATAACCCTTCGGTGAGTTTCATGAATTTTAGGTTGTCAAGCCAAGCACTGCGGCAGTTTCAGCCATTCAGTGCTTGAGACAGCAAAGAGAAGTCGGAATGGTTGGAGAGGAAGATTGAAGAAAGAAAGTAGAGTGGAGGTAAAGTAAAAATCTAAAAGGTGGGTGCAACCACGGGCAAAAGAGAGGCTGCAAACGCCCTTCAGTGAAGCCTACAGTGCACCACATAGATGCATTAATGGCATCATCCCCCCACAGGGAAACCGGGATAAACGTCACTTGAAATATTATCAGACTATTTAGAGGAGCATAGAACTCTTACGACAGAAGTGAATTACAAACATGCCTATTATTTCTTGTTCCACTTTTTATCACGAGATGCTACCCTACAGCTAACAAACAACGAATGCAAGCAGCGACTGGTGAGGGTCTGAACCACATCAGAAATTACCTAGGTATACTTTGCCACAATCCTCATTAAAAAGAGAAATGTAACAGCATTTATTATAACTGGAATGCTGAGACATGAAATATACTGGGGAAGAATGAAAATGTGTACTGGGAGACACTTTGAGGCAACTGCCATTTTCAGGCAAAAAAGTTGCATGATAGGAAACCAAACACCAGCTCTGTACAGGTACAGTAAAAAAAAAAAAAAACCTTGGAATACTGTAATAAGAAACCTTAATATTTTAGGTTCTATGTTCCACACACCATTTTGATTCTTGTGACAATTCTGTATCCTCATTGCACATTAATAACCTGCAACAAATGAGAGGGGGGAATGGGATATTGCACTACATCCATTAATTATGGACAGAACAATACAGTATACTAACTTTACATGAAAATTATCATCATCTAAAAACTTCCACAATGCTATGAGTCGTTATTGTTTGAAAAGCTTCCTACACCAATACAGTTGCTGGTAATAACTATGCATGCTTTGGATTTTTTGTTCTATCAGTTCTTCCATCTTGACGTTTGTTGCAGAATCACAAGATAAAATTGCTCAAGACAGTAATTTCTTTCACCACAATAATTTCCATCAAGATTTCAAGGTTCATTGTAGCTAATAAACTGCCCTGCACCTACAAACAATGTCCTACAACCGAAACAAAACTAAGTATGAGAGCCCCAAGGTCCTCTCTTCATCCATGAGACTTACAAAAGCAAGGCAATGACCCCTGATGACTCAGCAGGTAGACCTATGCAGCAAACAAGCTACGAAAATAAAAAAAATAGTTTTAAAAAATGCAAAATATCCACAGTTCACAAGGATAGTAAAGGTCACATAACAATGAAAATCTGTCACAAATTCTGGGCAGAAACTGAACTTGGAAGCAGCATAGTTTAGTCAGCAGTAATACCACAGATAAGCCTTACTTCAATGCAGATCTTTGGCTATTGCCCCTCGTGGCTCTGCCTCCGGAGTTACATTAATAATTTCATGAAGCGTCAATGGCCTTATCCCGTTCAGGTGCCAAAAAAACCAGCACCTCTGATCTTTCATTCCCTTTACTGCAAAGCTTTAGTACAGTCTCTCTGGAAGTGTCATGGGTGGTGATGCCCAGAATTTTAAAAGTTCCTGTTTATATACTTCCTAATTTCCTTTTTATCTGCTCAACTTACTCATTCTTTATTTTCATCTATTCTGCACCAAAAATTTCTTCCTTTTTTCTTTTTGTTTGTTTATCGTTTTCGCACATGGGCAACCAATTCAGGGGAAGCTCGCTCACGAAGGTAACAGCACATCACTTATCAAAATGGCCCTTGTCCCAAAAAGTTACATTCCTATCCGTCCTAAAATCTAATCCCTTTTTGGTAGTCAAGAATGGAATGCAATGGGATATAAAATTTAGGCCAAAGGCCAAGCGCTGGAACCTGAGAGGTCATTCAGCACCAAAAACGAAACTGAGAATAAAAAGGTTTCACTACGGAACAATTGTTAGGAGAGGGTGGAACGCAAGACGGAGAGAATATGAATGGAGGTACAATAAATGGAATGACATGGTTGCAGCTAGGGGCCAATATACTACTTGTAAAATCACCAAAACATACATCAGTTTCATTTGGCCTAATAATAAGTTTGTCTCGTGCATCTTGAAAGTTTAAATTTTCATTGACCTTTGATCTCTCTCAGTAAGTCTTTGACCTTACACTATGCACTGGCAGCATTACTGGATTATGTATACCATCTACAGTATGAACCTCTATCTAACTAACATGTCTGATATGTTATGAACTGTGTTAAATTCTTATCTGACCTCTGACCATTTAAGCGTGTCCATGACTCACTCAGCACACTGGAATCACTAGAGGAGTATGCATGATGTATACAACTCTTCATCTCCAGCAGTTCACAAGTTTTGGCCATGGTTAAGACCTTGGCATCTTTCTGCATGTTGACATAATAGTGAATTATGCATGCAAAATCAGGAGTTCCTATCTCCTAAGTTTAGAATTTTCAGTTAAGATCAAATTCTGATTTGACCTATGACCTGTATGTATAACCTTGACTTTTCCTTTGCACAATAGGTTACCTAGCAGAGTCTTCTTCTTTGTTTTAACGTGCTTTTTTTCCCATTTTTCTATAGGGTAAGCACGATGCCTTCTTTTGAAGGACTTTGATTTGGCGGTGGGGTAGGCCGTAATGGATACTAAATATAAAGCCCTCATCTTTTTCTACTGTAGGTACAAAGTTATGGACAAGCTTTGGGTGACAACCTGGCCTACCTGACCTTAAGGTCAGGATCGAGTAAGTGCAGCAAACGTTATTTTTCGGGTTACTGGTGAAGGATGACAATGTCTCAAGTTGCTTATAATGCTGCACGTGTTAAAGCTTAACTGAACACACAAGCCCAGAGTCTGGGCGGAAAAATGCTTATTACGAAGAAACAAATTCTTCTATATTAATCTGGTATAGTAAGCAAAGCACTAACCCACTGTTTGGTAAAATGACCTTTGCTATATTAGGAGATGCCACACATTAAGAAGCAAGTTACACGCATGATAATTATTCCAGAGTCATGTACAGTAATGCAGTATGGCATCAGCTTTAAAAGGATTTTATGAAGGTGAACTTAAAATCTGTAATTTTTATTATGAAACCTACACGGTACTAAGACAAATGAAATTGGGTTTCAATACTGATGTTAATTTTTAGCAAATATTTTTTCCAACTCCTGCTTGAATTTTTAATGAATCAAAGCCACTTTAAGGACAGTAAATTTTTATTACAGTAAAGAAATACAACACCAAAAATTAAACTGAATGCCATAGACCCATTACAGTTGGTGTAAGGGGATTTAGATAAATATAAATGAAAATCCAGCGCACCTTCAATTGCAAAATGATGGATTTTTTAGGCCGTAAATAACCGACTTCTGCAATTCAAACTGCCTATGTGAGCCTCATATAATACATCATTTATGAGCTTTTCAGCTACAATCCGTCTTTCTTGTGGCAGAATTCTTAGCTTATTGGCAACATTTTTCCCAACAGTGTCGAATTCATCAGCAGCGCAGACATTTGTAAGCTTCTCTTCCAAAAGCTGAACCAGTTTATCAGTTTTTGTTATGTTTTCCTTACATGGTGTTTTGTGCTCCTGAAAAGAAGACAGTTTTCATAATCAAACTGAGAACTTGACACAAGATGGTTCATGGAGTGAATTATTTTCTCCTTGATCTGAACCCTGTAAATAAAAACAATGTTTAAACTAGAATTTACTGTTTGTATATACCAGTCATTTTCCAGACACTCCAAAAAAACAGACGAGTTTCCACCAAGTCACCTTCAAGTTCAGGCTCCGAAGCACCCTGCTCCATGAGGGTAAAACTATTCCAAGTGTTGCCTGACTACTTCCCAAGAGCATGAAGGGTCAGGAAGAAGGCTCAAAATATTTATTTAGTGACTGATTTGTATAAAAAAACTAATTAAGTTTCAAAAGTATGTTTACCAAAAAAATCCATCACTTTGCAATAACCTGAGTAGCTTATTAGGTAGGAGGACTCTTGCCAGTCTTATAACGTCCAGTAAGGATCTTTGGAGTTAATACTACAGCAGAATAAAGTCTTCTTATTCTTCATCCACACCATTATCTTACGAAACAAGCGCAGTTATCATAAGATGAGGGCCAGTTACCTTGATGCATCTTCTCCAACTATAGGTATTTCTACTCTGAAATTTAGAGTCTAGTGGTCCAAAAGTTCCAGGGCTAACAAGGTGTCATAAAACAGATCGATACCCCTGTCAGTAAAACCATGATCTATACAGGTCATAAAGCATAACAATTTGACATGAAAAGAAAATAACATACCATTCAACCATATGCCAGTACATATTCTCCATCAGTACCATACTAAAATGGCATGATAAAATGGCTTGTCTAAGCCAGCAGAGAATAGTTTTACATACTTATTACTAGCATATGCCAGTGGCTAGAAAACCACCTAACACTCCCAAACAAAGGCTTGATCCTCCACACATAAGTCCTTACAACTCTCATGGGCCACAGGGGAAATGATTCATTGTTTCCCACCAGCAAAGGCAATGAGGGGATAACAAAAGCAAGAGCACAATGAACATGTGAAGGTGCATACTGCACTTTAGTAACAAATCCTGGAACAAACAACTGGTCAAAATTGTACCAGTTCTCGGTGTGAGTAACTTGGCTGGAAAGTGCACGGGTCCCTAGCCGAGACAGGAAGGATGTTCATCAAAATCCAAAGACACGGTTATGTCGTAGAGTAAGTCCTGTAAAAACTTGAGCAACTTCTTTTTCATTTGATTCTTTAATGTAATATTGTATTTCTGTAAAGTAATTTTCTATTTCTGTCTTCCGACAAATAGCTACTTCCTTAGCGATGAAGATGATGATATTTGTATCAGATGTATATGCACGTTGTTCAGTATAGTAAACACCCTGTATTCACAGGGGATGCGTACCACAGCCCCTCCGCGAATAGCAAAAATCTGCGAATACTTAAAACCCCTCTAAAAACACTTAGAACTGCCTATTTTGATAGTTGAAACAAAAAAAAGCCTCTAAAAATGCTTATATCCGAGTATTTTAATAGTTTTATCTCAAAACGTGCATTTAGTCATGAAAATTATATGAAAATACAGTAATTAGTGAATATTTCTCAGTGAAAAATACCGTGAATGGGCGAATTTTCCGTGAATAATGTGTATATATGTTCCATAAAGAACTCCGCGAATAGGCGAGTCCATGAATCGTGAGAACGCGAACAAGGGGGGTTTACCGTAATGGTTTACAGTACGTGTATTACGTACATTTGCTGGAAGACAACACAAGAAACTCTAGTTAAGTGGAAAGGGTTTTATCCAATTCATTTGGCATAATTTGATCAATTCTGTACTGCACTGTATATAAGTACGGTAGTATGGCTACAATTATGTCCTTTTCTTTTATCTGAATGATTCTTCTTTCAATTAACACTGCACCATACAAGGCAGTACTTTGCAGCATTAGTAAAATACAAGTTTTGTATAAGCATCACTAACCTGTGATAATATTTTTTGCAAAAAAAAAAAAAAAAAAAAAAAAAAAAAAAATTACAACAATCCATTTTTAACAGTGCTAGTGCCCTGGACGGGTGTCCTTCAAAAGAATACACAAAAACCAATACATATTTCAAACGAGAATCTTTAAATAACAGAGGAGATTCTCTGTCTACTCTGTTACAAACGACAACCAAGACGTCAATACAGTCGTTTTCTTGGGTGATGTCACTTTGAAAAATGGGAGCACAAAAGACTGATAAGACGGGAATAACCTGAGTCTGCATATTAATCTCAGGTTTTCAGGTGCATTACATGACACAGAAACACTCCACTCTGCTACTGGAATTGCACGTCTAGATGAGCGAATTAAAAAAATCATAAAACATACCAAGTAAAACTTGTTTCCTTGAGGAGGTGTGGGTTGGGAGCTCTTCTTCCGAACGAGAACTTTCCTCTCTGGGGGGTTTTGGTCTGGTGGACTCATCCTGACCACATTCACTTTTGGGCTTGCAGGCTGGGCCTGAAAAATAAAAGTTCATCAGCCATGATCAAAATTGATTTCTTTGTAAAATAATTGAAAACAATCAGCCATATCTTATATCCCACCGCCCAAACTTCATATTTTTACTAAAGTCTTTACACTCAACTGCTTTAAATAGAGAGGTGAGGTTACTTACAGGTAAGACCTCATTCTGAAAACCCCATACTGTACTCAACATTCAAATGTTCTTATTCCTGTCTACCAGAGGTGTGTATTGAGCAAGTATAGTTTATAAAAAAGAAGACAATCTTAGAGGGAAAAATGTGTATAATATTTAAAAGTATTATATACCATATATGAGTTACTGTACAAACCTCTGTTCTGACTTATGAACAGTCATTTATGGAGGAGGCAATTGCTTGAGCTTTCTACTCTCCACTGAACAAATTGTGTGACAATAATCACACAAAAACTATTGTAACAAAAAATCTGAGTACAGTACAGTAATTATCACTGCAATGAAAGTGTAATGTAAAACTGTTTCTCGCTCAACACATCTTGCAATAATAATGATATGCACATCAACAAAGTTACAAAGCATTGAAGTATAAAGTTTTAAACACTTTCCATAACAAGAAACAACGACTACTCGAGCTGACAGGGAGTAAACAAAACCATCTTAATAAGCTTTTGAGGTTTGTTCAACTTTTTGATGTACTGTACTTATTTATTTCTAATTTTCTGGACTAAACTGCTGGTGTGTTTTAGTGTTTTTATTCATTTCCATGACAAGTTACTTTATTTAATACATATCAATAACATATGCTACAGCCTAAGAGATTACAAGCACATGCCTGTCACACTGACACTATTTGTTTTAGCTACTTTTCTTTTATTCATAATACACTTGTGTAACTTGGGGGAATGTTTTATCCAAAAGCGTTAATCATAACTGTATAAACTGGACAAATAAAACCCATGACAGCATTATTTAAAATTTGTCAAATGCAAAATTTTTATATCTAATAATAGTGACAGCTGTTTCGGTCATTAGCTTAAGCATAGGCCTGAAAAAAAGCCCTACGTTAATGGCTGAAACAGCTATCAGTGTTACATAACTAGAGCAACATAAGTGATTCTTGTATTTCCTTCAAAGTTTTACCAATGAAGGTAAAAGGTGTTATAGGAAAACATGGAGATGTGTTATCCTAAAGTAGCAGATGTCATGTGTACACTGGCATTCATTGCAAACTGCTTAAGAGAAAAACTGTGCCCAAGAGTGTGTGTGTGTGTGTGTTGGTGTAAAGTGAGATTCAGATATATTAATGATATACATCAAATAACATACAGTAGAAGGTACTACAATACACTTACTTCTTCTGCAATAATAGGGTGATCCTGGGTTTCCCTTTTCCTGATGAAGCTGTCAGGTTTTGATACTTTCGGTGCGGGACACGCACCCTCTGGAAATGCTTCTCTGAAGTCACGTTTGACATTCCTGCACACGCGCATGTGGAATTTATTCTCCTTGATCAGTTGTTCCTCATTACTGAAACTATAACCAAAAAAATGCCTGAAGACCAATTACTCCAATTTCATTTCTGCATCTAACATGTATCACAAAAGTATGATTAACAAGTTAGAAAACATCAACATTAAATGTTTTATAAACTTCAATCCTAATTACATTCTACACATGCATTACTTAATTCAGAGACTTCACTCACTAACTGATGCATCTGTGCCCCAACTGAGGGCAAAGAGGAAATAGTACCTCACAGTACAGCAATGTCCCCAGCACATTCCTAGCAAGTGGAAGAGGAGGCGCAGGGGGGATGAGTTGGGGAAAAAAAAAAAAAAAAAAAGACCAGAAGTCTAGTAGGTATCTACCCAACAGTCATTGAGCAGCCATAGCTGATCTGTTAAGAGTACCTTGCATTACAAAGACACGATTTCAAGTAGCAGAAAGCATAGGTCAAGGAAGTAGGCAAGCAGCTGGCATACTGGTAGAAAGAATAGGGGCAACCACAGAGCTAGCTGATGGAGACAGAATCTCTCTCCCTGGCAAGGCAGGGCAAGCAGAGTGAACATCAGGGACAGGAGCCGTACTAGGGGATTTCTCCTCAGCAGAAGTGATAGCAACTGAGGCAAAGGAGTCTCCTGATCTCTTGTACTTCTCCTCTGCGGCACAGGCTTGCAACTTCACAGGACGAGAAGGCATAATTAAAACGGAGGCATCATCAGGAGATTAGCTCTTTGATTGAAGGCACTAAGTATATCTTAGTTTAACCAGACCACTGAGCTGATTAACAGCTCTCCTAGGGCTGGCGCGAAGGATTAGACTTATTGTACGTGGCTAAGAGCCAACTGGTTACTAAGCAACAGGACCTACAGCTTATTGTGGAATCCGAACCACATTATAGCGAGAAATGAATTTCTATTACCAGAAATAAATTCCTCTAGCTCTTCATTAGCCGGCCGGAGACTCGAACTCGGGCCTAGCGAGTGCTAGCCCACAACTCTACCGACTCGCCCAATGAGGAACTGACTGAAGGCACTAGCAAAGGGGATAATGCCAAAGACTAGAGTCTGATGAGACACCAGCAAAAGGCCTGAGCACACAATACTTGTCTGATCTTCTGTATGGAAACAGGTTTCACTGATCCATACATAAAAGTGTGGCAAATCTCACAAGTCAGCTAAGGTGTACACTGATGATGACCTCTACAAGACAAAGACAGGAGGTGGAGATCCTTCTTGAGGAAAGACATGAAAGAGCTATGAGCTCATGCTGGCAAAACCTTACAAATAGGTTGAGGCATGGTAAATAACAAAGTCCCCCATTATTAGCAGTTTTCTGAGATGCATGTTATTCCTTCACAAAAAGAAAGTAAAGAATGAGAACCAATCACAAACTCTAGTACTGTGTTACACTAAAAACCTTGTGCAAGAGATTATTCGCAGTTCAGACAGCCTTAGTTGTTGCTCTCAGCATGTTGGTTAATGCAGAATCTTAAAGAGATGCCAAATGACTTTTTTGGGGTGTTAATTCCAGTCCTTGACACATAAACAGCTCAATATTTATTCACTGGGGCCAGTCTTACCAATGGAGCAACTGGTCTCTTCTGTAAAGGAGAATGCTAGGCACCTCTCTCTCTCTCTCTCTCTCTCTCTCTCTCTCTCTCTCTCTCTCTCTCTCTCTCTCTCTCTCTCTCTCTCTCTCTCTCTCTCTCTCTCTCTCATATGCATTCCTAAAAACCTCTCCACTTATTGGATGTCTTGTCAAGCATAGGGGAGCATTACTTTAGGGGACCTGACGAACTCTAAACGAAAGAAACTAGAAAACCCTAAAAAAAATTGTGACAGTTTTCAATAGTTAATTGTGGCTTGCAGCAACATGAATATGAAGTATTAAATAAAAGTTCATCACATGATTTGTATTAAGTCAGTACAATATGTTGCTTGTTTAAACAAACGACAGTAATTTCGGCTGGGAAAAAATACCATCAAAATTTACTATTGACAACTTTTCAACATCGATGCTAAGCAGCCGATTCTGAAGTGCGCCTATTCAACTTGAAACCTTGAACATGGTCCCCTTTGATCATACAAAGGTATATTGTACGGGTTTTGGTTTGCAGCTCTTAATCTTTTGTGCCAGTCAGGTCCATGTGTCTCATTTTAGCTGTCTGTTGATTTGTCAGCTTGATTCCTTCCCACCTAAATTGAGATCTGGCACTGAAAGTTCAGGTTTGTTGTTAAACAATTTAGTTTTTCTTAAATTATATAACAAACATACTGTAAGTTGTGGGTTGGTTATTAAACAGAATTAGTTTTTCCCAAAGTATATAACAAATCTATCTTTTTAATGCAAGTCTAAAACTTACTCTAAATTGCTCTCCTCCCTGGCCCAGTTTCCAGTCAGCAAAACCCATACAATAAAAAGATAAAAAAAAGAGCTGGGTTTGTACCTGAGGTCTATCCAGGGTTTGGCCATGATATACTTCATTGGAAAATATAATGGCAATGTAAGTTGTAGGGTTGTTTTAAAAAATTACCCTTACTTAATATTTGTAGAAAAAATTCAAGTGATGTTATCCCTCCCAGCATCAAGGGAAAGCACATATACTGTATAGCCTACACTAACTAGAATAGCTTAGGCCATGAAACCTCTTATTATAGTCCACACACAGTTTTTTTGTTTCTGTTTTTACTGCTTTAAAAGTTAAAGGTATGTATTCATATGCAAGGGCTTTCAGGGAGCCTAGCAACACAAGTCAAGCATAGAAGTATTCTCCTAACTGTACATCGTAGTTTTCCGCACCTGCTTTGTTGCAGAAAATTAGTCTCAGGTACCAGAGCTTTTACCTAATTTGGATTAAAGTTTGGTTCTCAACTGGATTATCATACACAGCTGTCTATACCTTCAATACAATCTGAAGTCATGCAAAGTGAAAAATCAGACTAGGGATACAACCTATATTACAATGGTTTTCCACTAATTGGGCCTCAAAAAACAGATTTTGCTAGGTAACAGACACAAAATGCATGATGAGTGAACTGCCATGTACAGTACAAGAACCATCACAAAGTTTGGGTGTGTAAAAATGTTTCAATATTTTTTGTTCATGTACATAACAGCATGATTCAAACATATCAGAAATAAAGTGAGAATTAGAGAGAGCAAAGCAGACAAGTTAAAAAGATGAAGAATTATAAACACACCTAGCAACATACTAAGTTTTGACTAAATAAAAAACATGCACATATTTAGCGCAATTATAAAAATGACATTTTTATAATAAAATAAGGTTTTATATACTTACCAAGTAATTACATAGCTATTAGTTTCTACTTTAACTGCAGCTTTAAAATTGAAATTCGCAGTGGTGCTCTTTTGTTTTGGTGCAAATAAGTGCCCTGCCCAGGGAAATACATATAGGTACAACATAGCTGAAGAGCTCAGTTCGTTTATGCTCTAAGCCCATGTGTGCGGAGGTGGGATGGGCTCCGATCATGTAACTACTTGGTAAGAGTATATAAAACCTTATTTTATTATAAAAATGTCATTTTTATATATGTAACTTGTCAAGTAATTACATAGCTGAAACCCTCATTGACAGGAGATGGGAAGCATGGATATGTACTGCTCAAAAAAAATTTATAATTGGAAATGCATTTGAAATAGATAAAAAAAAAAGCTAGCATTGTGGTAATGCTTGTTGTAACCTTACCTGGGGAGACAGCAAGAGCAGGAAGATACTGCCTCTTGGTTGTTGCTCATCTCGACCCATAGGGACACAACCGGTAACGTCAGGAATTACCCCTACTTCAGAGGGAGCTTTGTGGTCTGGGAGTATTCCTATGACTGGACAAAGCTAAACAATACAATTGCCCTTGCCCTGGCTGAAGGGGAGAGAGTGGTCTAAGATTAAAAGATACAGAAGGAGCACAACTTGAATCCTTTAGTTGCTTGGCCGATTGCGCTTGCAGATCGCATCGCTTTCTTCTGAAGCTCTGTAGCCACTCGTTCCACTGTAGCTCGGGGGAAAAGGCTACTCTTTTCCAACGGAGCACAGAGAAGAGAAGATCTCTGAGAAGGTGTAACTCTGTTGGTGGTGGAGGACCACCACAACTCCCTTTTCTTTAGCATGCCTGTAGAAAAGAGGGCAGCTAACTCATATGCCCCATCTCTAATGGCCTTATAGTCACAGGAAAGAAGCCCGAGCCAGTCTGCTGCCAAATTGTCCTACAGCCAGGACATTGAAGATTTCGAAGACCTTGTATGTGTCCTTTACTAAGCGGTCAAGTTCTGAAGTAGAAAACATGATCTTCGCCGAGTCGAAAGCTGATCTACAAGCCGGATCAATAAGGGCGGAGAAGTCCCCTTGGGAGGAGGCAGAAAATCCCAAGGATGGCGCTTCTCTGGTCGCATAAAAACATACTTCCTCTTAGAAAGGCGTGAAAGAGGGGAACAAAATACAGCCTTGCCTAATTCCCTCTTCTCGGTCAAGCAAGCATCAATGCCTGTTAAAACCTTCTTGGATGAAATCGAGAGAGCCATCTTCGGGAATTTAGAAGATCCTGCTGGTTGCTGGCTGTCACAACATGAAGGAAGACCCAGGAGAAGAAGACGCCGCGGTGGAAAACTGATGGAAAGAACAGAAAATAATTTAAAAGG
Source organism: Macrobrachium rosenbergii (assembly GCF_040412425.1). Lineage (NCBI taxonomy): Eukaryota > Metazoa > Arthropoda > Malacostraca > Decapoda > Palaemonidae > Macrobrachium > Macrobrachium rosenbergii. Next base: position 8,068,661 of record NC_089766.1, read on the forward strand.
GATGCGTAAGACGATGAAGGCTGCTCCTGCTCAGGTTCCTCTTCTGCTGAAGAAATAGCAGAAAGCACCAAGTCCTGTTGCATTTCCTCTGGTTTCTGGGGAAAAGGTGAAGGTTTCTTCATAAGCTCCAGGATACTGTCTAATCACTGATGAATTGGAAGCAGTGAAGAATCTTGAGTCAGTGGTACTACAGACGCCTTCGGGCACTCAGGGACAGAAGAATGCACAGTCTTCGTAACTTGTTTAACAGAAGGCACCGAAACAGGTTGACCAACTGTATTAGGAATGCCTGAATCAGAAGAATCTTCTGCCATGTAATCCAACGCTGCACGAGAGCTAGAAGTGGCTGGGAGATCAGGAGCCACTGAGCATACTGATCCCACTTCATGCTTAGGAGCCACTGGGAGCTCTGATCTTATGGGAGAAGTTGATCCCTTTGTACGCCTGTGAGCCACTTGGCGTTTGGGAGCTAATGGGCGCTTGCGAGCCGCTGGGAGCTTGGTATCCAATGGGATCTCTCTATTTTCCTAATAGCTACATGAAGATTCTTGGTCCTTTTGGCATTTATGAGGAATTGAGGGGTTCTGATCCTCCAATACATGTCTCTTCAAAGACCTGGAGGGATCATGAAAATGCCCACTGCATCCTTTGGGCTTGGAATCAGAACCACTGGAGGATAAGGTGTGATCCACAGGTACTGTACACCTTTCCAGCGCTTAGCTACCAAAACCTGGGAAATAGCAACAGGCTCGGTTGAGAGAGCAACTAACCGTGGGCAAACCTCCCTGACCTCCTTGGACTTACAGTCTGCCTCCTCCCAGATGCAGGGGAGTCTGGCAGGGACCTCCGCCTAAGAACATCGGTGGGATGAGTAGCCACCCCCTCCACGAACACAACACTAGCACTACCAATTGCACCAACATTAGCGTAGGGATCACCACTTGCTTTATCTAAAAGCACTCTTACCGAAGTTCCTATTTGAGCGACTGTGTTCACTCAAGCATCAAATTTCTTGTCTATCCAAGCTTCGAGACTGGCAATGGCACAAAGTTCACAGGGAAGGGAGCCAGGTAACAGAGTCATAGGGAGTGTGACAGAAGTAGGAATAGGCAAATGAGTAGTCACAGGTGTTGAAAGGACAGGTCTAGGGGTACAGGACACTGAAGCTCTAGCCTCAGCTCTAGCAGCCGCCTTTCTATGCCTAGCCTTCTCTAACTTATCTAAATGTGCAGTCAAAATTCTCCATTTAACTTCGTCCCAGCCTCTACATTCTTCTCACATCAAGTCAGGAGAACAAAACTTGTCCTCGGCAATGAAAACAAATTGAAGGTGCATTATATTTGGAAGAATTCAACCTAGTATTGCAGCCCTTGCTACAATACCAGTTACTAGACACACTTGAGTCTGACATAGTAGGTCAAAAAATCCAAAAAATCCAAAAAAGCTAGGCTAGGCTCATCTAAGCTAAGAAAATACAGCACAGAGGCTACCAAAGCAAAGAATAATTCACCAGACACTTCGAAAACAAGCAAAACCATCTGGTGAATACTCCTGAACTTCACAACAAAGCTGCCAAATAACCAATACCAATAATACTGAGTGGCAGAAACGAACTGAGCTCTTCAGCTATGTTGTACTTATGCTTCCCCAGAAGTGGGCAGGGCACTTACCTGCACCAAACCAAAATAGCGCTACCGCGAACTTCCATTCTAAAGCTGCCGTTAAAGTAGAAACTAATAGCTATGTAATTACTTGGGAAGTTACATATATAAAACATCATTTTACCATCTACAGTTTCTAACCAAATTATTAACATGCCAACATTATTCTCTTTTATAAGAGGCATTGTAAACATGTAAAGTGAATGACTGATTCATTACCAAAGGCGACATAATAAGAAACAGTAAAATTTATCCAGCCCAGAAGACCTGACATAATAATTTCCTGAAATCCACTGGCTATATGCAAATAAAAAAAATACATTATCAACAAGCAGGGTGGGCATTTCATGACACTGCTTACATTTAAACTGTGAAAAAACTTTTGCAACTCCTGGCTAACTACTCAGCAAGACAATGCTCTCAGTCACTTACCCACACAGTCCCAGCGGTAGTGCATAAGTAAAGGTAAGGTTTGCACTCACATACTAATATTTTCTAGAATATGCATGTCTTTCACTAAATCTTTAATAGAAGGCCTATGTAATGAAAAAAAAAAAAAAAAAAAATGTTACACACCCTTAACTAAACGTTTCAGACACTTACCCATCAAGAACTTTCAAGACGAGCTCAACCTTCTTGCCATCACTCTTATGGCATGAGTTCAGGCAAAGCATTGTTATGTAGAAAGTGAACGACCCATTCAAGTCCAAATTATCTGCTTGCAAACGAAAATGCACAGTGGGGTGTTCCAGTATACTTTCCTTGTCCTGCTTAACTTCTTCTCCTGCTGCAGAGAGCATAAAAGCAAAGGCATGATCATCTTTACGGTGCAGTTTGCAGGCAAGGACTGGGTTGTTCTTAAATTTCTCCTCAGTGTATCTTAAAGTGGCAGTAATAATTTGGTTAACCCCTGCACCTTGGAGGCAGAATTTTATTGGTTCGCTGTCCTTTGTAACGATCTTGGATTCATCTCCTATCTGAAAATTAAAACAAAAATATAAATAAGATCAATCTTTCGGGAAAAGCTCCAGACATCTGAATCCACCAAGGAAAATGTTCATTAAAGATGCATTACCTAGATTGTTATCAGAACACAGTAAAATTACAAATACCTAGTACCTGGCCTCCCATGAAAATAACCCAAAATTTGGCATAAGCAATCTAGAAGCTTGTTAAGTTTTATTAATGACACATCTCAGTATTTCTGCCAAAGATGCTTAACATCTTTTGTTCTGGGAGGTATACCAACAACAGCACTTTACACACAGGGTGCCAGTCAAACACTATCCGGTCTACGCATACCCTCCACGGACATAGCAAGGGGCGAAGGGGGCTCAAAGCAGTCACAAACAAAGAAAGGAGTGATACTGGCAGTGCACTGTCCTTAGAAGACACCAAAGGAACCTTCTTCCTTCTTCCTCCTTGATCTGCACTTCTTTGACTGGACACGCAACCATGATACAAACTCAATGCAACTAAAAAAAGTGTGTATTCTTGACCTCTACAAAACAAACGCATAAAATGAGATAAAGAGTCAGGGGCAACATGAACCTAGCACACACTTCATCACATCCAGGACAATTTTGCCGATAATTCACTCTAGAAGAATTTTCAGCCAGCAATATTCCAATCACAAGCAAAATAAGCACAAACCACAAACACACCCAAATCATTATCCACTAAAACAAGAAAATACTCTGGAAATCAGCTTCAATAACTGCAGCCATAACGAAAGCACTCTAGTGACACTGCTTACTGAGCTAGTGGATGGGTCCCCTACCCCCTCACTCATTTACCACGCATTTTGTCACCAAGCTTCAAGGACTGGACCAGTTATTCTATGAAATGTACATATGGGAGACACAAGGTTCATATTCTCAGAGGAATAAGGATTATTTTCTTGTAGACTGGCTTTAAAATTACTATGAACACAGTAATAAGGATTTTTTTCTTGTAGACTGCCTTTAAAATTACTATGAACACAGTACAGTATCAGCAAATCTACTTACAAGGAACTTCTGTCTCAGTTCTGGTAAAATGCATGATGTTGTGCACCCACCTACTTAGTGCCATTCAAACACAATCTACGGGTCAACTCAGGTTATCTATTGAATAAAACCTGGGGCATGACGGGGATGCCAATCCACATCTGAGCTCTTTCTTTCAAGGGAAGGTCCCTTGGCCTTTGATTACAGTCTTCCACACAAGTGTGAGGCTGAACCCTAGCAAATGAAGTTTACAGTTTGTACATCTTGCCTTTAAATGATGTGGAGATAGGTGCAATACAAGTTAACCTTACTCTGTCCTTTACAAAAGGCTTTGCAACTATTATAGAACAAAAAAAAAAAAAACCATTAAAAGAATCTATTAAGAATGCCTTCAGAGATAAAGAAAAGAAGTTACAGGACCAAAGATACTCATATACCGCCCTAGTTTTAGTCCTACGACTTAAGAGCGCAGTAAATTTCTCGCACTTTAGGTGTAGATCATTTTGATTGATTAAGACATGTCCAGACATCCGTACCAACCTCTTTTTACCTTCACAACTCTACCACCGAGTACCAACCTCTTTTTACCTTCAAAACTCTACCACTGAGAGCAACGGTCCAAGCTGGCATAAGACTAGCTTAATCTAAACCAATCAACCAACTAGGTGTAGATAATCAACCACATCTTACTACTGCACATACAGTCTTGGCTACAAAATACAAATCGTATGTAGCTAGTAAAATTAAACTTAAAAAAGGTTACCTTACACCACCGTAAATGGTAATTATTTTTACAAAACACAAAAATTAATATGGTACTTTGAAAATCTATAATAAAATGCAGATAGCTGACTATAGCCTGCAGTGCAAAGTGTTCTCGGAGTAGTAAACTGTATAACGGAATATAGGGTTACATAGTATGAACAACTGAAGAAACTCAAAACACAGAGGATAGTTTTATTTCAAAACTGCCATAGCAAAGGGGAAACTAAAAAGAACTAATGCTGCCTCTAGCAAAGGGGAAACTAAAAAGAACTAATGCTGCCTCAAGAAGAAAACTGTGGAAAAAAAGGACATGAAGCTTGGGCCATAGGCGTACAAGCCAGGTGGCTGGGGGGGCTGCAGCCCCCCTCCTCAAAATTTGGGCAGACACAAATTTTTCTGGCAGAGCAGCCAATGTAGAAGGGCTATCCAACTGGTTATTCAAGTATTGCAATTTATTTCAGTAACAGCTATTATTTATTTAGTATATTACATTAGAAAGTTTAAGCCATACTAATTACTCAGTTCAATTTTATACTGTAGGCTTTATGTAATACTTGTAAATGTGGGTAAAATTGAGCAGTTAACCCTCATTTTTACATGGTGTGTAGAATAAATGTGCAGTGTCTTCATGAAGTGTGGTTTCTTCCTTCACACACACACACGACAAAATATATTTCAGGCAGAGAGAGTTCATGCCCCCCAGATGAAAAGGGTCCTGTAAGCCTATGTCTTGGGCCAATAGCAGAACTCAAGACAGGTATCCAAACATTAGAGTCCCAAGTACAAAAATGATGAGCAACAGTAAGCAAGAAAAGAACTCGTCCTTGCAATTTTTACTAGCAAATTTACTTATTGCCTCACTTGTTTTTCAGTGAGATGTAGAACTATTACATCTATGTCAGCAATAATGGCTTTATGAAATAATAGGCTTTTATTGTGGTGGGGGTTGGGGAAACTGGCTGATGTTTGCATGAGAACCTTGAGGTGGTGGATTAGATCACTCAAAAACACTATGAACTATACCATTTTACTTACCATATAAGGTGGATTCTTGGATTTGTCCGACTGAATGGCAACAAAATTAAGTGACGGAATGCCGTCACTCTCATTTATCACCTGAAGCGCTTCACAAAGGCTTTCATCGAAATCTTGTTCAAGGTACCCATGATGGTCACCACTGTGGCTCAGTGGTCTCTCATCGTCATTCACACAAAGGGTGCCCTGGGTCATTAAAATGGGTCTATTTTCCTCTAGAGTAAGCTCTTCTTCCTCCACTTCCTCTGCATTTTCAGGGTCTTGCATTTCCACACCAATACTACAATCTTCATTGCTGACATAGGTTATTTGATCTGAGGTAACAAATACTGATGGGACTGTTGGTAACAGGCCATTATTGGGCCCAGAGTTTTCTGTCAAACCCAAAGTCTTCAAAGTTAAGTGATATGGATGATCCCTGTTTACCATAAGGACTGGATTACGCCCAGCAATATTAGGCGTGTCTGGAGCACCTGTTGCTGCCCTGAAGTACTGATGATCCATAGCAGAAAATATGTCACTCATGTCTTGGTCTGCCACCGTACCATTCAAGAAGTGTTCAGCGCTGAAAGTTGCAGAAAATATGGACTGTATCATTATTTAATATAGCAATCCAGTAGCAACAGAAATTCTCAACATAACCTACGACATAAAAATGTAAAATCTTTATAACTACTTTCATATTCAATGGGTAACTATTTCCTAGCTTTATTTATACACGAATGCTTCGTTTAAAGGTAAGTACGTGAGGTTTGCACTTCATGTGAACATGTACATTCCTTGAAACTTATAGCACAAGGAAAGTTATAGAAGCCTGACTGATAAAACAGGAATATTTTGAAAAGCAGATGAAGTATTTCAGGTGTAGAAAATCTGAACAAGAAAACTACAATAAATACAGCAGTACAGGTACATGAAACTAGATGCTCTAAAATAATATGAATTTTTGAAGTAATCTGTATTTTCCCTAAGTATACAAACCAATGCAAATTATGTCCAAGCAGTCCTGGAATCAAGTCACTGAACTTGAAATAGTTTAATGGTCATCTCTCATCAAAACAACTGGCCATTAGCATGAAACTTTATCTGTCAGAACTACATAAAATGCATGAGTTTGCATCTGTATAAAACTGCAAGAGCTGAACAGGAACTAGAATGAAAGGGAAACACTTACATCTGGTAGTTCTGGGGGACAGCATCCGTGGTCGAAATGTTACGATCCATTTTTCAATCCTTTTGATCAGTAGGCAAGCAGTAATTTCACGTCTAGAAATAAAACAGAGGTACGTCAATACACTTTAAGACACTAAATTGTGCAGTACTGGAAAGAGAAATAGCTCATCCACCACTATAATTACAACTGTAGTCAAAAGTTTTGCAAAGGTGATACACCTGTGTGACACAGTAAAAGAAAAATGCCTGAAAGTTTTCGTCTTTGAGATACATACATATACATACACTGTATATTCATATATATGTATGTATGTATGTATGTATGTGTGTATACATCAGACTTTAACACAACATTTGTTGAGGTGTTTTAAAGTTCACTGGTGTCCATAAAACCAAGTAAATGGAAGAAAGCATCTCAAAAAAGTTATGACAATTACTGAGAAACTGAAAGTACTGGATAAACTTAAGACTGGAATGTTGTCCAGTGCCTTCAGCTATTATAATGAAAAGGCTATTAATGAACTTATGATATCTAGTTCCCCCATTACAGCCAAGGTCCTGCCATACATTTGACAAGGCCATAATTTAAAAACACTCTCATCCCAAATGAGAGTTATCGTAATGCAGCCATGTCTCCATTTTCAAATCTACAACAAAGTTGGAGACAGCCAAGAGTGTTTTGAGACCTTTTACAACAGCTCAAACATGCATGAATTCCAAGTGAATTATGGTTGGATCACTTACTTCCAGCAGTTTCTCTCGTTGAAAAATAGAAAAAAGAAACTGACCCCTGAGAATGGCTTGGTTGATCATGAGGCAACATACGATTCCCAGTAAACTTTTTTATCGTTATTCTTAATTTTCTTTGGCCTTGACTGTATTCCACCATTGTTCTTGGTGCTATTTATTAGTCTTTGCTCTTCCCTGACCAAAGACCCTAATTTTCCAATGTGGTACCCCATAACTTTTTTACTGAGCATAAACTAACAAAAAAAAATCAAGCGGCTGACTTGAACAAAATAACACACAAGGCACAAGTTAAGCTTCATTTGTTTGGCAAGAAATGAATTTGCCATACATTAATAATACCTTCTTACTAAACAGAAGAACCATTATCTTTATTATTATACAATTTGCACCATTACTACTAGTGCAATCCACTTGTTTTTGTATTTCTCCTATCCATATACAGTCCTGGTCGTTTCGGCCGTAAGTCACTTTCGGCTGTAACATCCAAAACAATGTAAGACGTTACGCCTATGGTATTTACCATTATTATTTCATGTTTTACTTACATCGCCAAGGGGCTGGTACTAAACACGGCGCCCATTTTGCACGTAAACGTGCTTACAGCCAAAATGACTTAACGGCCGAAACGACCCGAATGCTCCCTATGCAGTCTCACAATTATGAGGGGAGACTTCAGTGAGAAACTAGGGTTTCCCACTTGAGCCAGGGAAAACCAAACACAGGTGGTTGGTACCATAAGGAAATGGTTAAAGACATATAAATCACAATATAAGCAGTTGAAAAAAATGTACAGATCATGTACATATTCAATAACAATCCAAAAACACATACAACGCAAGAAGATACTGCATGGATACTGTCTGAGATACAGCCTACGCAATCCCCCTGGCCTTACACAGGGCTTCAGCCTCTGGTTCCCTGCAAGAGCCACATAAATTACAGTGAAATCCTGTACCAAAATTCACCTTGACCTAACTTGGGATGATGCATTTTACATGGGAGTGGGGGGTTTATATCCATAATGATGCCTACCTTAATCTAACCTACAGCTTTGTAAATCACATGGGTGCCTTGGACTTCCACCACACTTAATACATCATTGACAACTTAACATTACAAGGTGTCTCGTGTCTTTTGAGTTACAACAACAGTATTATTTTCAGCATCCAGTGGAGGTTCCACGTTGAACCTGTGCCTTAAGTTACAACAGGTTAGGTTATGGAAAATTAGATTAGGATATGCTTGTATTGTTAGACCTGATGAGGGGGGTCCGAGGGGCTAAGGCCCCAAAGACATCTAATGAGTCAGCACTGCAGGTTACATTAGGATGCATCCCTGTACTTTGATGTGCTCTAGTTTGATTTGGGGGTAGGTTAGCCGGTAGAACTATATAGTTGCTCCGCGGTGGCGACTGCCTTCTAACTTAACTTTTTCCACAGTTTTTTGGTTGCTAATTATGAATTTACCTTTAATTTTTGGCGCTCGAGTGTAATTAACCTGTAATTAACCGCTAAAGTCCATCCAACAAGGGGTTTCCATACGCGATCTTCGCAAGACAGAGCACGGCTATGTCTGTTTCGAACGGTTCATATCCCGTCCGGCAAGTGCAATAACTTGTTAACATATGGGTACCCAACCACCCCCCCGCCACCCGGGCCTGTGCTAAACACAGTGAAGGGACATTCCATTTGGCCGACAACAAACAGATGCACCGCCAGTATCAGAACCCCTATAAGTATAGAAAAAACCAGATGAAAAGGTAAAAACAGGCGCGGAGCTACTATATAGAATTACCGGTTAGCCCTTGCCTGGTAAGGCCCTGGCACCCTTGGTTAGGTCAAGTTAGGAGGTATCCCTGTAACGTTCCACACTCCCTCTGAACCATTTCCTACGTTTCTGACTAGTGTTTTGTTTGTATCTGCTTTTGGTATGCACCAACAATAACAGTTAGAATTACAGAATCACAAGATAACCGGTCAGGAAAATGGTAGAGGAAGGTTAACCCAGCCTAGAATAGGGCAAGTTAACTTTACTTCACCTGACATTGCTTTAGTTAGGCTTGATACCTGTTGTCAACGTTGGCAGTAGCCAAAATGACAGCAAATTCTAGAGACTCGCTTTCAAGACATCACAATCCTTGATGGCTATTTCAATTATCAGATCTCCATCTATACAGCAAGTCCAGGCCTATTTGGAGCCTCTCAATCTAACATAATTAAACAAATCGATTCCAATGCTTCATTCTTTTATCACTAAAATGTCCCACCACTGTCCGAGAGTGCACAATGAGCTGCTGGGAGGCACAAGTTCACAACTCAAGTTTTATTAGGACTTCAATGTGAAAACACTACTATCGTATCATTACTGCATTTGAGAGAGTTAACAGGTGGGTCAATGACGTTTCTCATTAAAGTGTCTGCAGATTTGCCCTGATGATAAATACTGTAATAATAATAATAAATAATTATATATATATATAACTCACACACACACACACATATATATATATATATATATATATATATATATATATATATATATATATATATATATATATATATATATATATATATATATATATATATATATATATATATATATATATATATATATATATATATATATATATATATATATATATATATATATATATATATATATGTCACAATGCGTATCAAGTACCTGGTTATTACACAACTAATCTCAAGATTCAAAAACATACCTCACTTCAGCCAGATACCTGAACTCTCATAACATTAATTGTTACGACTGAGTACTCTAAAGGTAACAGCGATCCCTTACGAAAAAACTTATTTATCAATCACTTGAAAAATCAAACTAAGTTCATCAGAATATGTGTGAGGTATCAAAAATTAAACTAGAAATCTTCTAGAGTAAAAGAGCATAACTCCATCAAAAAACTCTAACTGTTTCCCTGGTCTTAATTCACTTTAGCAAAACTAAAAGAACAAAACATGTTTATCACTTTGCCTTATGCACACACAATCAATCCTATTCACTGGTGATAATAAATGAAACACTGTTTTTCTAAAAATGTTAAATACAAAAATTTATTTTCAGATTCAAAGTTTATAACTAGAATTCACAATTAATTAGAATTCACAATCTGAAAAATTTACTATTAGTTGAAAATAACACAAAACTCAATGAATTCTTGAATTAAATTATGAAACAAAACTAATTCACAACAACTTTATCAGGAATTTAAATTAATCAAGCAAAATTTAAACTATCAAGAATCACTCAAGATTTAAAAAGAAAATCTCAATAAATGAAATCAAGTATGCAATGTTAAATTAAGTATGCAATGTTAAATTAAGTATGCAATGTTAAATTACCAAGAAATATTTACAATGCTATGTAAATAAATGTTGCATCACAAACATAAAAAATGTGAAAATATAAAGAAATTGTAAATAGAAAAACACACAAAAATACACATAAGATTTATCAATAATGATCTCACTTGTTCAAAATTTCCTAACTTATCATACCATGGTACCAATAAGTAAAATTTCACGTTACCTTACATAACTTGTGAAAACCTCTGTAAATCACTTGCTGCAGCTGCGTTACACAATACACACTTTTTTACCAGGCGCCGTTACGAACTAAATAAATATAAATTCAGATCTCAAAAGTTAATGTTAAAAGTGACCACAAAAAATTACGTTAAAAGTAATCTCTTCCTAATTAGGAATGAGAGAGAGAGAGAGAGAGAGAGAGAGAGAGAGAGAGAGAGAGAGAGAGAGAGAGAGAGAGAGTTGGAACCAAACCAACTGGTCTCAGATATCAGAATGAGGCAAATTTTAGGATTCCAGTAACAGTGAAACAATTACGTGATGTCATTAAAGCATTTTGGGTGCGAGATACTAAAGAAGCTTCTAGAAGGAAGTTACGTCATCCCAGCAAAACGTTTTGAATGCAATCTTACAAAACATGACGTAATTGATCAGGACACGTATTCTTTCTCTCCAAGTGGCATACGTGACTCGAACAACGCATGTAACAACATGAAATCACTCGTCTTGACCCCGTATGGGACGAATCGGTGTTTGTTTTGCAAACCTGTCATCGCTAGCCTAAAACAAGTTAAGTATATCTTAGTTTAACCAGACCACTGAGCTGATTAACAGCTCTCCTAGGGCTGGCCCGAAGGATTAGATTTATTTTTACGTGGCTAAGAACCAATTGGTTACCTAGCAACGGGACCTACAGCTTATTGTGGAATCCGAACCACATTATAGCGAGAAATGAATTTCTATCACCAGAAACAAATTCCTCTTGTTCTTCACTGGCCGGTCGGAGATTCGAACTCGCGACCAAATGAGTGGTGGCTGAGAACGGAACCCCCTCACCCAGCGAGGAACTATCAAAGCGCTCACTCTTATCTGAACTGATGACAACTGAAATGAAACAAGCCCTGGTGGACACACACACGTGTTCATAAGCTACGCTTTTACCAAGAAAGATATTCGTTCTAAATTACGTTACTATTAAAATTGTATTAACAATTCTAAATTACGCTATCAAGTAATCATTAAGTTCTTTTGAGATCTGATGCCAAACTAAATATGACACTTCAACGATCATTATCATTAAACATAACACATGAAAAAAGTAAATATGTCAAAATTATAGGAGGATATACATATTAAAAGGCAACATCATGAAAATATATATATATATAAAATCAAGATCAGCGGCAGCAGTCGTAGTTGTAGTAAATGTAAGGGTGAGCCTTTGCAACGGCTCACTCGCTCGTTCTACTTTGTCTTGGTCGTTATTCCAATTTCTTAATGCATGGTCCTATATACTTCTGATAAACTGCTCCCCTACTCTTGCCTTGTTCTCTAAACGGATCTGGGTAAATATAATTAAGTTTCCTACTATAGTTGCTGCGTGACACCATGTTCTGCTCCTGTTATCACTGTAACGTGGAAAGTGTCCTAATTTCCGTTTACTGAACTCCCGCTCCCCCGTTTGATATTTTCCTACATCAGAGTGTTTAAAATACCTCTGGATGTTATCGTGAGAACTCAGTTCACGACGAACATGGCGCAAACATCCTATAAACATGCGTTGCCGAGAGACTGAACATGGCCGGCAATCACGCAATAAGCCGAAAAAGCCCCAAGAGCTTGAAGAAAAGGGTTCTAACGTGAGAACAGGTAACTTTTACTATTTTAAAACCAATGGCGGAGTCAAGATCATTCTAGACCGTGTCAAGAGCGATTCTATGCGTGTTCGTTTGACACCTATATCGCTTAGATGATCTCAAAAACTTTTATATCGATTTCTTAATTTGTTAATTGTTTTTTTCCCTAATAACTGATCTCTTCTTTCTCTACTTCCTATTACATTCTTTTACTTTCATATGAAGACCATGTTGTTCGGAAGCTTGAATTTCAAAGACAGTGGCCCTTGCGGGCACGTTCCATTATAAATAGGGTTCATCTTCTGAATAATAATAATAATAATAATAATAATAATAATAATAATAATAAAACAATCCAGAAAATAAAAATCGCGGTGCTTTCCTCCGGGGGAAGAAGAAAGCCAAGGAGGCTCCGCCCTTGCCCGACGTTACCCCTCATCCCGACCCGCCACCAAAACACCCCCCCCCCCGATGTTTCTTGCGTTTCGACAGTGTTACCACATCCACTTCTGCGAATCGTCAGTGAATCGCTCTTCCTCTGTTAGGTTACTATAAACTAGTGGTTATTTAATTTTGCGTATAATAAAAAAAACATGAATTAATGATGACCAGAACTACAATCAAGCTAAAACCTTTCACGATTTACGAAAACACGTAAGAGAGAGAGAGAGAGAGAGAGAGAGAGAGAGAGAGAGAGAGAGAGAGAGAGAGAGAGAGAGAGAGAGAGAGCTAGTAAACATTCAATCCCCCCTCTGCTTGGCACAGCAATATCTGAAACATCAACACAGCATGTGTTCAGTGGAAACTTGCAAGTGTACGTTAAAACAAACAGTTAAATCAGGGTGCAAAGCCTCGGCAGAGATACTGGGTAAACCCCGCAACCAACCACTCTCCAACCCCCCGACGGGAGGGAGACTATCTCAGAACCCCGCCCCCGAAGGGATGTTACATGCACTTCGTCAATGTTACCAGATCCGCACAAAATCTTCCCGACTGCTGTTGGCGTTTTTGCTTTTCAGTTGTTGGTTCTTTGCCGTTTATAATGGGTTGAAACACGAGAGATGACACAACGAACACTTTTCTACAATTCAACAGTATTTATGGCATGACAACAAGCAGCAGTGTACATTATACTGAACGTCACAATTCAAATAGGACTTGCTGAATTCGAGCATTAACTAAAGTTTCACGGGGTCTCCATAAAAAGAGTAATATAAGCTTTAATATCAAATTAAGCAAAAAAATCAAAATAGTTTTTAATGGGGTGGGAGGGGAGGGGATTAATAATTTTCGAGAAATTCGATTAAACTTATTTTTAAACAAGAAACTTTTAAGCAAGGCTCATAGTAAATACAGTCTTGGCTATTATTATTATTATTATATTATTCAGATGAACTCTATTTATATGGAACTATCCCACAAGGGCCGCTGACTTGAAATTCGAGCTTCCAAAGAATATGGCATTCATTTGAAGTAACAGAAGACAATGGAAAATAAAGAAGAGACCAGTTATTAGAAAAGAAAGAAAAATAAATTAACAAAACAATAAATATATAAAAATATAAAATGAGAATGGCTTAGGGCAGTCTTGCATTGCATCTCTGCTTGAACTTTTGAGGTTCCAATTGCAATAGGCCTATTCTGTAACTTCTCTGCATTTCTCTTCTACAAAAAAAAAAATACACCATAAATAACTTTTAGTATAAAATGAATATGTGATTTTTGAGAAAAATTTATTTACTCCTCAGGCTTTCACAATGACCTAGTTCAAGTGAACAGCAACACGAGAAGACTAGACGTAGCCCTGAAGAAGTTTTCAATCAAGAGATGAGCCCGCGTGTTAAAGGGCAAGACAGTTCTCATCTCTCAGCTCAAAACACCATCACTAACAGTACCGTAGCGTCAGCACACCAGGGAAATGTCGTCTAGATACTTTCCATTATGTATAGTCTCACTCTGGGACCGAGAGTCTTTCCAGCTGACATAGGCATTTTTTTTTAAATTAGCGTACTGACGTTCTGTTGATATATTTGAAATTCCTCCTTTTTTCTAACTGTTTATAAGCTATTGGTTATCTTTGTTTCGTTAAATTAGAGGTTTTGTTTATATGGCTGATTCAAACACCCATTTATGTATGGGAGTCACCGCCCATTACAGGAAGGTTACTGCGAATCAAATTTGGCACAGTAGGCCTACATTACAGGAAGTTATAAAAAAAAATGCGCTGAAATTTCTTCGACGCAATCGAGTTTTCTGTACAGCGTATAATGCGGGTATGAAACTCTCAGCCGCGGCC